>NC_080429.1:23300719-23617873 GCF_029873635.1 Malania oleifera | reverse complement strand
TCTTCCCATTGAGATGTGTCTCACAGCCGAATATGAAATTTATCTTTTTTGTAGGAGTTTACCTCAAGATCGAGCATAGAGTGAGCTCAAGGTTTTATAGCATTTTTGGAATAGAAGGAGAAAAAGAAAAATGGTCTAATTTTCTATGCTAATTTGAGATGTATAAATTTAGGTTTTACTCTTGTTGAAGTCCTTTTTTTTTTTTTTTTTAAGAAATGGATGGTTGAGAATACTGGTATTTGGGGATTACGTTTTGGAGACATGTATATATGTGATTATAGGTGGTGAATCGTTAATTGGATTATGGATAGGAATAGTAAACTCTGGTATTATATGATTGAGGATTATATTTATGTTTTTTTGCTGCGTATTGATTTATGGATTATCAAGGATTTATCAAGTTTTTATAAACGAAAAACCAGACTGGTTTAATGGTTCGGGGCGATTTCAAAATGGAGTATCCGAAGTAAGTTGAAATTTTAGGTTTTGATCTCACAGCCAGAAAGGCAGAACATTCAATTGATGGTCTTTTGTGATTTTCCTCGATGACGGGTTTGGGAAAAAGAAAATATGGCAAACCATTGACGTTGATTGAGTAGAGGGCCTGGAACTTGGAGTGCTAGGTTGGAATAGGTCATATTCTAATGGATCAAGGTTTGGTTTTAAAATTACTAAGGGTATATGAGAAAGAGCGATATTGAGGGTATTTTGGGACCAAGTCGTCAAGGTTTTTATGTGATAGGACAAACCGTCGAGGGTGTTATGACTGAGTTGGATGTTGTTAAGTTACCTGAAGAACCCAGATGTTAAATTGTTTTATTAGGTTTGATAATTGTGTCGTAAGTCAAGGTATTTTAATTTAAGTTTTTTACTATCTAATGTCAGGATGGACCCTGGGAATACGCACAAAAATGTTGGGGAGTAGTAAGAGTAGTGGTACGGGGGGGGCTTCTAGCAGGGGTGGTAGTGATTCGGATTTAGTATTGCGTAGTGCTGTGTAGCAGGTCATGGCTGAAATTGCGCGAAACTTTAGGGGAAAAGGTTTCCCACTTACTGATTAGGGCTGCACCATAGAGCAGTTTACTCGGATGAATCCGCAGCTTTCTCAGGAAGTGCCAACCCAATTATTGCAGAGAATTGGGTACGGGAGATTAAGAAAGATTACTGTAGTGCTACGCTTGCAGACAAATGAAATAAAGTTATTTATGGCTACATTTAAATTGACGGGGTGAGATGAGCGTGGTGGGTGGTTAGTGGTGATTGAAACTCTTGGAACAGGACCAGAGGCAATACCGTAGCCATTGACTTAGGCTGTTTTAAATAAGACTTCGCTTTGACCGATTACTTTACCAGCCTCCGTCAGGGATGCTAAGATGGAGGAGTTTTTTGAATCTGACTCAGGGGTGCATCTGACATGTCGTAGCATGCCGACAAGTTCATGGGAGCTATCTCGTTTTCTCCATTATATGATTCTTGATGAATTAGGGTTTGAATTGTAGAAAGGACGCGGAGGTTTTCAAGAGGGGGTTGAGACAGGAAATATATGAGTAGGTGGCAATTTTGCAGGTGCGAGATTTCTCAGAGCTGGTGGATAAAGTCACTGTAGTAGAGGCAAGTCGGAAGAGGGGCACAAAAGTACAGAGACAGGGGAAAAGGTCTGTGCCTCTTGATTTCCAAGCCGATACGAATCAGAGTTTGTGGAAAAGAAACAACAATAATATGGGTAAGAGATCTAAGATGGGGAATCGAGCTAGGTAGGGTAATTCATTATGCCCTCTTTGTCTTAGGTGTAAAAGGAGATATCTGGGGGAATGCCGAGCTGGGACGAATGTATGTTATCTGTGCGGTCAGCCCGACCACATTGCACGAGACTGTCGTGCGTAGTCGATCCACGCAATCCCTATAAGGCAATTTCGGGGAGATAGTCAGGCATCTCAAGATGGCCATCAGAGGAACACCGCCCCGACACATGCCTATTATCTTACACTGGGAGAAGTAGAAAATAAAAATGACATGGTGACAGGTAATATTTTCTTATTGTTGTCAAATGAAGTTGTTGTATTATTTAATTTTAGGGCAACATGCTCATCTATATCTCGGGAATATGTCGAATTGTGTGTGATAGAAGCTTAGCTGTTAAATACAGATTTATCTGTGATCACACCAATAGAGATTGTGATAGTTTGTAGAAGGGTTCTCAGGGATTATCCAACTAGTATTCCAGAAAGGATGCTACCTACTAATCTAATGGTTTTTAATATGCATGGATTTGACATGATTTTGGGGAGGAACTAGCTTACTTTCAATTGTGCCAGTATTGACTGTTATAAGAAGAAAGTGACGTTCAGACCACTAGAGGAGTAGGAGTACATATTTGTTGAGTCGTGCATGCGCGCCTCACCACAAATGTTGTCAGCTAATCAAACGAGGAGGTTGCCTCTGGAGAGATGCCAGGGGTACCTGACTTGTGTGAAGAAAGTGTCAGGAGGAGGAATTAAAGTTGGAAGATAACCCGGCTTCAATCTTTAAGACTCCAATAAAATTGGAAAAATTTAAAGGACTAGATATAGGAGTTAATGCATAAAGAATTCATCTGACCCAGTGTGTCACCATAGGGAGCACTGGTTTTGTTTGTTAAAAGAAAGACGGGTTGTTAAGGATGTATATCAATTATCAAGAAATAAGTAAGGTGACAGTTAAGAACAAGTACCCACTACTCCGTACAGATGATTTGTTTTACCAACTTTGGGAACACAAGTCTTCTTCTTCTTCAAAAAAAAAAATCAAACTTCGACAGGGTACCATCAAGTGAAGATTAAGACAAAAGAATATTCAGTTAACCCGAGTAGATAGAGGCAGTAATGGATTGGATGAAACAGAAGAATGTTCATGAGATCAGAAATTCCTTGGCTTTGATAGGGTATTATTGCCAAATCATGGAAGGGTTTTCTACGTTATTAGGTTCTCTAATAAGTTAACAAGGTAGAATGTGAAGTATGAATAAACAGATGAATGTGAACAAAATTTCTAGGAGTTAAAGCAACGCTTTATCATTGCATCAATACTAACAATTCTTTCAAGGGGAAATAATTTTGTGATTTACAATGATGCGGTTTGGAAGGGAGCTTGGATGCTTTTTGATACAACAAGAAAAGGTTGTAGCATAAGCTTCTTGACTACTCAAGGAGTACGTGAAGAGTTATTCTATACATGTTTTGTAATTTGCGGCAGTGGTATATGCGTTGAAATTTAGAGGCACTAATTATATGATGATAAGTGCGAGATTTTTATGAACCATAAAAGTCTTAAGTGCTTCTTCGCACAGTAGGAGTTAAATATGAGATAGAGGAAATAGTTTGAATTAATAAAAGACTATGTATACCTGATACCGCTGAGATTAAAAGAACCATTCTGGATGGGGCATATCGTTCTCTTTATTCAGTGCATCCAGGAAGTACCAAAATGTATTGGAATTTGCAGGAATTTTTCTGGTGGAATAATATAAAGAAATAAATTGCCCGATACATAGAGTAGTGTTTAATATGTCAGCAGGGGAAAGCTGTGCATAAGAGTGGTGCAGTCTAAAGCGTGATGGGTGCACATTATCATGGATTTTGTAATGGAGTTACCGCCAATATTTCACCCTAGACTAATGGACAGATAGAGGGAATAATCCAGATACTAGAAAATATGTTACATGCTTGAGTGTTAGATTTCGGGGAAAACTAGATTCAGTACCTGCCGTTAGCAGAGTTCGCCAATAATACTAGCTACCAGGCTACTATTGAAATGGCATTGGAGGAAGCATTATATACTAGAGGTACCCACAATTATTTAACGAGTGCCAACGCTAGTCAGGTAACCGTGGCGGTTTAGTCGGTTGCTTGGTTCACTACAAAAAATAAGGTTATTAGTGATGGTTTTGAATTAGTCGCTATATCTGCCATTACTAATACTTATTAGTAAAGAATTTTCAAACCGTCACTAATAATAAAGTATTAGTGATGGATTAAAACCGTCACTAAAAACCTAAGCCCCTCACTATAGATTCTACACCGGCTCGATAAAAAATCGTCACTAAAGCCATAATATTAGTGATGATTTTAAATTCATTACTAATGCTCTATTATTAGTGACGGTTTGGAAATTGTCACTATTGCTCACAGGAACCATCACTAATGCTCTATTATTAGTGACGATTTTCAAACCGTCACTATTACTATATTATTAGTGACGGTTTTCAAACCGTCACTATTGCTCACCAGAACTGTCACTAATACTATGACTTTAGTGACAGTTTTAAAACCATCACTAAAGTCATAGTATTAGTGACGGTTGGAAAACTTTCACTAAAACTTTTTAAAAAGACAATTATTAGTGACGGTTTTGAAACCGTCACTAATATTAAGCTTTAGTGACGAATAAAAGCGTTACTACCATACAATAAGTGACGGTTTTGAAACCTTCACTAATACTTAAATTGAATAATTTGTGGTGACGGTTTTAAAATCGTCACTAATAATGTTAAATTAATTTTTTTTTATCAATTATTAATTCCTATAAAAATATGTAATTACATTTTCTTACACATAACATTAAACCATAATTGCTAAAAAATTCATAAATTATTCAAAATTCTAATTCAAATTTAAATAAAAATACAAATATATTATACAAATTCAAATTCAAATACAAATATATTATATAAATTCAAATTTAAATATAAATACATTATACAAATTCAAATTCAAATATAGAAATTTCATCTGTTCAGATAACAAAAAAAGTTAAAAGCAGCATCCGTAGTACATGACATCGTGCGAACGTTGTAACAGTTGCAAACCTTACAAATTAAGAAAGTTAAAAAAAATTAGTATACGCTTTTTGAAAAATTTTGGCAGCATTTATCCTATAAATTAAGACTCAACAACCACCAAACTTTTGCATGGCCTTCACAACTTGTTTAGAAGAAAGTGTATAATACAATAAATTGCACATATACCCCTAAAAGTACATGAAGTTAGTAACAAACCCATAAAATATAGAAACATTAGAAACTAGCCCCTAAAATACACGTAATCCTATACAAATTAAACTAAACACATAATAAACTATTAACTAAACCCAACAATCCCTTGACCCAATCCTTCTAAATCAGTCTCCAACAAGGGTTTTCCCATGGTCCATCGTCTTGTCCTACATCAATGTACCTTCTTGAAAACCCTATATTGCCTAGTGTGTCTTCATTGTGCCCATGGCAGCAAGAGAAAGTGACAGAGACAAAAAGGCATATCAGCTATAAGATTGCAATACCAGTAGCACCGCAGGGAATTTCTCATAAATGGAAGAAAAAAAGGGGGCAAACTGAAAATGTAATTCCATAATAGCAAATAAATGGAGATTTTCTTACCCCATGTTGAAAGAGTGACAACTAATGAGAAGTTATGGCTCAGATTTGATAAGCACTTCAACAGAGCTGCTATACTTTGCAATCAGATCTCTGGTGTCAAAATCAAAATCATCTGTGTTAAGAAATAATAGCAATTAATGCAAAAGGTGAATTCTGAGTGCCACAGACCTCCTTTGATTTAGCAATTGCTTACTTTCCTCCAGCTTTCGTTTTTTCCCTTCAACTGTCTATAAAGAAAGGCAGAACTAACTACAGTTATGGCAAGAAACGTTCAAGTAGAATCAAGCAATATCGTTCACTGTTAACTAAATGTGATAAAAAACAAAGTTAATATTTGAGACTCCCATCCAAATTGAATTTTAACACTACTTTTTTGCATATAAATTTCTGCAGAAACCCAAAAATGGTATTATCAAAGAAAGAGTAGCCATTTTCACAAATGATAGCGGAAAAGTGAAGCAGTGCCTTCTAAACCTTAAGAACTGAGTAATTGATTCAATTTTCCAAAAAGGCCTCTTTCTGAACCATGGATTGTTGTTCCAAATTTTTGAGTAAAGACACAACAGTCACTCAATTTCGATTGTCCATCCCCCAAACAATGAACAGATGACACAAATATAATGAGCATTGAGCAATGACATGACACCACCTGATGCTCCACATCTCAAATCCATATCAATTGTCACTCTTCCCCTACCATTTAATGCAAAAAAACAAATGACCATCATTCTCCACTTATTATCAGAACTGCACATAGCACATCATTAGAGACATACCATTTGAGAAGAATAACATTTATCCCAAGTACTAGAGTCAATGTATTCAACATCATCACAAATTGAGCTTTAATTACCATGGCCTTTGTGTTAATTGATACTGATATCGAGTTCAATAGTTGTTGGCAGTTGTCAAAGTGGTTGTTCAATTTATTAACCTTTCAAAACAACAAATAGACATACAAAACACAAGAAACTCATTATGAAAATTAAACTTCAAAAACCAACTTTTGACAAAACAAACTACCCCATAAAACAAAAATTGAAACACAACTATTTTCACTATCATAAAAACCAAAAAATTTGAACCAATGCATCAGATTGCTGATCCCGGGATCTAGTTTCAATGGCCTCCGCTAAACTCTCCACTAACTGAAACATTTGATAATCATAATAAAAAAGAATTAAGAACAATATCAAATGATTAAAGAAAAAAATATTAGCACTTTCAGCATAAAGTACAGACATGTAAGAGGTGAAAATGAGAAGCAAGTGATTGGTGTTGATGGTTCTGCTGCTGTTGCTGCTGGGTCTCCTCCTGATAGAGAGGTTGAGATCCGAGTCGTGGTGTAGACTCAATTTTGCGCCTACGCCTCCATTGTGCGCATCCGCGATCGCCATGGATGCAGAGAGGACACGCTATGGGCGGCGGCTTGAGATTTAGTGGCAGGAGGATTGCGCTGCGTGCATGGAGGAGCGAGGAGGGAGGGGCAGGAGGAAGGAGCAGAACAAAATTTGGAGAAAGAAGAGATGGCAGGAGGGAGAAGGAGGCGGGAGTAGGAGAAAGAAGAAATTTGGGGAAATTGTGGGAAATTATGCGTGTTAAGGCTGGATTTCAGATTTTGAGCATTAGTGAAGGTTTCAAAACCGTCACTAACACCCTCCCAATCCGTCACTAATACCCTTAATTAAATTTATTTTATATTTTTTAAATAAAAGCACTATTAGTGACTGGTCTCCTAAACCGTCACTAATACCCTTAACTAAATTTATTTTATATTTTTAAAATAAAAGCACTATTTGTGGCGGTTTCAAAACCGTCACTAATACCCTTAATTAAATTTATTTTATATTTTTTTAAATAAAAGAATTATTAGTGACGGTTTCAAAACCGTCACTAATACCCTTAACTAAATTTATTGTATATTTTTTTTAAATAAAAGCACTATTAGTAATAGTTTCAAAACCGTCACTAATACCCTATTATTAGTGACGGGTCTCCCAAACCGTTACTAATACCCTTAAGTAAATTTATTTTATATTTTTTAAATAAAAGCACTATTGATGACGGTTTCAAAATGGTCACTAATACCCTATTATTAGTGACGGGTCTCTCAAACCGTTACTAATATCCTTAACTAAATCTATTTTATATTTTTTTAAATAAAAGCACTATTAGTGACAGTTTCAAAACCGTCACTAATACCCTTAACTAAATTTATTTTATATGTTCATAAATATTAGTAGTGATGGTTTGTTAATCGTCACCTAATAAGTGACTTTTAGTGATGAATTTAATCTGTCACTAATATCCTAGAATCGTCACTAATATTTTCCTGAAAAAATTTTCGCATGAAAATTGTTTATCGCACAGTTTTTTGTGACGAAAATATTAGTGACAGCTGCTAAAACCGTCAGTAATGCTTACACTATTAGTGATGGTTCTTAAAAACCGTCACTAATACAAACTTTTAGTGACGAAATTGAAATCGTCACTAATACTTTCGTCACTAAAAATCAATTTTTTTTTGTAGTGGTTAGCCTATATATATAGACTTGCTTAGTATTGATCAAAATATTTCGAGGACGAAATTTTTATAAGGAGGAGAGAATGTAATGACCCAAAAAATATTTAGGTGTAGTGATTCCCAATATATATTAATTAAATAATATAATAAAATATAATAATATATTAATATAATATAATATAATATTATAATATACACATATTTATAACTTAACCTAACTTGAAGGATTTCAATCCTTCAAGAGGTCATTCCAGAGACAAAATCTTGTCTTTCTCTCTAGCTCTCTCATCTCTTTCTCCCTCTCTCTCCTCCGCCAACTCTCTCTCTCTCTCTCTCTCTCTCTCTCTCTCTCTCTCTCCTCAACTTTTTGGCTAATTCTCGACTGATTAAAGAACGAAAAATACCTTTGGGTTCCATTCTCGGCCACAAACATTTTAACCAAAGTGGATTTGTGATCAAGGCGTCATAAGAACCACTCCTGAGATAAGGTAAACTCATTCTCTCTCTTCAATTTCTCCCTAATATTCAGCCAAATTGATAATCGGACACCATCACAGGGTCTTAATTTCGATCCTCGTCAATTTAATCACATCATTTTTTTTTGTGGATCCTAAGCACCACTCCAAGGCTAAGGGGAGGAATACAAATTATGTTAGTTATTTTAAAAATTCACCTGGTTAAATCATGGTATATAATTACTAGAATATTATATATGGATTTCTGAGTAATTTTACGGATATGAAAATTACGATTTATTCATTAAATTGTAGTATTTGATTATATTAAATTTTTGGAGATATTGTTGAGATTAAATTAAACTGTAGGATTGGATTATATTAGATTTTTGGAAATAAGATTAAATTAAACTGCAGGGATTTGATTAAATATAATTTTTGGGGAATATTTTGGAATTAGGTTAAATTGCATGGATTTGATCATATTAGTGTTTTTAAATAAGTTAGAAATTAAATTTAAATGTGGAAAGTGGATCATACCCTTGTTTTCTTTAAAATTTAATAGGTTAACGGGAGCGTGTAAGTCTAGGGATATTAGGATAGTAATTATTCCGAGGTTGAGCTGATTAAATCAAGGTGTGTGAATACAAGGATTTGTACGAACGCCGTAGGCACTGCTTTAGGATTTCTGCGGGCATTTCTCTAGGAATCAGGTAAGGGAAATAAATTAGGTCAGCTTATTTTCTGAAGTTTAACCATTTAAAACTGAGATTTTAAGTATCGAAATGTTATACATGATTTTCTGAATGGTTAGGCATATGGGAATTTTGGATTATTATGGTTATAAGTACATTTGTGGGAAACATGTATTTTGGGATTAAGTAAAACTCTGGAGTTTATTATACCATTATTTTCAACAATATAATTATCTCAGGAAGATTTTATATTATGAATTATTATTCAAATTGTGTGGCATGAGAATAAATATTTTTACTATGTATATAAGTATGTCAGATTATGTTATGATTGCACAGAACAAACATGATTTGATGAAAATTTTAGAAGGTTATGAATATTACTGAAATTACGATATTGTTCAGTATATTATGACAGTATAGCCGGCCTAGTGTCGTGATCGGTACCCCTGGCCCAGTGCCGTGACAGTATAGCCGGCCCAGTGCCGTGATCAGTATAACCAACTTAGTGTCATGATCAATTATGATATGACAATATTTTATACAGAGATACAATATGATAAAATATAACAGAGTTATAGAAAGTGTTTAATACGGAGCATTAGCATGATGGTGTTTTTATATACAAGAGTTGTGGTATGATAGTTTGTTGTATTCATGCAAATGATTGGAAAATTGTAGCTCGACCACTTATGAATATAGATATTTTTCCTGTGATCATTATATTATGAGTATTAGTTAAGCTTGGTGTGGCATGAGGATTACGAAACAACAGATTTATACTAGAAGTATATTTGAACTGAGATGTGTGATTGGCATTGGGAAAATAAGGCTATGATATATATATACATATACTAAACTGTTTTATACAGAAATGAAGTTATGGAATATGTTTTATATACATAATTGTGATTAAATGAGATTTTTATATGGAAATGATGAAAAGTGGCATATAGAATGATTTAATAGAAAAATGAAGATATATATATATATATATATATATATATGTATATATATATATATATATATATGTATATATAAATGTGCAATTTACTGGGAAATATGAAATGTGGTATTGATATGTTTTTACTGAGAAATGTTGAAATACGAGAATTGAGATTTATATTATGAGGAGAACGAATAGAAAAATGATGGGAATACCACTGATGTGATGAGATGAATGTGAATACTAAGCTATATATTTAAACTATGAATACTGAATGTGAATATTGAAATGTGAATTATGAATTGAGAATACTGAAATGTAAATATGGAAATGTGGAAATGAGTACCCTAATGGACTATTGTTGATAGAGAGTAAGGTACCATTGCTAGTGTGGTCATAGTACAACCACACGGTCTCGTGGACAGTGTGGCGAGACAGTCAAATGGGCTTGTGAAGGGTTCTGATGCCCTCCTAGGGTCCGGACCAGGATTGGGTAGGTCATTCGTACTACAGACACGTTTCCCTTTTATCAAACTGGGTAGGCCAACTGCGGTTAGGTCTAACCTTCGGACCGCACAACCCAATCATGGGGGGAAGCATGACGATGAGATGGGTTTATCCGTAGGGCAACCATGAGTTACAGACATGTTATGGTTTTTATACTGGCGAAAACTCATGTGCTGAATTATGATTACTCATTACAGATACGATAATGAATAGCCATGGGTTACAAACACGTTGAGATATTTATATAAGGATACCCATCAGCTAGAATGTGAAAATGAGAATAAGAAAGAAAAGTTTATGAAAGCTATTGAAATATGAATATGAGAAAGAATAGGTTATGAAAGAAAATGTAAATGTGGTTTTGAGAAATGAGAAAGTACGTATATGATTATGAAAATCATAAAAGAGCTTTGAAAATATGTTTTACATACATATATGATTATGAGTACATATCTATATATATTTTCTCCCAAATGTTATATTTATTAAAATGGAATGTGATATGATGTAATTGAACTCATACTGCCACACACTGTGAATAATTTATTCCGTCTTACTGAGAGTTGTCTCACCCAAATATTTAAATATTACAGAGAACCGTAACAAGTTAGGTGATAGAGCTCCAAGATAGAGGGGTGCTCGTACCCTGATAGATAGGGTAAGCATTTTGTGTTGGGGAATATGTTTGTGTAATCCCTTGGGGTATGTTATGGACTTTTGGAAATGTATATGGATGTTTAGAACTCTGATTATTTGTATTCTGGATGATATGTAAATATGGGCTTCTGCTATTAGGTATGTTCTTATATGATGACTAATTACCCAGTATCCCATTTCGGGTCGGGTTGTGTTGATATGGTATCAAAATTGTGACGTGGTGGATGTTGGATTAATATTTATTATTTACTGGGGAAAAAATGGTATAAAAATTGAGTTGTCACAATATTAATATATTAATATATTCTATTATATTATTTAATTAATAATATTTTTTTTAGGGAATCACTACACCTAAATATTTTTAGGGTCATTACATTGACTATCCAACCACCAACACTTTTTGAATAGTGTGGTTGCACTGACATATCATGATAGCTATGTTACCGAGCTTCCTTACATATATGGTCCATCAAGGTTCTTATATGATATAATACCATTTATAAAATAAAACAGTAACATGATCTCATTTCACAATTCAGTATTAAACTATCATAACATATCTCGGAATAAAACCATCATAACATATCTCGGTATAAAGTCATCATAACAAATCTAGATATAAAATTGTCATAACATATCTCAGTATAAACTGTCATATCATAATTCCACTATATTCATAACATTTCATGAGATCAGTATAAAATCATATTTTGCTATATATCATCATAAAATATTATAACATGTTTATTTATGCAGTAACATAATTATTCTTATGCCACACAATTTGAGTGATAATTTATAATGTAATTAACTGTTAGGGAAAGTATATTTTGCTGAAAACAGGGGTATGATCATCTACATAATTTTTATTTAATTCATAATTTAGGTTTTATAGGAAAACTGAGATTATTACCCCTGCTCACTTAGTTTTTCCCAAATACACACACACACACACACACACACACACACACACACACATATATATATATATATATATATATATAATAAATCAAAATTGTCATTTTCATATGCCTGATTATTTAGAATATCATACATAATATTCCTTTATACAAATACTTCAGTTTAATTTATTCATATTTCAAAACAACTGACATAATCTATTCCCCTTATCTTATCCCTGGAGTGGTACTTACGATGCCTAAACGACGATTTCGCTCTGGTTAAAATGCTGAGAATCGCAACTAGGACCTAGAAATGGTGTTTATCCTTCAATTTGGCTGAATTTTAGGGAGAAATTAAAGAGAGAGAGTGAGAGTCGCAACCCTAGAGAGAGAGAGAGAGAGAGGGACAGAGTAAAATTTTCCTTAAAAAAATGAGTTAAGTCCAATTTATAGGCTGCTGCCCCAGACAAAAACGTCAACGGTTTGGTCTTTAACCAAACCGTTCTTACCACGTTTTAACTTTAATGGCTCTCAGTAAATTAAAACCGTTGACGATTTTCCTGAGCTCATCAAATCGTCAACGGTTTGGTCCTGCACCAAACCAAATTTTCCCTTATTATTATTATTATTATTATTATTATTATTATTATTATTATTATTATTATTATTATTATTATTATTATTATTATTAATTTGGGTCTCTACATATAAAATGATATATGCTCAAGACTCTTCAATAATAACCCAAAAGATTTTCTCTAGAAAATGTTCTCAAAATAAAGAGCAGGAGAAAATGAGAATTTAAAGTATAAAGGGGTATAAAACAATAGGGAGAATCAAAAGATATTCAATTTAAGTTTCAAAGTAATTCTCCAACCTTCTCCAATTGTTTTGGGTCCATATCTATAGGCAAAAATAAAATATAGCTGTTAACTAGCCGTTGGGCATTAAAATATTATTTTGTTTTCAAAAATTCAACCGTTATATGCCCTGAAATTCAAAATCCCCAGAGGTCCGATCGACTGGGACATGGTCCAGTCGATTGCCCCTAAGGCGATTTCCAATTTAGCAAGAAACGATTTGTCAAGCTCAAGATCCGGTCAACTGGGCTTCACATGTTTTAAAGTGAGCCGATCGGTTGGGTCTTTATAAATCTAGCCAAATGAACTAACCAATCGACTGGGCTAATAATGCTTTCAAGAATCAGTCGATTGGGCCTTTATGAACTTGGCCATTTTGACACTCCGGTCGACTGGGCCTCAAATGTTTTAAATATGCCGGTCACCCTAGGCCTTTATAAAATTGCCAAATATGCACGTCCGGTCGACTAGGTCTATAAGGTTGGTCAGTTGAACTTAAAAAAAAAAAGTATTTTGCCTTTATTTTAAGTTCAAACTCATTTTAAACCTTTTGTATAAGTTTAGCATTTTAAATAAAAAGGTTTTTATGAAATCTTGGAGTCATATGGTCAAATTAAGGTCATTGATGAGTTTCAAATTAAATCATGATCAAGCATGCACAATTAAACCTAATTACTATTACAACTCAAAAAATAAATAAAGTTTTCATGCTTTTGCTCTTCTGAATTCCCATGAAATACGCTGAGGCATATTCATCAAGGTACTTTCACGGCTTTCATTAGACATCTGTCATTCATACTTCCAGGAACATAAACTTGTTCATACTCAATGCACAAACAAGATGATGTGGTTTGTTATAATCAAAACAAAAATCGAACTCAAAAAGTCAAGGTTAATGTAGTAGCCCTTCTCTACGCTTGGGTTCAACATTTTTGTCTTCTTTTTCTTACAATTCTTTTTTCAAGCTATGATTAGGATTCCTCGTTTATTTAATCCTGAACATATTTAGCCCAAAAAGGGAAATTTTTTATTAGTTTATGTAACTATTGTAATTCCATTGTTTAAACTTGCTTTAGCAGTAATGTGTCTTAGTTGTAATCAAATGATTTTGGGCCATTCTGGGCTTGCAATCAATATATGCTTGGATGACGGTTCCCGCCAATCTGTTGCAGTAAAAGTTTACAGAATCATCTTTCCTTCAAAATCTTTCAATGAACCAGGAAAGGAAATGAAATACTTTTTTGCTTGTTTTGAACTTTATAAACAATCAAATAATTTTAGTTAAAATAATAAACATGAAGATTAATGGAAGAATTTGAGCATTAGTGACTGACTTTGGTAGAGAATTGAGTTTTTAAATTTTCCACGCTATAATGGTGGTAGGCTATGTACTGGAATTGTATAAGCTTCTTCAGTTTGATGGGCGTTGCCATGCATTCAAATATATTCACTCAACATTAAACCTATGATACATACTGTCAGTTTGCAAGGTCATTACTAATATCTAATATCATATTAGCATAGAAATTTGAATGGATATGGCATATTAACTTCAACTCTATTTGGCTGTAAGAAAGAGTTCTGCTCGGAGGGTTTGCAAGGAACACCTCTTCTGATTTTTGCATGCTTACTGGACAAAGGTCGCTTCAGTGCTTCTCCCAACTTTCCAATGCCGGCTGAAATTGTTTATGCATTCATTGCGAGTATTCCGATGCTGTATTTGAGAGATAAAGTGATAAGCCCAGGGGAATTATCTGACAAAGAACCTTGAACCATAAGGAAGAGCTAGCTTGAGGGTATAAATTAATGAAGAAAGTCTAGAAGTGTGGACAATCGAGTTAAAAAGAAAAAAGAATGATCCACAAGTCTAACCCAAAGCAAGCTCAAGTATACATTAGTCCAAATTAAAATTTTAAAATTGTTTACAAATCTTCAACAATACAACAGGAGCTGACAAAATTTCTCAGCTTTTGATCATCTAGCGCACATATCCATACATAAACTCAAGACATCAATCAAAAGGCTTCCTGAGAACTCGCACTAGCGGGAATGAGGAGTGGCAACAGCAAGAAGAGGAACCTTTCTATGGACAGTAATACCGGAACTCTCAGTCATGTCCAAATCCTCCCCTCTTGCTCCACCAGGCAATGCCCAATCAAACAGGCAGACAATATTTGCCAACACAATCTCATTGGTGGCCATGGCAAAGGAAGTCCCCGGACAACCCCTCCTCCCTGCTCCGAATGGAATCAGTTGGAAGTCCTGTCCTCTAAAATCCATTGAACTGTTCAAGAACCTGTCCGGCCGGAACTCCTCGGGCTCGTCCCAAAGGGCGGGGTCTCTTCCAATTGCGCAGGCATTGATAATGGTCATGGTCCCAGCTGCAATGTCGTAGCCATTGATTCGAACAGCTTGGGTGGATTCTCGTGGAACCAGTAATGGAACAGGAGGATGTAAACGGAGTGTCTCTTTGATCACTGCTTTTAAGTTATGCATTTTCCCCAGATCTTTTTCTGCTATGTGTGGTTTAGTACTGGAGCTGATTCCTCTTACCTCATTCTGCAGTTCCTTCATGGCTGCAGGGTGCCTCAGGAGCTCCGTCATGGCCCATTCTAGCACCGTGTAAGTGGTATCAGTCCCTGCAGCAAACATATCCTGCATGAAGCAGAGAATGGAAAGTAAATTAGTCCCAACAGCGGCTGAATCATATCAATGCAGCAACCATGAGTTTGCTATAAAAAAAATCCGAAGTTGTGCGCAGCTAAATGTACACATGCAAATGCATTGTTCTGTTTTATGAGTTGTACGAAAATAAACCAAGTGTTGCGGGAAGAGAGAAATCTTTAAAGAGTTGGAAATGATAAGTTATACTTGATGTGATTACAACACAACAATAAGAACAAGCATCAAGTCCCACTGTATAGGGTTAGCTATGCAAATCCTTCTTCCGTAGGTATTGTTTATGCCAAAAAGATTTCAAACAGTACTTTAATTAGATCAAAGTACAATTCAATTTAAATGATACACTAGTGTTAATTTTTATGTTGGACCGGCTCTTCATTAAGGCCACTGAGGTATTTGCCTATGGCTCCAAAAATTTTGGGACTCCCAATTTTATTTTTTTTTAATATAATAGAGTTAACATTATTTATGGATTCACCGTATTTGGTGGGTGCAGCTAAAATTATTTGATGTACCTAAAAAAATTAATTTTAAATAAAAATAAAAATTAAATTAAATATTAACAACCCCTAATTAAATCATTGGCCTAATTCCCATATTGTGAAGAACTGCTCCTATTTCTATGAAACTTATACACACGCACACATACAAATATATTCAAAACCCTAATCAAGGATAGAGAGAGGGAGACGGAGAGGGAGAGAAAGAGAAAGAGAGAAAGATTCTTACCAAGATGAGCGCTTTGATGCACTCTCTATCCATAGAAAAACCAGCCGAGTTGTCCTTTTGGTCCTCAAGCAAAACGTCTACAAAGTCCTTTTCTTCATCACCCTCGACCTTACCACCCTCTCTTTTTCTGCTGTGCTTTTCAACTACTTCATCTAGGAAACTGTCCAACTCCCTAAAAACCCTCTCTGCTTTCCCATCCACTCTATTCACCCAACCAAACCATGGTATAAAATCCCCTATGTAAAAACCCCCAAGAGCTCCTGAAACTGATCCAACGTCTCCTTAAACCTCATACTACCGTCCCCTTCACCATATTTTCTCCCCAGTGCCACCCTGCACACGACATCATTTGTCATCCCCATTAGCATTTGGCTCAAATTTACCCACCCGCAAGACTCCGTCGCCAGTTCAATCTTCTCGACAAGAAGAACCATTTCGTCATGCCTCACAGTGCCTAAGGACTCAACCCTTCTGTTGCTGAGGAGCTGGAGAACGCATATGCTTCTCATCTGCCTCCTGTATTCGCCGTAAGGAGCAGAGACTATGTCCCTGAAGTTGTAGAGCAGTTTCCTGTGGATGCTTAGTTTGGGTCTGTTTGAGAAGATGAGGTCATGGGTCTTCATGATTTCACGGGCAGCGTCCGCAGACGAGGCGACAAGCACGGGGACACAGCCAAAGTGGAGCAGCATGAACGGGCCATGTCGTTGGGCTAAGGACCGGAGTGAGCGGTGGGGCTGCAAGCCCAATTGGTGGAGGTTTCCGAAGACTGGGAGCTTTGGAGGTGAAGGGGGAAGTTTTTTGCATCGGGTGGTTGAGGGAGTGGAGAAACATTTGAGCAGGAAGAGTGTTGTGAAATTTGAGATTGTTCCACCTAACTTTACCACAGTTACAATTGTACAGGTAAATAGAGAGTGAATAATTGTGCAAAATTACACCAGGTAAATTCCCAGGGAAGTGGGGGGTCACAACGGACCGCTTAAATCCCTCTTTCCTAGACAGAATTTTCCTTAGACATGTAATTAACACAATATATTACTACAACTATACCCGACAAAAGTTAACTACTGAATAGATAAACGGAAGAACACCAGAATTAACAAGGTTCGGCTAATTGTGCCTACGTCCTCGGACACTATCAATCAATATTTCTCTATTGTAGAAATATTACAAAATGAGAGAGAGAAGAGAGAATGTGCCTAAGAGAGAAGTAGGCAATTTTGGGGATGAGAATACAAATGGAGGTGATGGGTTTATATAGGTTAGGAAAAACCAATATTACAACCACTAATCACCTACCTTTGAAAAATTAGCCCACCATTGAAGACTTCAATGGCAATGGTAGGCTTCTAGAATAAGCCATATTTCAACAAATCTCCACCTTGGCGAAATTCCATCTCTGAACATCTCTCATAGATTCCATAATGTCTTCAAACGCGCTTGTAGCGCAAATCTTTCAATTTTTGACTATGTTGATCAAGTTCAAGCAATGTTGAAACTTGACCACAGTTACCACTTTTGTCATCATATCAGCAGAATTCTCAGTGGTTCGAATCTTCTGGATTACTACTCCACCTTCTTCTAGAATTTCTCAAACAAAGTGATATCGAACGTCGATGTGCTTTGTCCTTGAATGGTAGACTTGGTTCTTTGTGAGATGGATAGCACTTTGGCTATCACAATGCACCTTGATGTGCTTCTGTTCAATTCCCAAATCTTTCATCAATCCTTGAAGCCAAATTGCCTCCTTCACAGCCTCTGTGACTGCCATATACTCTGCCTCTGTAGTGGACAAAGCAACTGTTGACTGTAAGGTAGACCTCCAACTAACTGGCGCTTTTGCAAGAGTAAAAACATAGCCAGTAGTTGACCGACGCTTATCCAAATCACCAGCGTAGTCGGAATCACAGTATCCAACAGTACTATGATCATCTAGCTTATCCTGCTCAAATATTAATCCAACATCTACCGTATACAAAATGTATCGTAGAATCCATTTCACAGCTTGCCAATGTTCCTTTCCAGGATCATGCATATACCTGCTCACAACTCCAACGGCTTGTGAAATATCGGGCCTTGTACACACCATGGCATACATCAAGCTACCAACAGCACTTGAATATGATACTTTTGACATGTATTCTCGTTCTGCTTCAGTTTTTGGAGACATAGATGCATTCAGCTTGAAATGAGGAGCAAGCGGAGTACTAACAGGTTTTGACTTCTCGTCCATACCAAAACGCTTTAGTACTTTCCTCAAATATTGTTTTTGAGTCAAACAAAGCCTCCCCAATTTCCTTTCTCTACTTATCTCCATACCGAGAATTTTCTTTGCTTCGCCTAGATCCTTTATCTCAAACTCCCTATTCAATCGAGCCTTTAGTTTGTCAATTTCTGTCTGACTCTTGGAGGCTATCAATATATCATCAATATAAAGAAGAAGATATATGAAAGATCTATCTTGTAGCTTGCAAAAATACACACAGTTATCATATTTGCTTCTTCTGTACTTTTGCCCCATCATAAACTTGTCAAATCATTTATACCACTGCCTTGGGGATTGCTTTAATCCATACAACGATTTTTCAAGTTTGCACACCATATTTTCTTTTCCAGCAACTTTGAAACCTCTTGGCTGAGTCATGTAGATTTCCTCTTCCAAGTCTCCATGTAAAAATGCAGTTTTTACATCTAATTGAACTAGTTCCATATCCAATTTTGCTACCAAAGCCAATAAAATTCTTATGGAGGAATGTTTTACTACTGGAGAAAATACCTCATTGTAATCAATTCCCTCCGTTTGTGCATAGCCTTTAGCCACCAACCTTGCTTTGTAGCGAACACTATTCTTGTCAGGAAATCCATCTTTCTTTGTATATACCCATTTACACCCAATTGCCTTCTTTCCCTTCGGAAGACTAACAAGCTTCCATGTTCGATTCTTATGAAGGGACTGCATTTCATCATTCATGGCTTCCCTCCACTTTTCTTTTTCCGAACTTTGGATTGCTTCATTGTAAGTAACAGGAGTATCATCGTTTGCAATTGGAGATGCGTAAGCCACCATGTCAACAAAGCGAGCAGGCTTTCTAATTTTTCTCTTTGGCTTACTCAATGCAATAGATTCATGTTGCTGTTGAGGTTCTTGGGTTGAAACCTCTTCTACAGGCGACTCTTCTTCTACCATAAGAGAGTCTTCATTTTCTGGGTAAATAATTCTTCTATCAAACTCCACCTGTTTTGGAGCACCATCCTTTTGCTCAACACTTTCTGTTGTCACCTTTCTTAAAAAAGTAGATTCATTAAAGGTAACATCCCTGCTGAAGATTATTTTCTTTGTTTCTGGACACCAAAGACGATATCCCTTTACTCCAGAGGTGATTCCCATAAAGATTGCTTTCTTAGCTCTCAGATCCAGCTTTGATTCCTTGACATGATAGTAGGCAGCGGAACCAAATACATGTAAGGAATCATAATCTGTAGCAGGCTTTCCAAACCATTTCTCCAATGGTGTTTTACCACAAATAGCAGTAGATGGTAGGCGGTTGATGAGGTGGCAGGCATATGTCACAGCCTCAGCCCAAAATTCTCTACCCAACCCAGCATTGGATAACATACACCGAACCTTCTCCTACAATGTTCGATTTATACGTTCTGCCACTCCATTCTGTTGTGGTGTATTTCTCACTGTGAAGTGTCGTATAATACCTTCATCTTCGTAAACTTTAAGAAATGGATCACTTCTATATTCTCCACCATTATCTGTACGGAGGCACTTGATCCTTCTGCTTGTTTGAGTTTCCACCATATTTTTCCATTTGAGAAAGACTCCTAACACTTCATCCTTAGTTTTCATAGTATACACCCATACTCTTCGAGAAAAATTATCAACAAAGGTCACATAGTAGTGTTTTCCTCCCAGTGACGTTGTCTTGGAAGGTCCCCACACATCAGAGTGAACATAATCCAAAATACCCTTGGTATTATGGATTGCAGTACCAAATTTCACTTTTGTTTGCTTCCCTTTGATGCAATGTTCATAGAAATCTAGCTTGCAGGTCTTTGCTCCCTTTAATAATCCTTGATTTGTAAGAAGTCCCAAGGATTTTTCACCTGCATGCCCCAAGCGTATATGTCATAACCTAGTTGTTTCTATGGCTTTATCATCAGAAGAAACTGTTGCTGCCGTCCCAATAATTGTACGACCTTGATAGTGATACAAGTTATTGTTCTTCCGAATTCCCTTGATTACCACGAGTGCACCAGAGATGATCTTCATGACTCCGTTTTCTACTGTTACTTTGAATCCCTTTGATTCTAGGGTTCCCACAGAAATAAGATTCTTCATCAAACTTGGTACATATGTAACGTCCGTCAATATTTTGATTGATCCATCTTGATTCCTCAAGCGGACTGAACCAATCCCATGTGTGGTAAGAGGGACATCATTTGCTGTGTAGACGACTCCACCTTCTAGTTCTTTAAAATCAAAGAACCAATCCCGATTGGGACACATATGATGGCTACACCCAGAATCTAATAGCCATATACTCAAAGAACTAGTTGATGGCGTAGCAGCAAGCGAAAGATCTGAGCTCCCATCTTCGTACTCAGCCACATTTGAGATGGCCTTTCCTTTATCAGGTTTGCCTTTATTCTTTAGCTTCGGACAATCTTTCTTCCAGTGCCCCTTTTCCCGACAAAAGGCACATTCATCTTTGTTTGGTCTGGACCTTGACTTGGATCTCTCGTTCTTTCTTCTATTCTGGCTTTGTGAACGGCCTCGAACTACTAGAGCCTCGTTGGCTCCACTTGTGCTTTCAAGCTTGTCCTTCTTCCTCAATTCATAGCTGTACAAAGCAGCACAAACCTCGCCAAGAGACACTTTATCCTTTCCATGGAGCAGAGTAGTTTCAAGAAACTCAAACTCCTCAGGAAGGGATCCCAACAACATCAAAGCCAGGTCTTCATCTTTAAAAGTCTCATCCAGATTAACTAGATCAGTAACCAACCTATTAAAGTTGGTGATATGATCATTCATAGTGGTACCCAAGACATAGGTAAAGCGAAATAGTCTCTTCTTCATATGGAGTTTGTTCTGAGAGCTTTTCTTCAAAAACTTCTCCTCCAGTGCCTTCCACAACTTGTTTGCAGAAGTTTCCTTACAGAATGCATACTTTTGCTCTCTTGAAAGACACGATCGAATTGTACCACATGCTAACCGATTGATGGTCCCCCATTCTTTCTTCTCAATATCTTCTGGTTTCTCTTCTTCAATGGCAATGTCTAGACCTTGCTGAAAGAGAGCGTCTAGAACCTCACTTTGCCACATACCAAAATGACCGGTGCCGTCAAAAATCTCCACTGCAAATCTGGCATTTGTCACAGTAGTTCTTGCCAAAATAGACGAGTTTGATGTGGATGCTTTTGCACTATCTGCCATCTCTGCCATAAATGCTATTCAATAGCTGCCGATGCGAAATGCCAATAGCCCAAGGAAAACTTTTCTGATGTGGAAGATCAGACTAAGCTGCAACCACAGAGCATACTAAGAATAACCTTGGCTCTGATACCAATTGTTGTGAAACTTGAGATTGTTCCACCTAACTTTACCACAGTTACAATTGTACAGGTAAATAGAGAGTGAATAATTGTGCAAAATTACACCAAGTAAATTCCCAGGGAAGTGGGGGGTCACAACGGACCGCTTAAATCCCTCTTTCCTAGACAGAATTTTCCTTAGACATGTAATTAACACAATATATTACTACAACTATACCCGACAAAAGTTAACTACTGAATAGATAAACGGAAGAACACCAGAATTAACGAGGTTCGGCTAATTGTGCCTACGTCCTTGGACACTATCAATCAATATTTCTCTATTGTAGAAATATTACAAAATGAGAGAGAGAAGAGAGAATGTGCCTAAGAGAGAAGTAGGCAATTTTGGGGATGAGAATACAAATGGAGGTGATGGGTTTATATAGGTTAGGAAAAACCACTATTACAACCACTAATCACCTACCTTTGAAAAATTAGTCCACCATTGAAGACTTCAATGGCAATGGTAGGCTTCTAGAATAAGCCATATTTCAACAAAGAGTGCCAAGAACAAGGGAGGAAGAGATAAGAAAATGGGATTCCAAACAAAGTAAACACCTTGTTGACCTAAGAACTGCAGAAAGCTTGCCATTCTTTTTCACAACTTGTGTCTATATTTAATTAATTATATAGGCGTCTCAGGATCTGCCAGCATTTTCTGATTTCCTTTCTAGGCCATCTTCTTCTTAAACTCTGCTTATGGATAGAGCCAAATTTGGATGGCAAGCAATGGTTCCATGCCATCCTTGCTCTCTGTCTCCTTATCCCTCTCCCTATATGAGTTGTTTCCCATTTATCTTTTTTTTAAAAAAATATATATTAAATAATATCTTTTTTGGGAAAACAATTTCCGGAATGACTCTAACGTAATTTCGCGAGGTAGCGAGATTTGTCACATGTGATCCAATCGGTCTCTATAAAAACTCGGAATGTGGGAGAGAGTTTAATATGCACCCTCCCATGATCCAATTTCAAAATCAAAATATCAAATTGATTCTCTGTTTCAAACAATGCAACTTTATCTCTGAAACTAGTAATAATGCTCTGTTTTGAACTTTGAGCCCAACGCTGGGTCTCTTGTCACTTTGATTCTCTCTTTCAATCCAACTTGAAGAAAAACCTTTTGAAATTGGATCACGGGCGGGTGCATATTAAACTCTCTCCACACACGTGTCATTGGCAGATATGATTCGGATTTTGGCGCAATAACTCAATCACACCTGCCCTCTCTCTCTCTCTCTCTGATAATTTTGGTTCAGCTTTCTTTGTTGCTAGTGGATTAATGGAAGTCCTGATTCCTGAATGTGAACTGAAAATCAATATGAGAAATTGGGTTTGCGTGTAGGCTTTGATTGGTTTTGGGGTTTTGGATTTTGTCAAGAAAGCTGAGCTCTACCTAGATTGTAAACCATTATCTCCGGATTCTCGAATATATTTAATGTCACATAATTCTTTTCTTTCTTTCTTTAATTTATTGGAAGTATGGTGCTTTTTTGTTTTTAATTTAAACAATTGTTAGATGCTTTTAGGACATTCAAACAATCGTTTCATACTCGTATGGTGTCGCCGTTGTCGCTGTCTTCAGCGTCGAGTTCATTGATGACTTCTGATTGAACAGGGCATTGGAACAAGACAATGAAAACAAAAGCAAACGAATAAATAAATAAATAATTACGCAGAAGAATTTATTATCTATTTATTACTCTTGTCAAATTCATTGCTGCCATAAAACAAACAAAAAAAACTTTGCTGAACACGACAGAGAGGAGAGGGTGAGTGAGTAGAAGTTTTTTCTTGATTTATTATTTTTTTTTAAAAAAAAATATTAAATAATATCTTTTTTGGGAAAATAATTCCCAAAATGACACATGACAAATCTCACTACTTGAAGTAGCGAGATTACGTCAGAGTCAGTTCGAAAAATATTTTCCAAAAAATATATTATTTAATATATATATTTTTTTAAAAAAAGATAAAACGGGAAAAACCTCCTCCCTATCTTCTCTATCCCTTTCCACCTCCTTATCTTCTCTATCTCGGGTTTTATCATGAGCTCTTTCCTGCTTTTCCTCCTAATCCTTAGTTCTGTCTCTATCTTTGTCCCTTTCTTTATCCTTATCCTTGTCCACGTGTCATTCTGGGAATTATTTTCCCAAAAAAGATATTATTTAATATATTTTTTAAATAATTCTAAAAATGACACGTGGCAAATCTGAGATTACGTTTGAGTCAGTTCAAAAAATATTTTCCAAAAAATGTATTATTTAATATATATATATATATATATATTTTTTTTTAAAAAAAAGATAAATCGGGAAAAACCTCCTCCTTATCTTCTCTATCCCTTTCCACCGCCCTATCTTCTCTATCTCGGGTTTTATCACGAGCTCTTTCCCGCTTTTCCTCCTGATCCTTAGTTCTGTTTCTATCCTTGTCCCTTTCTTTGTGCTTATCCTTGTGCTTTTCCTGCTCCTGATACTTCTCATCCACACTCCTCTCCCTCTTAGACCGTCGACTCCACCGGTCTTCTTTCTCCCTATCTTTGTCCCTGTCCCTGTGCCTCTCCTCATTCCTCTCCTTATCTCTCTCTCTCTCTCTCTCGTGATCCCTTTCAGAGTAACTCCTCTTCAAATCATCTTTCCTCACCAAATCTTCCTTCTTAGATTTGTGCTTCCCCTTCCGTTGTCGCATCGGTTGAGTTCAATAAATCAATCAATCAAGCTAACTACTCACTCATAGCCTGGTCTTGCAATCTCACAGTTCCCAATCGCAAGCTAGATTGCATCCTGCTTGACGTAAATTCCCAAAAAAAAAAAAAAAGTCACAAATCTATGAAATTGGAAAAAAGTATAAAGCATAAAAAACTACTAATTGTTGGGAGAGATATCAACAAACAATCACAGTGGAATAATTTTTCTCCCTATGTGCAAGCAAACATAGTGTATTTCTACTTTTGTACGTACTAAAAATAATCAGAAAAATAATCAATCACACCAAACCACAAGAACACAAGCAATTTTTTACGTGAAAAACTTTCCAAGTATGAGGAAGAAAAATCACGGGACCTAGTCCAGTTGAAACCTCCACTATCAATCAAATAATGGGTACACCAAGTCTTCTCTAATCTCAATTAGAGACTACAAATATATCTCATCAAGATATCAACAATCTTGAAAAATACAAAGAGAATTGGAGAGAATATATCAAATTTGTGGTTACTGTTCATGAGCAAAAATCCTAACTCCCAAGCTCCAAATCTAATCTCCACCGTTCAGATTATATCTCCTTGAGTTGTGAACCATTCCTCCAAATTTCAGCTTGATTGGACCACAGAAGAAGCGGAATTGAAGTCTTGATGAAATATGAGCAGCATGAGAAAAATCACGTTTTTTTTTTCTTTCTTTTGAGAAGTGACTGCTCCTCCCTTCTCCCCTCTCTTTTTATAGCTTCTTTTAGGTTTTCACACTAAAATGGCTGGGCTTTGGGCTTTTAATAAAGCCCACTTGGGCTTTCCTTCGTATGGAAAAAAATAACCCAACAAATCTCCCCCTTTTTGACTATGTGGAGGGAATCGCCATCTTAGTAATCAAGCAACAAACTTTAAGCTTCTCCCTTGGTAGTACCTTTGTCAACATATCAGAACCATTGTCATCAGTGTGAACCTTCTCAAGTTTCAGTAACTTATTGTTCAACACATCTCTGATCCAATGGTATCGTACATCAATGTGCTTCGATCTTGCATGGAAACTGGAGTTCTTAGCAAGATGAATAGCACTCTAGCTATCACAAAACAGCACATACCTCTACTGCTCGAATAAATTTTCATATTTAAATTGATCACGGCATCTGCGCCGACTGTCATATCATGACATCTGCGCCGACTGTATTAACATAATATACTAAAAAATATCTTAATTTCTATATTGATCATCATCTTTCTAAAACTATTGTCAAATCATACTTGCTCTGTGAAAACATAAAATATTTTGACATGTTATAAGTCTGTAGTAAAATCAACTATACTCATGCCACACAAGTGAGTACTACTATATCATATTGTCTGACCTGAAAAACATATTTTACTGACAAAATAATATTAGATATGAAATCGAGGTTTCCTCAATTCAACATTAGTATTCCCAAAACTAATTATTTCATACATATAATTTCTTCAACAAATATTGTAATAATATACTTTAAATTTTTCTAAAAATACCTAACTTAATCTATTCCCTTACCTGTGTCCCGTTGAGCCTACTGAAGCTCTAAATCTATACCTCATGATGTTCGAAACTCAAAATCCTGAAATTATATTTTCCCCAAATTAATCAACTCAATCTCTAGAATATTATCATTTAATATTCCCTAGGCCCCAAATACTCAAATTACAATTAAAATTAATATTTAACCTCTCACCTCAGTTTTGGAGTGATGCCTCAAAACCCCAAATTGAAAATCTGCTCTGCCTAAGTTATAGAGAATTCTCCCACAAACCTCGTGGTGGTTCCTAATCGTTGAAATGAGGTTTAACGAAGCGAGAATCGAAGGAAAATGAAGGTAGGGTCGTAGGGTTTGGTGTGTGTGTGTGTGTGTGTGTGTGTGTGTGTGTGTGAGAGAGAGAGAGAGAGAGAGAGAGAGAGAGAGAGAGAGAGAGTGTGTGTGTGTGTGTGTGTGTGTGTTTTGTTTTTAATTTACAAATGAAGCGCACGGGTTATTTATAACCCCAGCACTGCCAGAAAAAATCATCGATGGTTTTTCTAGGTGTCACAAAAACCGTTGACGGTTTGGTCTTTAACCAAACCTTTTAAATCATTTACCTTGCTACCCTGTCGCGGTAAAAGGAAAACCGTCGACGGTTTTTTGCACCCCTCTCCAAACTGTCGACAGTTTGGGCTTCCCAAACCGAATTTCTTTCTTTTCCTTATTTATTTTAATTGTTATATTTTTCAGGCCTCTACACTAAAGCTATTCTGTAGGCAACTAGACCAATCTTCTCCAGTATCTCAAATGGCCCAATATACCTAGGGCTTAACTTACCCTTTCTCCCAAATCTTATAACCCCCTTCATTAGAGCAATCCTTAGAAATATCTTCTCCCCTACATCAAACTCTAATTCTCGTCGGCGAGTATCAGCATAACTCTTCTGCCAACTCTAAGTGGTTTTGATTATATCCCGTATGAGTTTGATTTTCTCAGAAGTCTGCTGTATAATTTTTGGCCCCAAAATTCGTCGTTCACCTACCTCATCCCAATACTGTGGAGATCGGCACTTTCGACCATACAACGCTTCATACGGTGTCATCCCAATACTGACCTAGTAGCTATTGTTCTAGGCGAACTCAACTAATGGTAGATATTGAATATCTTTCAAGATTTGGAATGTTCTCTTTGATTGTCCATCAATCAAGGGGTGAAATGTTGTACCGAAGGTAGGTTGAGATCCTAAGGCCCTTTACAAACTCTTCCAAAACTGGGAGGCAAACCGTGTAGTACCCAAATAATAATAATAATAATAATAATAATAATAATAATAATAATAATAATGCCTAATCATAATATTAGATTAATTATAACTAATTAGCATTATAATGAAATTGTATTGTGCACATGCACGGTGCCCTTGGTGTAACTATGAGATTAGCAATCTTCTAAGCATGTATATATATGCTATTGAATTTGATTATGGGATGAAAATATTATTTTATAAACTTATAATTTTTTGTTATAATATTTGAAGATACAATATTAAATAATAATTAAGTAAAATTGCAATAGTTTTTTATTTTTATTATAATATTTTAAAATTTAAATTTTACTATCTTTAATCATATTTTTTAAAATTTTTATTTGATACACAAATAAAAAATGAATTACATTAAACGAATAGGTTGATGAATGTCGCGTATGGTTTGATGTACGATAACCGACATCGAGAAAAGTGAACCGTACATCAAATTGTACCCTAACATTGGGAAATGTGAACCGTAAATCGAACCGTACCTGACATTGGGAAGCATGAACCGCACATCGAACCATACCTGGTATCAGGAAACATGCACCTTAGTTTTTACTTTTTAAAATTTAGTGATCGAGTAAAATAAAAAAATATTAAAAATATATTAAGTAAATAAATAAAATTTTAATTTTACATATCCTTAATATTTGATTTTTTAAAAAAAATTAATTATTTAAGAATAATTTTTTTATTTTATATAATATTTGATATAAAAAAATAGTAAAAAATAATTTTATTTTTTAAAAAAATTGTAAATGAGAGAGAAGCACTGCTCTACCTCTCACCTCTCTTGGTTAATTAGATTCCATAACCCCCCTCCCCTCTTTTTTCCCCCTTTTAATTCCCCCTAACACCAATATTAATGCCCTTCCCCCTCTCTCTCCTCTCTCCCCTCTCTCCCCGGTTCTTGAGTGCTGACGCGTGTCAGCGCTACCTGATAGCCCCCTCATTTTTTTTTCTTTTAAATGCAACTGGCTGACGTTGCTGACATTTTTTTTATTTTTTATTTTTTAAAAACCCGATAGCCTCAAATTTTTGCCATGTGTCCAACGCTAGATCAGTTTTCCAAATAAATCTCGCTGGACCAAGAAGCGAGATTATGTCGGCGTCATTTTGGAAATAATTTTTCTGAATACGGCATTATTTAATATATTATTTTAAAATAATAATAAAATGGGAAAAAAACTCGACACCATGTTGATCTAAGAACTACAGAAAGCTTGTCATTCTTTTTCACTATTAGTGTGTCTATATTTAGTTGATTATATAGGCGTGTGAGTATCGACCTGCATTTTCTGATTTCCTTTTTAAGGCCATCTTCTTTTGACACACTGCATATGGACAGAGAAGAATTTGATGGCAAGCAATGGTGAGTTTTTTCCTAATTTGTCTTTATTTTAAAATAATATATTAAATAATATCCTATTTGGAAAAATATTTCCTTGAATGATTATAACGTAATCTCGCTACTTGGTCCAACGAGATTTAAGCAAATCTCAATAGACCAAGTAGCGAGATTTGCCACGTGTCACTCAATCCAATGGATGTCATTTAAAATCGTCATTTGAACTGCTCTTGACACGTGACAAATCTCGCTGCATTCAATTTTTTTCGGTAATTAAGAGAGATTTGTGGGCAAGCAAGATTTCTGACAAGATTGTTAAATTTAAAATAATTATGTACGAAAAATATGTAATTACTATACTTGCTTAAATTCAAATTAATTAACATTTAAAGTTTTAAAATTATGGTGATAGAGTAGCAAATGAGCATTCTTGATGCTAAAAAAATGAGCATGTTAGTGATTTGATTAATTTTTATTTTTACCTTTTAAATTAATAATAATTTTATTAAACAGTTTGAATTAAACTAAATTATTTGACTTTAAAATTTTTTATCAAAATTTAATTAACCTAGTCTAAAGAAATTTGTAAAGCTAACAACAAATAGAAATTTTGTTTTCCTTCTTGAGCGTCAAAGAGTTAATGTTAAATATATTTCAATTTTTTAAAAAGATATTTTTTTTATGAACCCAAATTTCATACCATAAGCAAGAGTTCAACTCTCAACTTTTAACTTATTTTTAGTAAAATTGTTTTATTATTCAAAATAATTTAAGTCAATTGATTAAATTATTTACAACAAATGATTATTTACGTTATTTACTATAGATTAAATTTATAATTGTCAATGAAAATGGTACCCATTTAAATCAATCACTTGATTATTGAAAAATAGTCTTACTTCTTAATTAGGTTGAATTACATATAATAAAATTCTTATTTATTATGGATTTAATTAAATGATAAAATATATTTGAAACACTCACCTGAATATTTAAAGTGAAATTTTAATTGTCAAATATGTGATCAACAATTTTTTATTTTTACTTTTAAATTTTTTTTATTGATTTAAGAAAATATTAAATTTTAAAAATTAAAAATTCTAACAATCAATCTGAGTTATAAAAAACAATGATAATAATTACATTTCATTTTTTGTGAAAATCATATTAATTTTGATATATTCAAAAAATCTCTTTGGGATCAACTTAGCCAACAAACTTAATGTAAGCAGAGAAATAAATAGATTCAGAATATATTTTTTATTATTTTGGAAATATTTAATTTTACCATTTATGTCTACATAAAAAACATTAATAATGTCATAGAAACAAATATTTTAAAATAAAATTGTATATGGATAGATATGATCTTTGGATAGATAGATATATATATATATATATATATATATATATATATATAAGTTGACCAATGAATAACAAATTAATACAATAAATAATCTAAGCAGCATAACAAATACAGTATTCAAAACTTACAATTTTGCAGCGAACAAAATTACTAAAAACTCTGAAATCTCTCTTAATTACAAAAAAAAATTAAATGCGTGGCAAATCTCGCTGCTTGGTCCAGCGAGGTTTGCCACGCGTCAGGAGCATCTCAAATGGCGATTTTAAATGACATCCATACGATTAAGTGACACGTGGTAAATCTCGCTAGATGAAAAAGCGAGATTACGTTAAAATCATTTCAAAAAATATTTTTTCGAATAAGATATTATTTTAAAATAAAAATAAATCGGAAAAAAAACTCTGTGGTTACGTTCCGTGCCATCCTCGCAGCGCACTAGTCAAAGTTTTGTTTTGACTTGGCATATTCAAACCAATGAGTGATTATGGCTCTTGGCAGACAAAGCAAAAATGGACGGCCAAGCTTCAATACGGCAAACCCAAAAATATCTTGCACAGTTCCTTATTGTCAGTTCTCTAAAGTCTGTACATCTCTTTCATTAAGATTTGGCTGCAAGCAGAAGGAGCCAATTTCCCATATTTAGGCCATCTTCTTTTGGCATTTTTTGCGTATGGACAGCAGAATTTGGATGGCGAGCAATGGCTTGTGTCATCCCTGCAACTCAACAAAAAAACATTGCATGATTGTCCTTGACAAAACAAAGATGTAAAGCCAAGCTTTAATAATTTTGAACCTTGCACAATTTCTTATTGTCAGCTCTCAAGATATTTTTCATTAGACCAACGATTTGGCTCCAAGCAAAAGGAGTCGACTTCCAAAAACAAAATGGTCCTTTTTTGCCTTTTTTTTTTTGGCTTGATGGGCTGTAACGGCTAATTTATCAAGAAAACATTTTTTTTATAATAATACCTAATATAATAATCCTGACAAATCATAATCAACCTGATCCCATGGGTACCAGTGATATACCTGAAATATAACACAGATACCTAAGCAACAGGAAACGTAAAATCATATATATATATATATATATATATATATATATATATATATCAAATTGTCCAACCAATACAATACCCGGATTTTACCACAATTGTCATATATATACACATATCCCAAAATATCTAAAAGAGGCCTAGGGTCACCACCCAAAAATCTGTCAAACCCTAACAAAAGACTTACCCTTCAGACAAGGTAGAACAGTTGAACTCTAATGTTGCGAAGCCTTATCCGCTCTTCTATCTGAGGCTCTTGAAATGTTTATATAGTTGGGGTGAGACACCTTTCAGTAAGTGAAATAAACTAATATTATTGTGTGCAACATGAGTATTTTCGTATTATACATATAACAGCACAAAAATCATACTTGTTAAAACTATCTGTATCATATTTGAGAAAAAACATATTTTATCATATCATAATATAACATACTGAATTTCTTTACATATAAATCATCTTATATAACTGTACATGGAAAACACCCTGGATGGATAGTTGGTTAGTGTCATGTCTTATCCCCACATAACTGGATTGTGCAACTCGAAGGCGGGACCTAGCAATGGTTGGCCGACCACATTAGATCAATATAAGTCTGTAAGTACAATGGGTCTGCCCTTCCTAATCCGGACACCAGAGGGACATCTGCACTACAATAAACCATATCGATTGCCAATCTCCTATTGCCCCTTACGACAAGTGGTAGTACTAACATATACATGATCATGATCATATAGCAATGGTACCGTGCTTCGTGAAAGCCTAAATCAAGTCAACCAGGCTCTGATAACATATAATATATTTCCAAATAATGATACATGACTATTTCATAATAATATCTGTCATGTTATTATTTTCATAAAACCTTACATAGCATATCATATAAAATTCACGGCCCTTGCACCGGCATAGCATATCATATAAAAATACAGCCCTTACGCCGACATATCATATAAAACCCTCGGCCCTTATGCTGGTATATCATATAAAATCTTCGGCCCTTACACTGACATATCATAAATATCCATAGTTTGAAAATTCCTGTATCATTTTAATATTTTCCTAAAAGTAGTAATAACATGCTTATTCTGTAAACATAATATTTCATCATCATAAATTTTCATAGTGAATGTTACTCATGCCACACAAAAAGGGTATATTTCAAAACATAAATTCTGTTCCAAAATTATGTTTTTGATATCATACATGAAAAACCATATTACTGAACAACAACATTATTCTCAACATAATTCTACAATATACATATTTACATGAAATTAAATACTGTAAAATAATAAATACATTTTCATAAGAAACCTGACTTAGACCTAACTTTCTAGGAAGCCCACAAAATAATTAGTCCTGCACCCGCAGGGTTCCTCATTCAACATCCTGAAAACAACAGTGCCCCGAACAAAATTTTAGTATTTCTTCAAATGCTACCTTTTCCACAATTGTAGGAAAGTCAAATACTCAACATAAAGTCTTATCCTAAACTTGGGATGAAGTCCAAGTTAACCCCACCAACAATCTATTCCAGCAGACTTGAAGAGAACTTCCCTAAGAGTAGCGTGGCAGCTTCAGATCGTCAATCCGATGAAGAACGGACCCAAAATCTTAGAGAGATGGAGTGGGGGAATGAAGAGAGAGAAAGAGGAGGGTTTGCTTGCCATTTTTTCGCTGAAATCTAAATTTAGCATACTTATACACTGGCCTTCGTCAACGAGACAAGCCACTTCATCAACGAGGTCAAGAAGGTATTTCGTCGACGAACTCATAACCTTCGTCGACGAATTCTAAAATAGCCCTCTCGGTAACTCCTCATCGACGAGACACGTGTCCCCGTCGATGATCCCAATAAGCCACTTCGACAAGGACCTGCTATGACCCCATTTACAATTTCCTTTTTCTCCCTCTTTTATTATTTAAATACCATAACTCTTCGGGTATTTACATGGGGACCTAAAGAAATTTGCTACTCCATTTTATATCCACATGTACCTCAAAACAGTTTCTTAATCCATATATGTACTAATTCATTCCATTATAGCATACCTTATCAATGTAAAAATGTTATATCTTGGGAAATTCCTCAGATATTTGTTTAGTTTCAAAAAAATAAATATAAGTTAAAATGAATGCAGGATTTCTTCTAGAGCAGTTTTTGACAGAGGATTATGGCCAACTTTACCCAAGTCACAACAAATAAAAAGAATAACAAAAGGGGGAGGGGGTGAGGGGAAACCAAAGAAAAGATCACTTGATTCAGTAAACATTTTAAGAGGAGAAAGACTTCAAGGACTCGACGCAAATAAGCTATCAAGGCTTCAAAATACTTGTGTTGAGAGTTTGTGAGCTTGAAAGACCTCACCATCCAAGTTCCAAATGCTCTCGCGGCCAGAAGAAGTAAAAGTGAAAGTGTTGGCAGGTGGATCTAGAAGCAATAATCGCACATGGGTAAAAAATAAATAACAAAAATGGAACACCAGATTTACGTGGTTCGGCCGAATCGACTTACGTCCACGGAGCACACACCAATTCACTATAATCGAGAGAATAATACAAGGAGGAGGAGACTACTGCCTTCAACTCAACTCTCTCACACACACACACACACACATCACACTCTCTACTCTGCACACACAACTCTACACTCTCCCTCTACCTCACACACGACAAACAACTTCAACACACAATATCTTGCACACACACAGACATCTCATTTATAGTCATGAGAGAGTTGGAAAAAATTGGAAAAAATGGAAAGTATATATTGTGCTAAATGGAAAGTGTATATATGACTAATATAAAGTGATAAGCCCAGGGGTTATATCTGACAAAGAACCTTGAACCATAAGGAAGAGCTAGCTTGAGGGTTTAAATTAATGAAGAAAGTCTGGAAGTGTGGACAATCTGAGTTAAAAAGAAAAAAGAATGATCCACAAGTCTAACCCAAAGCAAGCTCAAGTATAATCGTCAACAAGGGCGTTCTAGTGCATTGTAGTCCAAATTAAAATTTTAAAATTGTTTACAAATCTTCAACAATACAACAGGAGATGACAACATTTCTCAGCTTTTGATCATCTGGTGCACATACCCATACATAAACTCAAGACATCAATCAAAAGGCTTCCTGAGATCTCGCACTAGCGGGAATGAGGAGTGGCAACAGCAAGAAGAGGAACCTTTCTACGGACAGTAAGACCAGAACTCTCGGTCATGTCCAAATCCTCCCCTCTTGCTCCACCAGGCAATGCCCAATCAAACAGGCAGACAATATTTGCCAACACAATCTCATTGGTGGCCATGGCAAAGGAAGTCCCCGGACAACCCCTCCTCCCTGCTCCGAATGGAATCAGTTGGAAGTCTTGTCCTCTAAAATCCATTGAACTGTTCAAGAACCTCTCCGGCCGGAACTCCTCGGGCTCGTCCCAAAAGGCGGGGTCTCTTCCAATTGCCCAGGCATTGATAATGGTCATGGTCCCAGCTGCAATGTCGTAGCCATTGATTCGAACATCTTGGGTAGATTCTCGTGGAACCAGTAATGGAATAGGAGGATGTAAACGGAGTGTCTCTTTGATCACTGCTTTTAAGTAATGCATTTTCCCCAGATCTTTTTCTGCTATGTGTGGTTTAGTACTGGAGCTGATTCCTCTTACCTCATTCTGCAGTTCCTTCATGGCTGCAGGGTGCCTCAGGAGCTCCGTTATGGCCCATTCTAGCACCGTGTAAGTGGTCTCAGTCCCTGCAGCAAACATATCCTGCGAGAAGCAGAGGATGGAAAATAAATTAGTCCCAACAGCTGCAGCAGCCATGAGTTCGCTATAAAAAAAATCCGAAGTTGTGCGCAGCTAAATGTACACATGCAAATCCTTTGATGTGATAAGTTATACTTTGATGTGATTACAACACAACAATAAGAACAAGCATTAAGTCCCACTGTATAGGGTTAGCCATGCAAATCCTTCTTCCGCAGTTATTGTTTATGCCAAAAAATTTCAAACAGGACTTTGATTTGATCAAACTACAGATGCAATTTAAATGATACATTAGTGTTAATTTTTATGCAGGTCCGGCTCTTCATTAAGGCCACTGAGGTGCTTGCCTAGAGCCTCAAAAATTTTGGGGCCCCTAAATTTTTTTTCATTCGCCTAAGCCCCATATTGTGAAGAGCTGTTCCTGTTTTTATGAAACTTATACACACCCACACATCCAAATATATTCAAAACCCTAATCAAGGATGGAGAGAGGGAGAGGGAGAGGGAGAGGGAGAGAGAGAGATTCTTACCAAGATAAGCGCTTTGATGCACTCTCTATCCATGGAAAAACCAGCCGGATTGTCCTTTTGGATCTCAAGCAAAACGTCTACAAAGTCCTTTTCTTCATCACCCTCGACCTTACCACCCTCTCTTTTTCTGCTGTGCTCTTCAACTACTTCATCTAGGAAACTGTCCAACTCCCTAAAAACCCTCTCTGCTTTCCCATCCACTCCATTCACTCTATTCACCCAACCAAGCCAAGGTATAAAATCCCCTATGTAAAAAACCCCCAACAGCTCCTCAAACTGATCCAACGTCTCCTTAAACCTCATACTACCGTCCCCTACACCATATTTTCTCCCCAGTGCCACCCTGCACACGACATCATTTGTCATCCCCACTAGCAATTGGCTCAAATTTACCCACCCGCAAGACTCCGTCGCCAGTTCAATCTTCTCGACAAGAAGAACCATTTCGTCATGCCTCACAGTGCCTAAGGACTCAACCCTTCTGTTGCTGAGCAGCTGGAGAACGCAAATGCTTCTCATCTGCCTCCAGTATTCGCCGTAAGGAGCAGCGGCTATGTCCCTGAAGTTGTAGAGCAGTTTCCCGTTGATGCTTAGTTTGGGTCTGTTTGAGAAGATGAGGTCATGGGTCTTCATGATTGCACGGGCAGCGTCAGCAGACGAGGCGACAAGCACGGGGACACAGCCAAAGTGGAGCAGCATGAACGGGCCATGTCGTTGGGCTAAGGACCGGAGCGAGCGGTGGGGCTGCAAGCCCAATTGGTGGAGGTTTCCGAAGACTGGGAGCTTTGGAGGTGAAGGGGGAAGTTTTTTGCGTGGGGTGGTTGATGGAGTGGAGAAACATTTGAGCAGGAAGAGTGCCAAGAACAAGGGAGGAAGAGATAAGAAAATGGGATTCCAAACAAAGTAAACACCTTGTTGACTTAAGAACTGCAGAAAGCTTGCCATTCTTTTTCACAACTTGTGTCTATATTTAATTAATTATATAGGCGTCGGAGGATCTGCCATCATTTTCTCATTTCCTTTCTGAGGCCATCTTCTTCTGAAACTCTGCATATGGATAGAGCAGAATTTGGATGGCAAGCAATGGTTCCGTGCCATCCTTGCTCGTCTCTTTATCCCTCTCCCTATATGAGTTGTTTCCCATTTATCTCTTTTTTTTAAAAAATATATTAAATAATACTTTTTTGAAAAAATAATTCTCAGAATGACTCTAACGTCTAACGTAATCTCACAAAGTAACGAGATTTGTCGCATGTCATCCGATCGGTCTCTATAAAAGCTCGGAATGTGGGAGAAAGTTTAATATGCACCCACCCGTGATCCAATTTCAAAATCAAAATGTCAGATTGATTCTCTGTTTCAAACAATGCAACTCTGTCTCTGAAACTAGTAATAATGCTCTGTTTTGAACTTTGAACCCAACGCTTGGTCTCTTGTCACTTTGATTCTCTCTTTCAATCCGGCTTGAAGAAAAACCTTTTGAAATTGGATCATGGGTGGGTGCGTATTAAACTCTCTCCACACATGTGTCATAGGCAGATATGATTCGGATTTTGGCGCAATAACTCAATCACACCTGCCCTCTCTCTCTCTCTGATAATTTTGATTCAGTTTTCTTTGTTGCTAGTAGATGGATGGAGGTCCTGATTCCTGAATGTACGATAGCCGACATCGAGAAAAGTGAACCGTGCATCGAATTGTACGCTGACATCGGGAAATGTGAACCGTAAATCGAACTGTACCCGACATTGGGAAGCATGAACCGCACATCGAACCATACCCGATATCGGAAAACATGCACCTTAGTTTTTACTTTTTAAAATTTAGTGATCGAGTAAAATAAAAAAATATTAAAAATATATTAAGTAAATAAATAAAAATTTTAATTTTACATATCCTTAATATTTGATTTTTTAAAATTTTTAATCATTTAAGAATAATTATTTATTTTAAATAATATTTAATATAAAAAAATGTAAAAAATAAATTTATTTTTTCAAAAAATTGTGAATGAGGGAAAAGCACTGCTCTACCTCTCACCTCTCTTGGTTAATTAGATTCCATAACCCCCCCCCCTCCCCTCTTTTTTTTTTCCCCTTTTAATTCCCTTTGACATCAATATTAATGCCCTTCCCCCTCTCTCTCCCGTCTCTCCCCGGTTCTTGAGTGCTGACGCGCGTCAGCGCTACCTGATAGCCCCCTCATTTTTATTTTTTTTTCTTTTAAATGCAACTGGCTGACATTGCTGACATTTTTTATTTTTTATTTTTTAAAAACTTGACAGCCTCAAATTTTTGCCACGTGTCCAACGCTAGACCAGTTTCCCAAATAAATCTCGCTGGACTAAGAAGCAAGATTATGTCAGCGTCATTTTAGAAATAATTTTTTTGAATAGGGTATTATTTAATATATAATTTTAAAATAATAATAAAATGGGAAAAAAGCTTGACACCATGTTGATCTAAGAACTGCAGAAAGGTTGTCATTCTTTTTCACTATTAGTGTGTCTATATTTAGTTGATTATATAGGCGTGTGAGGATCGGCTTGCATTTTCTGATTTCCTTTTTTAAGCCATCTTCTTTTGACACACAGCATATGGACAGAGAAGAATTTGATGGCAAGCAATGGTGAGTTTTTTTCTGATTTGTCTTTATTTTAAAATAATATATTAAATAATACCCTATTCGGGAAAATATTTTCCGAAATGATTCTAACATAATCTCGCTACTTTGTCCAACGAGATTTAAGAAAATCTCGCTATATCAAGTAGCGAGATTTGCCATGTGTCACTCAATCGAATGAATGTCATTTAAAATCGTCATTTGAGCTGCTCCTGACACGTGACAAATCTCGTTAGACCAAGCAGCGAGATTTGCCACACATTCAATTTTTTTTGGTAATTAAGAGAGATTTGTGGGCAAGCAAGATTTCTGACAAGATTGTTAAATTTAAAATAATTATGTACGAAAAATATGTAATTACTATACTTACTTAAATTCAAATTAATTAATATTTAAAGTTTTAAAATTTTGACGATAGAGTAGAATATGAGCACTCCTGACGCTAAAAAGACGAGCATGTTAGTGATTTGATTAATTTTTATTTTTATCTTTTGAATTAATAATAATTTTATTAAACAGTTTGAATTAAACTAAATTGTTTGACCTTAAAATTTTTTATCAAAATTTAATTAACCTACTCTAAAGAAATTTGTAAAGCTAACAACAAATATAAATTTTGCTTTCCTTCTTGAGCGTCAAAGAGTTAATGTTAAATATACTTCTATTTTTTAAAAAGATTTTTTTTTTGTGAACCCAAATTTCATACCATAAGCAATAGTTCAACTCTCAACTTTTAACTTATTTTTAGTAAAATATTATTATTATTCAAAATAATTTAAGTCAATTGATTAAATTATTTACAGCAAATGATTATCTACGTTATTTACTATAGATTAAATTTATAATTGATATGAGAATGGTACCCATTTAAATCAATCACTTGATTATTTAAAAAATAGTATTTTTTTTTGGATCACGCACCGAGTATCCACTTGTCCGTTTTACGGTCTACGTGACTAATCCTGCGCCCCTTGAAGTTGACCCCACAACTCCAAAGGGAGGGTAAATTCAGGAGTCCAGGGGTGGAAATGAGTCCGAAAGGGTTTGAACACCTGACCTCGTGAGAAGTATTCCCGCAGCCCGCACTACCACCTGAACCACACCCTGGGGGTTATTAAAAAAATAGTCTTACTTCTTGATTAGGTTGAATTACATACAATAAGATTCTTATTTATTATGAATTTAATTAAATAATAAAATATATTTAAAACACTCATTTGAATATTTAAAGTAAATTTTTAATTGTCAAAAAAGTGATCAATAGTTTTTTATTTTTACTTTTAAATTTTTTTTATTGATTTAAGAAAATATTAAATTTTAAAAATTAAAAATTCTAATAATCAATATGAGTTCTAAAAAAAACAATTATAATAATTACATTTTGTTTTTGTGAAAATCATATTAATTTTGATGTATTCGGAAAATCTCTTTGAGATCAATTTAGTCAATAAACATAATGCAAGCAGAGAAATAAATAGATTCATAACAGATTTTTTATTATTTTGGAAATATTTAATTTTACCATTTATGTCTACATAAAAAACATTAATAATGTCATAGAAACAAATATTTTAAAATAAAATTGTATATGGATAGATATGATCTTTGGATAGATATATATATATATATATATAGATATTTTTTTAGAGTATATAAAAGCATGTAATTTTGAAAAAATTGACCAATGAATAACAAATTAATACAATAAATAATCTAAGTAGCATAGCAAATATAGCATCCAAAACTTGCAATTTTGCAGCAAACATAATTACCAAAAATTTCGAAATCTCTCTTAATTACAAAAAAAATAAAATAAATTTGAATGCATGGCAAATTTCGCTACTTGATCCAGCGAGATTTGTCACGCATCAGGAGCATCCTAAATGGCGATTTTAAATGACATCCATACGATTGAGTCACACATGGTAAATCTCGCGGGATGAAAAAGCGAGATTACGTTAAAATTATTTTAAAAAATATTTTTTCGAATAAGATATTATTTTAAAATAAAAATAAATCGAAAAAAAAACTCTGTGGTTACGTTCCGTGCCATCCTCGCAGCGCACTAGTCAAAGTTTTGTTTTGACTTGACATATTCAAACCAATGAGTGATTATGGCTCTTGGCAGACAAAGCAAAAATGGACAGCCAAGCTTCAATAAGGCAAACCCAAAAATATCTTGCATAGTTCCTTATTGTCAGTTCTCTAAAGTCTGAACATCTCTTTCATTAAGATTTGGCTGCAAGCAGAAGGAGCCAATTTCCCAGATTTAGGCCTTCTTCTTTTGGCATTGTTTGCGTGTGGACAGCAGAATTTGGATGGCGAGCAATGGTTGGTGCCATCCCTGCAACTCAACAAAAAAACCTTGCATGATTGTCCTTGACAAAACAAAGATGTAAAGCCAAGCTTTAATAATTTTGAACCTTACACAATTTCTTATTGTCAGCTCTCAAGATATTTTTCATTAGACCAACGATTTGGCTCCATGCAAAAGGAATCAACTACCAAAAACAAATTGGTTCTTTTTTCTTTTTTTGGCTTTATGGGCACCTAAAGCAATTTGTTACTCCATTTTATATCCACATGTACCTCAAAATAGTTTCTTAATCCATATATGTACTAATTCATTCCATTATAACATACCTTATCAATGTACAAATGTTATATCTCGGGATATTCCTCAGATATTTGTTTAGTTTAAAAAAAAAACAGAGAGTTAAAATGAATGCAAGATTTCTTCTAGAGCAGTATTATGACCAACTTTACCCAAATCACAACAAATGAAAAGAATAACAAAATGGGGAAAAAAGGTGGGGGGGGGGGGGGGGGGTGGTGGGGTGAGGGTAAACCAAAGAAAAGATGTGATTCAATGAACATTTTAAGAGGATAAAGACTTCAAGGACCCGACGCAAATAAGCTAACAAGGCCTCGAAATACTTGTGCTGAGAGTTTGTGAGCTTGAAAGACCTCACCATCCAAGTTCCAGGCACTCTCGAGGCCAAAAAAAGTGAAAGTAAAAGTGTTGTGGGTGGATCTAGAAGCAACAATTGCACATTAGTAAAAGATAAATAACAAAAATGGAACACCAGATTTACGTGGTTCGGGCGAATCGACCTATTTTCATGGAGCACACACCAATTAACTATAACCGAGAGAATAATACAAGGAGGAGGAGGCTACTGCCTTCAACACAACTCTCTCTCTCTCTCTCTCTCTCTCTCTATCTCTCTCTCTCTCTCTCTCTCTCTCTCTCTCTCTCTCTCTCTCTCTCTCTCTCTCATATCACACTCTCTGCTCTGCACACACGACTCTACACTATCCCTCTACCTCACACACTACAAACAACTTCAACACACAACATCTTGCACACACACAGACATCTCATTTATAGCCATGGATAGGGGGTGCAAGTCAACCAAGGTGGGCTATGTTGGTTAAGGTGGTTGCCAGTTTTCACCTATTGCAGCTCAAAATTTAGCATAAGCAGCTAGTTGGTGCAGCTACCGACGACTCCACCAGCTGCAATCGCAATAGAAAGCTGGGGTCTGTACATAATGCAGGACTAGGTTAAAAGAGCAAAGTAATCATGCAATAAAAGGGCTTTAAAACGCAGGCAAGGCATACTTTATGGTGTTCTACAAACTCAAAATTCAAAGGATTTTCGCCCTTCCTTGCAAGTTGAGTAAGGTGCCTGTAGATCAATCATGGAATAAAAAGTGTAAAGAAATTTCTAAAAAGACAATGCACTGCCAAGTTCAAACACAAAATAATGGGTAACAAACAAGTAGCTCAGTTTTCTTCTCCTTTCTTTTTTATGGGTCTATTGGAGGCCCATTGGGCCTAGGCTACACAATGGAAGGCAGTCCTCTCCATCCCATTAGGCCATACCCCTTCCCATCCTCCAAGATTCTAAAGCGAGACTTCCAACATGGATGTCCCAAGCCATTGGGATGTTCCAAGGGTTAATGAATAAGCAGCCTATATCTCTTACACATGACTAGCAAGACAAAGAACAAACCAAGTATTAATTGTTCCAATAGTCCAGTCATCCAGTCAAAGAATTTTTTTTGTTTTTTAAAATAAGGAGGACGATACCTCTATTTATTTATTGATATGCTCTCATTTTTGGCGGAGGAATATTGTGGTTACAAGACAAGCATTGACAGATTACTAATAAAAAAATTAAAGGACTCCCAAAAAAATTATCAACAACCAACCAAAATAGGACTACAAATCCAAACAAATCTAAATAAGAAACAAATCTAAACAAACCTATCAAATACAAAAATAATAAAATTAAATTAAATAAAAAAAATTAAAAATCTAAGTCTACCAAACAAAAATCGAGAGATTGAACTAATGACGAAAGAAAGTGAAACTCAACCTATCTATTCAAAGGATACCTTTCAAAGAATGTGTTAAAAGATGTTGGTTTTCCTAGATGACATTATTTCTCATTTCTCCTTCTCTAGTGAGAAAATCAGTTGCACTATTGGCTTCCCTATATTGATGGATCACCATGAAGTTCACGCATTCTAACTTCGCCACGAGGTCCTCCCAAAAATCTCAAAGATGCCACAAAGTACATCTACCTTTTTGAAGCCAATTAACAACAATTCGTGAGTCACTTTCAATAATTATATTAAAATAATGAAGTCGTTTGCATAAACGAATTCCTTCTAAAATTACTTTTAATTTCGCACTATTGTTCGTACCATTGCCAAAATAGTTTTAAAAAGCCGCTTTCACTATGTCATGGCATTCCCGAATAATTCCTCCACCTTCTGAAGTACTCGGGTTGCCCCTATAGCTCCCATCATAATTAAGTTTTATCCACCCTACCTGGAGTTTAACCCACAAATATATACATAAGGATGATTGCTCATTTGGTCCTAAGAAAGTTCTTGAATCTAGTGGCACAAAAGCATATACTTAATCATAAAAGCTTTTTTAATATAAACTTACCACTGTTTGGGCCTTGTCTAACATTCAACAATGGTGAGGTTATCATCATAAATTTTTCATGTCATTTTATAGTACATACCTCAAGAAGTACATATTAAAAGTAATCATGTTGGCGATGTGACTCATATTCAGAGCGGATCACATGTGCTAGAGAAAGTTACGTGATGTGAGGGACAAAGGGAGAGAAGTAAGGTATTTTCTTCTACGCCAAACCGTCGATGGTTTGGTCAAACCGTTAACAATTTCTGTCGGCGTAGATCATGTATTCTAAATTTGAGGGCTTGTAGATTGGGCTTATCAAGAGGATTTTTCATGAGGGGATAACTATAGATGTAGTTTAGGTTTACTAAAACTCTTCTATAGGCATTAGATGATTATATAAACATCATTATGTAGCTATAGATGGGATTAGCTTCAAAGTTGTGAGCTTTGACATTGATCATAGTGAAACCGAGGTTGTTGTTCCCATGGATGTAAGCTATTGCCGAGCCACGTAAATCTTGTTCATTCTAATTGTGTGTGTGTGTGAGTGTGTTTTTTTTTTTTTAAAAGGAGGGTGACACCTCCAATTATTTATTGATATACCTTCACTTTTGACGAAGGAATACCGTGATTACAAGACAAGCATAAGGAGTTTACAGATAAAAAAAACATTAAGAGCCTCCCAAAAATAACACCAACAACCAACCAAAACATGACTACAAATTCAAACGAAGCTAAATAAGAAACAAATCTAAGTAGGTCTATCAAAAACAAAAATAATAAAATAAACTACAATCAAAATATCTAAACCAACCAAACAGAAATCGTGTTTTTTATACTTCTTATTATTGTTTGATTGCTTTTTGAGTATATTTCATCATCAAGTGATTGTACTAGTGATTGTTGGTATTCATAACTACTCTCATCAATGTAGTGCTTTAGTTTTCTCTTGATTTATGATAGGTGTTGATTTGACCGTCAATTTTCTTATTGGTGATACGTTTGGGATATATTAGGTATCTTCAATTTCTTTTTCTTCATTTTCATCCACATGGGTAATGGTAAGCACTATGAGTATTTGGAAATGGGTCTTCCCTTTCTCTCTCCTCTTGGTGTTCTTTCTTTCTCTCTCCTCACAGTATGAGTGTAGGTGTAGCTTTGTCTGCAACCCATATTAGAGTTGTTAGTTTGTTAATTGTTATTTTTGTTGTTAATTTGTTAGTTGTTGATTCAGTTGTATTTTTCATTTTATATACTAGTATAAATAGCACTGCAAACTTAACTTCTTTCATCAATTCCGGAATAATATAGTTTATTTATTTAACATGGTATCAGAGACATTTTTTGCTACTCTCTATAGCTCTCTCTCTTCACTTGCGAATGGCGATTGTCGCCATCGCTGGATCGCTATAGTTTTCCAGGGAGTCATTGTGGCAGATGTGCATGCAATAAGAGAAGTTTTGAGGATCTTGAAGATGACGAAGACGATTTCTTTAGCTCCAATAAGGGTAACTCAAAACTGAAAGAAACTGCCCCTTGTGTGGCAACAGGAATGATTTTGTCTCTTTGAGAAAATCGTCAAAACTGTAAGGATACACTTGTAGCATGCCAAACAAAAATTGAGTCTGCAAAATCTGAGATTCAGAAGTGGCATTCTTCATTTCAGAATGAGTCCTTCATGCCTGCTGGCACATCTCCTAAACCTAAATTAGTGGTTAGTTATCTTCAAACCCTGAAATCATCCGAGAAGAGTCCCAAAACAACAAATTGTTTAAAAAAAAAAAAATTTCTTGCAATCAAGATTGATGGGTTCGTTCATGATCAGGATATCCTCGGATTTTCTGTTTTTTTTTTTTTTTTTTCTGATTCTTGCTTCCACATATTTTTTTTCTTTTCTTTCTCTCATATTCTGCCATGAAATTTTGGGAATTTTGTTTAGTATGGTTTCATTTCAAAGGATTTACCTGTGTGTGCTCCAAGTATTTGAAAAAATGACAAAGGAGTTGGTGATTCACTATGGAACCTGAGTTTTCTATGGCATTTTGCTTCTATGGCAATGGCTGATTGTGCTCCAAGTGTTCGAAAGAATGACACAAAGGAGCTGCTCATGGCAGTGAAGCCACCACCGATCTAGTCTTGGTCACCGGCGGTGAAGCCAGTAGTTACTGATGCAGCAAAGAAGAAGTCGACAGTAGCAACAAAAGCAAAGTCTGCAAAGGCATCGAATGAGACAAAGGCGAAGGCTCCAACCAAAACAAAGAAGGTCAAAGCTGCTAAAAACCAAAACCTGCAACAAAGCCAAAAGCTGTGGCAAAGCCAAAGACGAAGCCAAAGGACAAACCGGTTAAAGCATTAAGAATCTCAACCAGGACTTCGCCAGGGAAAGAAAGTTACAGCTCCGAAGCCTGCTGTAAAAAAAGCATTGGCTAAGGCAACTTCTTCAATGAGTGCGAAGCCCAAGAGTGTGAAATCTCAAAAAAAAAAAAAAAAAAAACCTATAAATTTGCTAATTTTTGTGGTTGTATTTGGCGTTACAATCAGATTTTGATGTTTGTTTGTTTTTACGGTAAGATGGAGATGTTAAATCTGTGTTTCCCATCTCCATCTTGAGGGGACGTATTAGAGTTGTTAGTTTTGTTGTTAATTTGATAGTTATTGACTCAGTTGTATTTTTCTATTATAAATAGCACTGTAAACTTAACTTCTTTCATCAATTTCGGAATAATATAGTTTATTTAATTAACAGCCCATGTATACTCTTGGATTTGTTTGGGGGATTGGATTTCCTTTTCCCTTTTCTTTTTCTCCTACTTCTCATATTCCATTGTTGTCTCCTCCAGCTTTGATGAACAAATTGATAAATATATATATATGTCACAGTGGGAATGTTTCACACGGGATCCGAGAAAGTAGTTTCAAGTTCCCACCAATTTCCCCTCCCCTGTTTTTTAAATCTGTTTTCTTTTCTTTATTACAAGAGAATCAGGGGAGGAGCCATTTGCATATTGCAAGTAAGCTTGTAATAATGCATCATACATTTCTCTGCAACTTTCTTTTGGGTTTTCAAAATTTGGGTAAAGGGGTTATTTTTTATTTGCCAAGAAAAAAAAAATTAAGTAGGAGGTTGGTATTACTACAAAAATTTTTAAAGGGAAAACGATAAAAAAAAAAAAAAGGTTAAATTTAGAAAAACTTAAAATCAAAAACAGATGATCTTTTTTTATGAAAAATGATCTTGTTTAAGAGAAATTAATTGTGGAATCAAGTGGATAGTATATATATTTCTATATTTTTAAATGATATTCCTTGTAACACTTTAAAATTGCAGCTTCAGATTAATGTAGTAGCCCTTCTCTGCACTTGGGTTCAACATTTTCCTCTTCTCTTTATTTCAATTCTTTTCTCAAGCTATGATTAGGATTCCTCGTTTATTTAATGCTCAACATATCTTAGCCCAAAAAGATAAATTCTTTATAAGTTTACGTAACTAATGTAACTCCATTGTCTAAACTTGCTTTTGCAGTAATATGTCTAAGTTGTAATCAAATGATGTTGGGCCATTCTGGGCTTGCAATCAATATATGCATGGATGACCGTCCCCGCCAATCCGTTGCAGTAAAATTTGTTTACAAAACCATCTTTCATTCAAAATATTTCAATGAACCAGGAAAGAAAATGAAACAATTTTTGCTTTTTTTGAACTTCATAAACAGTCAAATAATTTTAGCTAAAATAATAAATATGAAGATTAATGGAAGAATTTGAGCATTAGTGACGGAGTTTAGCAAAGATTTGAGTTTTAAAATTTTCCACGCTATAATGGTGGTAGGCTATGTACTGGAATTGTATAAGCTTCTTCAGTTCGATGGTGTTGCCATGCATTCACTCAACATTAAACCTATGAAACATACTGCGAGTTTACAAGGTCATTACTAATATCTAATATCATATTAGCATAGAAATTTGAATAGATATTGCATATTAACTTCTATTTCGCTGTAGAGAAAGAGTCCTGCTTGGAGGGTTTGCAAGGAACACCACTTCCGATATTTGCATGCTTACGACAGAGAGGTCACTTCAGGGCTTCTCCCAACTTTCCAATGCCGGCTGAAATTGTTTATGCATTCATTGCGAGTATTTCGATGTTGTATTGAAAGATAAAGTGATAAGCCGAGGGGTTATATCGGGCAAAGAACCTTGAACCATGAGGAAGAGCTAGCTTGAGGGTATAAATTAATGAAGAAAGTCTGGAAGTGTGGACAATCGAGTGAAAAAGAAAAAAGAAGGATCCACAAGTCTAACCCAAAGCAAGCTCAAGTATACATTAGTCCAAATTAAAATTTGAAAATTGTTTACAAATCTTCAACAATACAATAGGAGCTGACAACATTTCTCCGCTTTTGATCATCTGGTGCACATATCCATACATAAACTCAAGCCATCTATTAGAGCTGTTAGTTTGTTAATTGTCAGTTTTGTTGTTAATTTGTTAGTTGTTGATTCAGTTATATTTTTTATTTTATATATTAATATAAATATTAGTATAAATAGCACTGTAAACTAAGCTTCTTTTACCAAATTCCGGAATAATACAGTTTATTTATTTAACATGGTATCAAAGCATTTTCCGTAGCTGCTCTCTGTGGTTCTCTTTGCAGAGCTACTGCGATGAAGCTGTGTGTCACGGACCCCCAAAATGGGACTCAAGTAAGGGCCATGTGGCACTCGTTGAGAGCTCTCCCTCGACAAGTCAGCCAACTCTCACACGTTCAAGCCTGCAAGCACGAGCACCAGGTGAGTCTCAATACTCAAGGAAAACAAGGAACAATAGGATTTCACACGAGCAATATATTCTTATACACCGAATAAGACTATAACAACCAGAGACATCATAATCCAAGGCAACAGAACACCACAATGAAAAGAACTACTTGTATTATTCATCTACAAGAGAATCACCATACAAGCGATAACACAGATATTCATATATTCATTCTAAATCCCTGAAGAATACAATTATAGCAGAGTATCTCACTCCCCCATTTTCCCCATTACATTGTCACACCCTAACATCCTCCCCCACTCAATTTATCGACGTCCTCGTCGATGTGTTGTAGACGGTCTTCTCACTCTTCTGATGTCGATGTAGATGTCGTTGACTACGAATTTCTGAAATCTTCAATCTTCTGTATGGCATGTTGAAGGTTGTCTGCTGTTTCCCAACTATTCTCTTCTTCCCCCAGTCCTAACCACTGAACCAGAAATTGTTGTTGTTGATGACCTTCTAGATTGACAACTCTGTCTGCAATGATCTCCTGGACTTCTTTGGTGACAGGATGCCTTCTGGAAATTGTTGATCTCCTTAATTTTTGTCGGTGCGGATCTGCTTCATCTATGTGGAATAGCTTTAAATTGCTTACATGAAACACGGGATGGACTGGACGTCTGTGGCTTTTCATCCACTTGGGTTGCTCAAGCCGATAAGATGCATGTCCCACCTTTTCGATTACTCTGATTGGACCTTCGTAAAGACGTAACAGCCTTTTATCCTTGCCACGAAGAAAGCGAAATGTCTCCGGTGGCACTTTTACAAGAACCAGATCTCCAGCTTCAAATTGTTGTGGTCGTCTCCCTTTGTCAGCCCATTTCTTCATGCGCTTGGATGCTTTTTCTAACTTAACTCGGGTGACTTCGATGTTTTGCAACAAATTTTTCGTGAATTGGTAGGCTTTTGGGCAATTTCCTTTGTATGGACCATCCAGAGTGTGTGGAAGAGTCGGTTGTTGACCTGTCACAATCTCAAAAGGGCTTTTATTAGTTGCAGACGATTTCATAGAGTTAAAACAGAATTGTGCCGTGTCCAGTAAAGTAACCTAATTCTTCTGATTGGAGTGAACAAAATGTCGCAAGTATTCTTCCAGCATCCCATTAAAACGTTCAGTTTGACCATCTGTCTGTGGGTGATAGCTCGTGGAAAGATTAAGGTTTGAACCCATCAAGCGAAAGAGTTCACCCCAAAATACCCCCGTGAATCTAACATCCCTATCACTAATTAAGCTTTCTGGAACACCCCAATACTTCACCACATGCTTGAAGAATAACTGAGTTGTCTTCTCTGCTGAACACGGCTTCGAGACCGGTACGAAAGTTGCATACTTTGAGAACCGGTCAATCACCACCAAAATTGTGTCAAACTCCTCTACTTTTGGCAACGAGGAAATGAAATCCAAAGAGACACTCTCCCATGGCCTAGCAGGAACTAGCAATGGCTCCAATAAACCTGAGGTCTTCTTTCTTTCTTCCTTGTCTTGTTGACAGATCACGCATGTTTTAGTATAACTCATCACATCATCTTGCATATTCGGCCAATGGTACCCCTATGTAATCAAAGCATGAGTTCTTCGCCATCCCGGATGACCAGCCCACAACGTATCATGACACTCTTTCAGTAAGGTTTTCCTCAAGTTTCCAGCTTTAGGCACATAGACTCTCCTGCCTTTAGTCATTATCAGTCCATCTTCTACCCAGAATTGTCGTGTCTTCCCTTCGTCAATTAGTTTGCTTAGTGACTGCGCCTGCTGGTCTGTACTTAAATGTTCCTTGATAAGATTCTTCAAAGGTAGCGCCACCCTACTAATTGATAGATGAATGATGATTTTCAATGCTGCCAATTCAGTTTTTCTACTTAAAGCGTCGGCCACTTCATTCGTCTTCCCCACTTTATATTCAAAAGCAAAATCAAATTCAGCTAACTTCTCCTGCCAACGGGCTTGTTTTGACGTTAGTCCAGGTTGTGACAAAAAATGAGTAACTGCTACATTATCGGTTTTTACCACAAATTTGGACCCCAAGAGATAGTGCCTCCACACCCGAAGACAGTGTACCACTGCAAGAAGCTCCTTTTCTTGTGCTGTATAGTTCCGTTCGGCACCCGATAATTTTCTACTTTCAAAAGCAACTGGATGCCCTTCCTGCAAGAGAACTCCCCCTAATGCAAAGTCTGAGGCATCTACTTGCACTTCAAACGGTTTTGTCACATCAGGAAAGATTAGCACAGGATCTCCTACAATCTTTTCTTTTAATTCAACAAATGCTGATTAGCACTCTTCTAACCACCCCCATGGTACCCCCTTCCTCAGTAAATTCGTTAACAATACAACTCTTCTAGAGTACCCCTCTATAAACTTTCGGTAGTAGTTGGCTAGACCCAAGAAAGATCGCAGTTCTCTAACGGATGTAGGAGCTCGCCACTCCTTGATAGTTTTTACTTTAGCTGAATCCATCCGAATCTGGCCCTCCTCAATGATATGCCCCAAGAATTTAATACGCTTTTGAGCGAAAGCACACTTCTCCCCTTTTACATATAAATGGTTTTCTTTGAGTTTCTGAAAAACCTTTCGAAGATGATCTTTATGTTCTTCTAAGGATGCGCTGAAAACCAGTATGTCATCAAGGTAAACAACAACAAACTGATCAAGGTAGTCCCGAAAAACCTGATTCATTAGAGAACAAAAGGTAGCGGGTGCATTTGTTAGCCCAAAAGGCATGACAAGGAATTCAAATGCTCCATATCGTGTGACACAAGTGGTCTTCGATTCATCTCCCTCAACAATGCGCACTTGATGATATCCCGACCTCAAGTCTAGTTTCTTGAAATATCTAACTGTACTTAACTGGTCAAAAATATCAGCAATCAGTGGAAGAGGATACTTGTTGCGCACGGTCACCTTATTAAGAGCCCGATAATCTATACACAAGCGCAAACTACCATCTTGTTTCTTCTGAAATAACACTGGGGCCCCAAAAGGTGTTTTTGAAGGTCGGATGAACCCTACTGCAATAAGATCATTCAGTTGCCTTCTAACTTCAGCTAACTCAGGCGGCGCCATTCGATAAGGGGCACGTGCTGGCGGCTTTACTCTTGGAAAAAGTTCAATTTCGTGGTCAATTTGTCGTCGAGGTGGTAAAACCCTTGGTAGCTGTTCCGGGATCACCTCCTTGAACTCTTCTAAAACTTCCTTAATCTCAAGTGGATATTTCCCTACTTCTGCATCTTCTGAGACTATTGGTAGAACCACGAAAGAAGATTCTCCCCTTTTTACTCCCTTTTTGAATTGGAGGGCTGAAAGCAACTTCCTCTCATCGAAATTGTTGTATATTGCGGGGACCGCACAAGGTGCACTTCCTATTATCACAAGACAATCCGCAGCTGGGATCGGCATTGAGCGTGTCACTTTAAGAAAATCCATCCCCAATACCACATCAAAGTCGTCAAGGGGTGCCACAGTGAAATCAACTGTTCCAGACCATGATCCCATTTGGCATGCCACTTTAGGTACCACCCCCACCGTGGTTAATGCTAGAGAATTCACTGCTTTTATCTTGCCCACATCTTTATCTACTTGCAATTCTAACCGTTGAGCTTTAGAATCAGCAATGAAATTATGGGTGGCCCCTGTATCAATCATGACCCTGATTTTCTTTCCATTCAAAAGTAGATCCACATACATTAGTCCCTTCTCCTGAGACTTGTTGTTAATTACTTGACGCTCTAATGCCCCCAAAATCTCAAGGCTCCCACCATATTCGGGTGTTCTTCAGGAATTGCTGTCGAGGTTTCGGTTTCCCCTCGAAGGGCCTTCATAGCATTCAAAGCCTTACGATTGGGGCACTCCGCCACTCGATGTGGTCCCATGCAAAGAAAACAAGAGATCAGTCGACGCTCTCCACCCCCCGTTCGTCCGCCCCTCCACTCCCTATTCATGGGCGCTCTTTTATCTTTCCAAGAACTATTTGTCTCCTTATCCCTTCCCCCATTTGTGGGCTTATACACTTTGTTGGGACGGGAATCATTATTGGCGGATGTAGGAAAATTTCGCTTCCCACAATTATCTGAAAAATCATCCAACCGTTCAGCAGCAGCGAGGGCAGAAGAGAGATCACCAGCACCTTGCCGACGTATTTCATTTCTTGGCCATGTCTTCAAACCCCGAAGAAAATGAATCAGTTTATCCGATTCAGTCATGTCTACAATGTCCAACATCAAGGCTTGGTATTCCCTTACATAACTCCTTAATGAGCCCGTCTGTTGCAATTCCATTACTTTGCACTTTGCTATATACTCCACATTTTCTGGATAGAATTGGGCCTTCAACGCCTGTTTCAACCCCTCCCATGTGTTAATGACACATCTGTTGTGCTGAATATCATTCCATTTAGTTCTCCACCACAATTTTACATCCCCAACCAGGTATACCGTTGCCATATTGACCCGGTCCACTTCTAAATCCACTCGGAAGCACGTGAAGTAGTGTTCCATATCAAAGAAGAAATTGTCCAGCTCATTTGCATCTCGTGTACCCCCAAAACTTTTAGGTTCCGGTACCTTCCATCGAGAACTCTCATTTGGATGTGCAACTGGCCATCGGGCTAACTGTGCCACTGCATTCACTTTCGCAGTGATCTCTTGTAAATCCCTCTGGACTTGGACCACCGCACTTTGGACATTGCCCAATTCCTTCAAATCTTCCTTCAAAGCAGTAATGGACACTTTAACATCTTCTGTAAGGAAATCAAGATTATCCGTTAGCTCCCGTAAGGAGGCCTCAAGCTCTATTGGCTCTCCCCGTTGGGACGAAAGAGATGGCAATATGCCCTCAATATGTTGTAGCCTGCTCTCAAAGGCTTCCAACTGTTCGATACTCTTCTGGAAGGCCTCAAGCTCTCTTGGCCGTTTCTCCAGGGATTTCACACTTGGAATGAATTTTTCAAGTTCCTCAAGTCTCTCTACGAATTTTGATACCCCATAGATATTTTCTCTAGGGTTTTCTTCGGCGGCCTCAAACTCTGTTGACACGCCTTTCTCTTTTATCAACGTTGCCACCAACCCTTGGAGGTCACCGCACGTTGTCTCCAGGGTTGCAAGTTTTGTCTCAAGCGCCTCAATGCGCTTCACTCTTCTTGACTTATTTCTCATAATCCCACGCATGGTGCTCGCATACACTGTGCTCTGATACCAACTGTCACGGACCCCCAAAATGAGACTCAAGTAAGGGCCGTGTGGCACTCGTTGAGAGCTCTCCCTCCACAAGTCAGCCAACTCTTACACGTTCAAGCCTGCAAGCACGAGCACCAGGTGAGTCTCAATAATCAAGGAAAACAAGGAACAATAGGATTTCACACGAGCAATATATTCTTATACACCGAATAAGACTATAACAATCAGAGACATCATAATCCAAGGCAACAGAACACCACAATGAAAAGAACTACTTGTATTATTCATCTACAAGAGAATCACCATACAAGCGATAACACAGATATTCATATATTCATTCTAAATCCATGAAGAATACAATTATAGCAGAGTATCTCACTCCCCCATTTTCCCCATTACATTGTCACACCCTAACACTATGCAAGAAATCAAACTCTAGAATGGAGATAGAGTACATAGACGTTGCGCCGCTACCGATGCTCAACATCGATATGGAGATTGATGACAAGTACCTGCTGGTCATCGAGAGCTCCGGCGGCGACAATCAGCAGATGACGGGATCTTCGTCGTCTCTTATGGCGGATTGGAATTTCTACACTGCGTCCAAATGTTCAAGACGCCGTTAGGTTTGCCAACGACACAGTCTCTGGTGGTGACAACTTCAACTCTCTCTCTCCGCTTGCGAATGGCGATTGTCGCCATCGCTGGATCGCCGTAGTTTTCTCAGGAGTCATTGTGGCAGACGTGCAGGCAATAACAGAAGTTTTGGGGATCTTGAAGATGACGAAAATGATTTCTTTGGCTCCAAGAAGGGTAACTCAAAACTGGAAGAAACTGCCCCTGGTGTGGCAACATAAATGATTCTGTCTCTTCGAGAAAATCTTCAAAACTATAAGGATACACTTGCAGCATGCCAAATAGAAATTGAGTTTGCAGAATCTGAGATTCAGAAGTGGCATTCTTCGTTCTAGAATGAGTCCTTCATACTTGCTGGCACATCTCTTGAACCTAAATTAGTGGTCAGTTATCTTCAGACCCTAAAATCATCCGAGAAGAGTCCCAGAACAACAAATCGTTTAAAAAAATAAAATAAAATTTCTTGCAATCAAGATTGAGTTCACGATCAGGATATCCTCAGATTTTCTGTTTTTTTTTTTTTTTTTTTTTTTCTGATTCTTGCTTCCACATATTTTTTTTTCTTTTCTTTCTCCCATATTCTGCTATGGAATTTTAGGAATTCTATTATGAATTTTTTTCTCCCATATTCTGCTCTGGAATTTTGGGAATTTTCTGATTGTGCTCCAAGTGTTCGAAAAAAAAATGACAAAAAGGAGTTGGTGATTCACGATGAATCCTGAGTTTTCTATGGCATTTTGCTTCTATGGCGATTTCGGATTGTGCTCCAAGTGTTCGAAAGAATGACACAAAGGAGCTGCTCGTGGTAGTGAAGCCACCACCGATCTGGTCGTGGTCACTGGCGGTGAAGCCAGTAGTTACTGATGCGGCAAAGAAGAAGTCGACAATAGCAACAAAAGCAAAGTTTGCAAAGGCATCGAATGAGACAAAGGTGAAGGCTCCAGCCAAAACAAAGATGGCCAAAGCTGTTGAAAATCGAAACTTGTAGCAAAGCCAAAAGCTGTGGCAAAGCCAAAGACGAAGCCAAAGGACAAGCCGGTTAAAGGATTAAGAATCTCAATCAAGACTTCGTGGGGGAAAGAAAGTTGCAGTTCCGAAGCCTATTGCAAAGAAAGCACTGGCTAAGGCAACTTCTTCAATGAGTGTGAAGCCTAAGAGTGTGAAATCTATAAAAAAAAAAAAAAAAAATCTGTAAATTTGCTGATTTTTGTGGTTGTATTTAGCGTTACAATCAGATTTTGATGCGTTATGTTTGTCTTCTTTTTTTTTTTTACGGCAAAATGGAGATGTTAAATCTTTGTTCCCCATCTCCATCTTGAGGGGGCGTATTAGAGTTGTTAGTTTGTTAATTATTAGTTTTATTGTTAATTTGTTAGTTGTTGATTCAGTTGTATTTTTTATTTATATACTAGTATAAATAGCACTGTAAACTAATTTTCTTTTACCAATTCCGGAATAATACAGTTTATTTATTTAACAACATCAATCAAAAGGCTTCCTGAGATCTCACACTAGCGGGAACGAGGAGTGGCAACAGCAAGAAGAGGAACCTTTCTATGGATAGAAATACCAGAACTCTCAGTCATGTCCAAATCCTCCCCTCTTGCTCCACCAGGCAATGCCCAATCAAACAGGCAGACAATATTTGCCAACACAATCTCAATGGTGGCCATGGCAAAGGAAGTCCCCGGGCAACCCCTCCTCCCTGCTCCGAATGGAATCAGTTGGAAGTCTTGTCCCCTAAAGTCTACTGAATTGTTCAAGAACCTCTCCGGCCAGAACTCCTCGGGTTCGTCCCAAAAGGCGGGGTCTCTTCCAATTGCCCAGGCATTGATAATGGTCATGGTCCCAGCTGCAATGTCGTAGCCATTGACTCGAACATCTCGGGTGGATTCCCGTGGAACCAGTAACGGAATTGGCGGATGTAAACGGAGTGTCTCTTTGATCACTGCTTTTAGGTAATGCATTTTTCCCAAATCTTCTTCTTCTATGTGTAGTTTAGTACTGAAGCTGATTCCTCTTACCTCATTTTGCAGTTCCTTCATGGCTGCAGGGTGCCTCAGGAGCTCCGCCATGGCCCATTCTAGCGCCAAGTAAGTGGTTTCAGTCCCTGCAGCAAACATATCCTGCAAGAAGCAGAGGATTGAAAATAAATTAGTCCCAACAGCGGCTGAATCATATCAATGCAGCAGCCATGAGTTTGCTGAAAAAAAAAATCCAAAGTTGTGCGCAGCTACATGTACATATATAAATGCATTGTTTTTTTTTATGAGAGAGTTGTACGAATTCTTAGATAAAACCCAAAGTGTTGCTGGAAGAGAGAAATCTTTAAAGAGTTGCGGTAGGATAAGTTATAATTTGATGTGATGTGATTACAACGACAACAACCAGAACAAGCATAAAGTCCCACTAAGATTTCAAACGATAGTACTTTGATTAGATCAAACAACGGATGCAATTTAAACGATCCACTGGTGTTAATTTTTATGAAACTAACCCTAGTCAAGGAGAGAGAGAGAGAGAGAGAGAGAGAGAGAGAGAGAGAGGCATTCTTACCAAGATAAGCGCTTTGATGCACTCTCTATCCAAAGAAAAACCAGCCGTATTGTCCTTTTGGATCTCAAGCAAAACGTCTACAAAATCCTTTCCTTCATCACCCTCGACCTTACCACCCTCTCTTTTTCTGCTGTGCTCTTCAACTACTTCATCTAGGAAACTGTCCATCTCCCTAAAAACCCTCTCTGCTTTCCCATCCACACCGCTCACTCTATTCACCCAGCCAAGCCATGGTATATAATCCCCAATGTAAAAACCACCCAGTAGCTCCCCAATGTAAAACCCAAAGTGTTGCTGGAAGAGAGAAATCTTTAAAGAGTTGCGGTAGGATAAGTTATAATTTGATGTGATGTGATTACAACGACAACAACCAGAACAAGCATAAAGTCCCACTAAGATTTCAAACGATAGTACTTTGATTAGATCAAACTACGGATGCAATTTAAACGATCCACTGGTGTTAATTTTTATGAAACTAACCCTAGTCAAGGAGAGAGAGAGAGAGAGAGAGAGAGAGAGAGAGAGAGGCATTCTTACCAAGATAAGCGCTTTGATGCACTCTCTATCCAAAGAAAAACCAGCCGTATTGTCCTTTTGGATCTCAAGCAAAACGTCTACAAAATCCTTTCCTTCATCACCCTCGACCTTACCACCCTCTCTTTTTCTGCTGTGCTCTTCAACTACTTCATCTAGGAAACTGTCCATCTCCCTAAAAACCCTCTCTGCTTTCCCATCCACACCGCTCACTCTATTCACCCAGCCAAGCCATGGTATATAATCCCCAATGTAAAAACCACCCAGTAGCTCCACAAACTGATCCAATATCTCCCTAAAACCCCTCCTACCTTCACCATATTTTCTCCCCAGTGCCACCCTGCACACCACATCATTTGTCACCTCCCCTAGCATTTGGCTCAAATCTACCCACCCCGAAGACTCCGAACACCGTTCAATCTTCTCAACAAGAAGAACCATTTCGTCATGCCTCACGGTGTGCGAGGACTCGACTCTTCTGTTGCTGAGCAGCTGGAGGACACATATGCTTCTGATCTGCCTCCAGTATTCGTTGTAAGGAGAGTTGGCTACGTCCCTGAAATTATAGAACAGTTTACCATTGATACTTAGTTTGGGTCTGTTTGAGAAGACGAGGTCATGGGTCTTCATGATCGCACAAGCAGCATCGGCAGATGAGGCAACGAGCACGGGGACACTGCCAAAGTGGAGCAGCATGAACGGGCCATGTCGTTGGGCTAAGGACTGGAGCGAGCGGTGGGGCTGCAAACCCAATTGGAGGAGGTTTCCGATGACCGGGAGCCTTGGTGGTGAAGGAGGAAGTTTTTTGCGTGGGTTGGTTGAGGGAGTGGAGAAGCATTTGAGCAGGAAGAGTAGTGCCAAGAACAAGGGAGGAAGAGATAAGAAAATGGGATTCCAAACGAAGTAGACACCATGTTGACCTAAGAACTGCAGAAAGCTTGCCATTCTTTTTTACTATTTGTGTGTCTATATCTAGTTGATTATATAGGCGTCTGAGGATCAGCCTGCATTTTCTGTTTCCGTGCCATCCCTGCAACTTGAGTTTTTTAAAAACCCATGTTTTGTGTGCTGTGGCGGTTTTTGGTTCGATGGATGGGTAGTGTGGACATCCCCAAAATGTGCATGGATGGGTCACGTGGGCCCTGATTTGTCAGCCTCACATGGCTGACATGCATCTCTTTGGATGAGACGGCCGCAAATCCCAAGATGGGATTTAAAAATTTTTATAGTAAGGACTATTAAATATATTTATAAATATTATATTATTTTTATTACTTATTATAGTCGCTAGCAAAAATAGTGTATGGTAGTAATATAATGGCTATACCTGCAAGCTGCTGCACATGTTCTACAGCTCTCTCCAGCTGTTCAGAATTCTGAGATGCTGCAGGATCAGAGGCAGCGGTGGTAGAGCTAGGAATGAGTCCAAGGGTAGTTTCGGAATTGCATAAGAACAATTGATAGTATATTTAATGGAAAATTTTTTAAGTGAAGAAAAGGGAGTGCAACACCTGCTTCACTCGTCTGAGCATGTTAAAGCACCAATCCCAAAAAATATATATTATTAAATATATATATTTTTAAATATATATATATTTAATATATATATAGGAAAGAAACTCCCTGCAACTCCCTAAAAAAATATATATAGGAAAGAAACTCCCTGCAACTCCCTCGTCAAAGTTTTGTTTGAGTTGCATACTATCTTTTCAAACTAATGGAACACATTTTCCGCCCACCAAAAAGGCCAAAAAAAAAAAAAAAAAAGTAACACATAGTGATTATAGTCCTTGACAAAGCAGAAAAGGGCAAACCCGAAAAGAAAAAAAAAATCTTACATAATTTCCTATTTTCAGTTCTCCGAAGTCTGAACATTTCTTTCATTAGACTAAAAATTCGGCTCCAAGCAGAAGGTGTCAATTTCTCAAAAAAAGAAAGAAAGAAAAAAATTGTCTCCACGAAGACTTTTCAGCATTTAGGCTCAGTACAACGAAATAAAATGGAATTGGTAATTCTAAAACTACAAATACCTCAAGCAATTTGTTACTCCATTTTATATCTACATATACCTCAAAACAGTTTCTTAATCCATTTCTTCATTCATTCCATTCTAAAAATTTTAATTGGCAAAATTTTCAAATTTTTGTTTAGTTTCCAAAAGGAGTTTACAGGAGGGCGGGATTTCTTCTAGAGCAGTTTCGGATATAGGATTTCGAGCAAGTTCACCCAAGTCAAAACCAATGAAAGAACATCACTTGATTCTATGAACCATGACGTCTGGCTCCACAAAATAATATTCTTCATTGACTTTACAGCTTAATAATTACACACTACTCAAAAAAGACATACTATTATAAAGGTAACTGTCCACCTCACATCACCGGCGCCCCCCCCCCCCCCCCCCCCCCCCTCCCCCATGTTCCCTCTTCCGTCTCTCACTCTCTCTTCTCATCACATGTCACAGCTGTCTCCCTCACTCTCTTATCTCATACCTTATTAAAGTTGTTGGTTGAGTTATTAATTCAATTTTTTTTAAAATTAAATTTTTATAAATTTTTTATTCATTAAAGAATGGAGATATCTTTATTTATTTATTAATAAACCCTCACCTTTGACGAACGAATACCGTGATTAAAAGATAATCAAAAGGAGAAATAAAAGACGAAACTTTAAAGGTCTCCCAAATAATGACACCAATATACAACCAAAACAGGATTATAAGTCCAATCAAAATAAAATAAAATAAGGACTTACAAAACAAATATCATGCAACAAAACAAACAAAAGATAGCATAGATCAAACCCAACAAGAAATCAACTAAACATTGACTACTATTTGTAAACAAATTATTCCTCCCCCAACACTTTGATGAGCCAAGGCATAGTTGTCAATTCAGTTGTTAATTTAGTTATGGGTTATTGTGTATATATACCCTTGTAATTTTTTCCTTTTTGTAAAATTGAACAATTCCAAAATATACATTTTATTTATTTTACATGGTATTAAAGAATTTTCCGCTCACTCTCTCTGCTTACAAATGGCGATTAAGGAACCGTTCGTCGTTGCTAGGAACGAAAGTCACAAGACTTGCATTGTCTTCGGCAGCCGACGCTTCGTCGGAAGGTCACTTGTTCTTTGGCTCCTTAAACTCGGCAACTGGATCGTACGAATTGCTAATTCCGCACAATCTCTCGAGCTTGATCTGTCCGAGCGCGACTCGCTTCTCTCCAAAGCTTTCTTAAATCATCATAATTCGTATTTGAAAGTCGATGTTCGCCTTTTAAAGCACTGCTCACTGGTCTTCTTTGATTGTTCCGGCTTCACGATTCGCTTGCAAATCATGTCCGCTTTCTAGCGAAACGAAGAAAAACTCGAATATACCTTATGCATTTTGTTGTTCGCAGATCATAACATTATTGCGAGTTTTGTTCTCTGTGGACTCTTCAACTCTTTTTAGTTTTGAAGTTCAGAATTGCCGCTGCCATCTTAATTTTTTTTTTCATTTCTTTTTTCAATCTTTCTGTTTCTTTTTCCACTTCTATTGTGGAACCTAAACTTTCTGCACATCATACTTCTATGGCAAATGCTAATTGTGCTCCAAGTGTTTGAAAGAATGACACAAAGGAGCCGGTGATTCACATTGCTACTTCCTTATAATTTCGAGCTTTTGGATCGGTAATGACGTTTGAAGAGTAGCTAGTGGCGGTCGAGGCCGCCGCCGTCGCCGATTCAGTATCGATTGAACCGATGGAGGAAAATCTGGTTCCCAAGGCCAGGAAGGCGAAGAAAGAGTCAAAGGTGAAGAAACTGGCTGCTCCGACAAAGCCTAGAAATCCCCCTGCTCATCCTTCGTACATAGAGATTATTATAGAGACGATTGTGATGTTGAAAGAGAAGACAGGGTCTAGCCAGTACATGATCACGAAGTTCATTGAGGCTAAGCAGAAGCACTTGCCTCCCAACTTCAAGAAGTTCCTGTTATTTCATTTGAAGAAGCTTGTTGCTGCCGGAAAACTCATGAAGGTGAAAGGATCATTTAAGTTTCCGGCTGCTCGGTCACCGGCGGTGAAGCCAGTAGTTATTGGTGCGGCAAAGAACAAGCCAGTAATAGCAACAAAAGAAAAGTTTGTAAAGGCATCGAAAGAGACAAAGGCGAAGGCTCCAGCCAAAACAAAGAAGGCCAAAGCTACTGTGAAGCCCAAGTCGGCTGCAAAGTCAAAGTCGAAGCCGGCTGCAAAGCCCAAAGCTGCCCCTAACCTACAACAAAGCCAAAAGCTGCTGCAACCAAAATTTGCAGCAAAGCCAAAAGTAGTGGCAAAGCTAAAGGCGAAGCCAAAGGAGAAGCCAGCTAAAGCATCGAGAACCTCAACCAGGATTTCGCCAAGAAAGAAAGTTGTAGCTCTGAAGCCTGCTGCAAAGAAAGCACTGGCTAAGGCAACTTCTTCAAAAAGCGTGAAGCCCAAGAGTGTGAAATCTCCAATCAAAAAAGAAAGCAACAATGGTAAAAAAAATTAAAAAAAAAAAATTCAGACTTTGCAAGCTTTCAAGCATGCTTTGGTTCCATCTGTGAGATCTCGAATTGCAGCACCATTGTTGTCTTCCTTGCCTGTTCTGGGCATCGACATCTCCTCCCACGGATCATCTCCATCTGTGCTTCATATCAATGGAGTCTTTTTTATCATCTTTTTATCGCAAGATGGTGATGTGAAATATTTATTCACCATCTCCATCTTGAGGGGATGTATTAGAGTTGTTAGTTTAGCTGTTAATTTAGTTGTTAATTCAGTTGTTAGTTTAATTATGGATTATTATGTATCTATACCCTTGTAATCTTCTTTTTGTAAAATTGAATAATTCCGGAATATACATTTTATTTATTTTACGCCTGTCATATGGAAAAAAGAAGAAGAAGAAGGAATCATATCATTATCAGCTGCTCCTCAGGAGCAGATGATGGAGAAGTAATGCACGTAGAGAGCAAGTATATTACACTGGGTTCAGTTGAGTGAGTTTCAAATCATATTGTAACTATTCTTCCTCAAACAATGAAGTATTGATCTCATCCGTCCGTGAAATAGGTATATCCAAACCACGTAAAATTTGGTCTCTTCATTTATTTTCTGCTGATCTCTATTTATTTTATTATTAATTTTTGCATAACCAACTCACATATTTATATATGTATATTTATACAGCCTTAATGGACGATTTTATTTCTGTTTATTAATACCGTCTTAATGGCCGATTTTATTTCTGTACTGCCTATATATATATACATGTTTAAAGTTTAAAGAGTATCAATGGTAAAATAGTCCTCTTGAAGAGGCTATATATCTAATCTCCAAAAGAGATGCTATATATTTAAATTTTTTGTCTATATATTTAATTTCTATAAGAGATAATGAATTATTGCCCAATTTAATATTATAAATTGGAATCATACTCCTGAAGAGTATGTTGGCTTTTTGGGTCCGATCTTTGTTTTGATGCTGACAAACCACCAGTATGTGTGAGTGTAGTGTTTGAACAGGTTGTCATGTGAGGACGAACATAAGATACCACAAAATGAAAGCCAATAGGGACATAAAGATCACACACTCCTGCCAAATTCCACTAAAAATGAAGAGAATGAGAAGAAGACATCTTGATTTTATTACATTTATTTTTATTATTTGGTCTATAATAATGCGTACATCTTGCATGATATGTTTTGAATGCTCAGATGACCGTAGAATGACCTTAGGGAACATCGACCAACGCTAGGCTTTTTGGCCTTAGATAGACCTTAGGTTCTCATGCTTAAGTGCACAAAGCCCTAACATAGTTATCATATTATTAGGGAAATTTTAGTGCAAAGAAAATGACTTTAGGTAAAAATCAGTTGGCTTTCAGGCGACTAAACCTAGCAGTTCAAACTGCCTCGAGCGACCGAGCTACTATCTGGTCAAAAGTTTGACTTGGTTCAGACGACCGAACCAAATTGAATTGAGTGTCCCCCAAACTTATGTCATGTACTTTTTCACCAACCTGGGCGCCCGAACCCCACGTCCGAATATGACTCGGGCGACTGAGTTGGTTAGTTCGGTTAACCGAACTCAACTTCGGTCACCTGATCCGCAAACAGAAAGTTTCTGACTTTGGTTCAGCCAATCGACCCTAGACTCGGGCGACCAAACTATTTAAAAATGCCTTTTTGACTGAGTCTATTCGGGTGACCGAACCTCGATTCAACCACCCAAATCTCGCGGCTTAAATTTAATTAAAACTGGATTAATTCACTAAACTCATTTAAAATCTTTTCAATAATTCCCAATGTGTCCCCAATGGTCAAAAATTTCCTAAGTCTATATATATCCCTTCATAAACCAAGATTAGCAACTTTGATTAACTTTAAAAACTTATCAAATTATTTCTTAATCAAAGTTCCCCCAAACTATTTTTTCATTGCAAAACTCTTTTATTTGGGGCAAAAATCCTTGCATTCTCCAAACTCTCGTTCATTTTTCTTGAAAACCATTTTTACAAGAGAGTATTTTTGTAACAACTCAGAAAATTATAAATAATTAAAAATTATAAGAAGATAGAAGGGGGAGGAAGAATAAGTTGGAAAAAGGTGTGGCAGCAAGCATTCGTCGATGAATGGATTGGTCTCATCGATGAATGTTCTACTTAGCTTGTCGACAAGTTGGTTGTCTCATCGATGAACTTTGTACAAGACTCGTCGACAAATCCTTGGGTATAAAAGAGAACTTTTCTTTCATTTTAGCAGAAAATTATTGCATGTTCACCTTCTCTCTCTATAAATTCAGCCATCCTCCCTTCTCTCTTCGATTTCGGGCCGGATTTCCGCCGGTTTGACAATCTGAAGCTACCACGCCGCTCCTGGAAGAGTTCTCTACAAATCTTTTAGAGTGGATCGTCGGTGAGACTAGTTAGGAATACATCCCAGATTTAAGGTAAGACTTTTTATGTAAAATTTGGCTTTACCGTAGTTGTAGGAAATATTATATACGAAGAAATACTGAAGTTTAGTTTTGGGAGATGTGGTTTTTAGGGCTTTGAACAAGGAACCTTGCGGTGCAGGACTGGTTATTTTAGGAGGCTTTTCAAGAATTAGGTAAAGGGAAATATTTTATAATAGCTTTTTAGTAATTATTAAAATGACTAATTTTGGGTAAAAATCCGACATATACAAGTATAATTTTTCTGAACCAAACTGATATTGAAAATACTGTTTTAATTATATAAGTATTAAATTGGGAAAAAAAAATTGTGTGGTGGAGTCCATTTTGCTAATTAAACGATTGTGATTAATGTGGAATGAGGAAATTATTGAGATTGTGAATGTTATTTGACTGAAATTCTTGTCTGGTTGAATACACTGATTGGATTGTGAACATTGTATGGTTGAGAATACTAGATGGTTGAGTATACTGTGGTATTTGCGTGGACATGGTTGATTGGTTAGGTTTGTGATTGTTATGTGGTGTGGTTCATGTAAATGGCGATATAACGTTTGCAGTCGTATGAGGAGGTCATTATATGGACATTTATACTGGGAGGTAAACATTGGCAGTTGTATGAGGAGGTTGTTTACCTATTTATCATGAACGGGTGTTTATTTTGTAATCTATGTGATTTGATTAGTCCTGGGTGGACCAATCCTGTGAGGACATTGTTGCTGTGGGATTTGATCCTGTGTGGATTGATTATGATATGGGCGTATGCGTGAAATTTTGTGAAGTGATTGTGTTGGCTTTGTACGAATGTTAATAAATTAAGTATTTTGGGTAACGTAGATTATTCCACCCGAAAGCTTACTGAGGAAGGCCAGTACTCTGGTAATTATTTAGGGATACCAGGGTAGAGGGAAGCCACTTGTATGGGTGAGTGATCTTCCCCATTCTCGGTGTCTTTACCTGAATATATAACCCGAGGGCTTACTGAGAAAGGTGAGTGCCCTAGTGTTAGCACTAGAGCAGAGGGAACCTACTTGTATGGGCGGGTAGATTTCTTTATTCTTGAAAACTAACATTAAAATACTGATGGGTTATGAGTATGTGATTGGATGATAAGGACTTTGATCCTGTTCGATTATGGGCATGTTATCTGGTTTCTTGTGAATTGTGTGTACACTTTAGATGGATATTTTAATTGCATTATAAACACTTCAGCCACACACTATTATAAACTATTTTCTTCCTTACTGAGAGGTGTCTCACTTTGACATATGTTAAATCTTTTCAGGTTATCTAAGTGGTCAAGCTTAGGTAGCTCCAGGGTGGGGTAGTTTTGTGAGTGGAATTGGAACAAACCTATTTAGTTTTATGTTTCTTTATATTTTATCCATGTTTGTAACATAAAGTACATGACCATATGTTATGAGTCTGTTGATGTTTAAATTTAGAAATTTGGTATATTTTGTTCGAGGTTATTTTATTATTATTTTCTGCTGCGTTATTGGGATCGATTACGTGTGTCGATCCCTTAACACTTCGGGCCCCATGTGGCAGATTTGGGGCGTTACAGTTAGTATTAGAGCATAAAGGTCTTGTGGACTTTAGGAGGATTAATACTAGAGTATAGGTTTGAATTGAATAAGGATAGGAATAGGTAGAATAGAGTATTGGCAGGAGTTTGAGGTTATTCGTAATTCGGAGGCAGAATTTCCTTGACGGACTTCTGTGATTTTCTGAATCAGTTGACGGTTTTAGAAAACCACGGTAAATCCATTGACACTGATGATTTCGAGTTTTGAAACCGAGATTTGGAATCTAAATATTGGAAGTTCAGATGATTATGGATAAATGGATGTTGGATATTTAATTGAGGATATGTATATTAATTTGGCTTTCCATTGTGATGTGTATGTCAAATATATATAAAGATGTGGAGATTCTAAATTGCCTTTGTTGTATATTTATATTTAGGGATGGATCCCAGAGGCAAGGGCGTGGATGAAGGAGAAGGAAGCGAAATGAGAGCTTCCAGCGGGGACGAGATTGACATCTCTCGACTGTTACGAGGAATAGCTTGTCAGGTTAGGGAAGAAATAAGATGGGATTTTGGTGAAACAAGCTATCCGCCAACGCACCAAGGTTGTACCATTGATTAGGTCACACGTCTGAAACCCTCGTCTTTTGAGGGTGGCACCGATTCAATTAAGGCTGAGATGTGGATGCAGGAAAAGGATAAAATCCTGACTGTGTTGAATTGTACTGAGGAGCAGAAGGTCCTTTTCGCTACTTTCAAACGGGTCGGAGAAGCTGAACGGTGGTGGCATGTGATGAAACTATTGGAGGAATAGCGAGCAGTACCAATAGCAATGACATGGGCTTGCTTCAAGCAGGTCTTCTATGACCAATATTTTCCTGCCACCACCAGAAATGCAAAGGCGAAAGAATTTTACAGCTTGACTCAGGGGTGCCTCACAGTTCAGCAGTATGCTGCTAGATTTCTGGAGTTATCTTGTTTTGCACCTTCTGTGGTTCTTGATGAATATCAGAAGGTGAGGTGGTACGAGAGAGGCTTGAATCAAAGGATCCACGAGCATATGGCGTGTTTGCAGATTTAGGATTTCACGGAGTTGGGGGAGAAAGCTACGGTGGCAGAGTCAAGTCTGCAAAAGGGTATGGAGGCATCAAAATGAAGGAAGAGGTCTGCGTCTCCACGATCCCAAACAAATGTCAGACAAGGGTCGTTGAGGGGAGATAAAGTTGTTTCGGGCCAAGGGTCAGAGAGAAAGGATTAGGGACGGCATAGTGATTCGTCACGTCTCCACTGCCCTAGGTGTAATCAGTGGCATTGGGGGGAATGTCGAGGTAGGAGTGTTGTATGCTACAGGTGAGGCAAACAGGGTCACATTGCTCGGGAATGTCAGAAACCGCCGAGTAATGCTCCAGCCTCAAATCAAAATCAGAACTAAAGGAACAACCCGGCACCTCGTGGCGGCGGAGGCCCGGCATGTGTCTATATGTTGGGTACACCTGAGGAGGGAAAGACTAAGGACCCAGGTAATATGCTTATGTGTAATATGTTTACATTAGTATGTGTGTTAATTTTGTTTGACTTTGCATGATTTGATGTTACATGTGTTAGAGTTGCTTGGGATTTGTGAATGTGATTAATTAGCTCAATGATGTGTAAATGGGCAACTAACGAATTTCGAGGACAAAATTCTTTTAAGAGGGGGAGAATGTAACAACCTGGAAAATTTTGAATAATTTAAAATTATAAGAAGATAAAAGGGGGAGGAAGAATAAGTTGGAAAAGGGTGTGGCAGCAAGCATTCGTCAACGAATGGATTGGTCTCGTCGACGAATGTTCTACTTAGCTCGTTGACGAGGTTACGTGTCTCGTCGATGAGGAATTACCGAGAGGGGTTTTTATAGACTGAAATCCATCGACGAGTTGGTTGTCTCATTGATGAACTTTGCACAGGACTCGTTGACGAATCCTTGGCTATAAAAGAGAACTTTTCTTTCATTTTAGCGTAGAATTCTTGCATGTTCACCTTCTCTCTCTAGAAATTCGGCCATCCTCCCTTCTCTCTTCGATTTTGGGCCATATTTCCACTGGTTTGACAATCTGAAGCTACCACACGCTCCTGGAAGAGTTCTCTACAAATCTTCTAGAGTGGATCGTCGATGGGACTAGTTAGGAATACATCTCATATTTAAGGTAAGGCTTTTTATGTAAAATTTGGCTTTACCCAAGTTGTAGGAAATATTATATACGAAGAAATACTGAAGTTTAGTTTTGAGAGATGTGGTTTTCAGGGCATTGAACGGGGAACCCTGCAGGTGCAGGACTGGTTATTTTAGGATGTTTTTCAAGAATTAGGTAAGTGGAAATATTTTATAATAGTTTTTTAGTAATTATTAAAATGACTAATTTTGGGTAAAAATCCTACATATACAGGTATAATTTTTCTGAACCAAACTGATATTGAAAATTTTGTTTTAATTATATAAGTATTAAATTGGGAAAAAAATTTGTGTGGTGGAGACCATTTTGCTAATTAAACGATTGTGACTTATGTGGAATGAGGAAATTATTGAGATTGTGAATGTTATTTGACTAAAATTCTTGTCTAGTTGAATACACTGATTGGATTGTGAACATTGCATGGTTGAGAATACTGGATGGTTGAGTATACTGTGGTATTTGCGCAGACATGGTTGATTGGTTAGGTTTGTGATTGTTATGTGGTGTGGTTCATGTAAATGGCGATATAACGTTGGAAGTGGTATGAGGAGGTCGTTATATCATTCCTGGTATAACCGTCATATAACGTTGGCAGTGATATGAGGAGGTCGTTATATGGACATTTATACTGGGAGGTAAACATTGGCAGTGGTATGAGGAAGTTGTTTACCTATTTATCATGAACGAGGTGTTTATTTTGTAATCTGTGTGATTTGATTAGTCTTGTGTGGACCAGTCCTGTGTGGACACTATTGCTATGGGATTTGATCTTGTGGGAATTAATTATGATATGGGCATAGGCGTGAAATTTTGTGAAGCGATTGTGTTGGCTTTGTACGAATGTTAATAAATTAAGTATTTTGGGTAAAGTTGATTATCCCACCCGAGAGTTTGCTGAGGAAGGCAAGTACTCTGGTAATTATTTAGGGATACCAGGGTAGAGGGAAGCCACTTGTATGGGCGGGTGATCTTTCCCATTCTCGGTGTCTTTACCTGAATACATAACCTGAGGGCTTACTGAGAAAGGTGAGTGCCCTGGTGTTAGCACTAGAGCAGAGGGAACCTACGTGTATGGGTGGGTAGATTTCCCTATTCTTGAAAACTAACTTTAAAATACTGATGGATTATGAGTATGTGATTGGATGATAAGGACTTTGATCCTATGCGATTATGGGCATGTTATCTGGTTTCTTGTGAATTGTGCGTACACTTTAGATGGATATTTTAATTGTATTATAAACACTTCAGCCACAAACAATTATAAACTCTGGTATATTTTGTTCGAGGTTATTTTATTATTATTTTTCGCTGCGTTATTGGTATCGGGGATGTGTGTCGATCCCTTAACACTCTGGGCCCCACGTGGCGAGTCTGGGGCGTTAAATTTTATTTGGGCTTTTACTTGCTTTGATTTGCGCATAGATCTTCAAATGCATGTATTTTTATTTTTATTTTTTTGTTCAAAATCATTTGAAACCAAAACCCTAGGTTCTCCGGTTTGTTTTTGAAAAATATTTTTGGGGAAAATTTCTTATTAGGATTTGAACAAATTTACACATCCTTACTGTACTGAGCATAACTCATATCATATTAGAGTGTATGTATTGAGCTTTATCGTGTACATCTCTTCTTGTATTTTCAGAAGCAATTTCATGTACAAAATGGTTTTATTGTAACGATTGGGTTCAGCCCATTAATTGAACTGGGAAGTCTCAGCCCTATAAATGAGATCGGTTCGGTTCAACCTGGAAATGAACTGGGGAGTCTCATCCCTGTAAGTTAGACTAGTTTGGTTCAGCCTAGTAATTGAGCTAGGGTTTTCCTCGCCCTGTAAGGAGAGGATGTAAAAGGTTTTTGCTCTGCCCGGTTAAGTGTGCAAGTTTAGTGGAATCCTTGGGGGTAAGCCCAAGGCGAGGACGTAGGCAGTTTTGGCCGAACCTTGTTAACAAATATTGTGTCTCTCTCTATCTCATTTAAATTACTACACTTTAAATTCAGTATGTATATGCCTGTTTATTTACTGTTATATTTAGTTGCATGCACACATTTACATTGAATGAGATACATGTGTATGCATGAACCAATAGCTTAATAATTTTACATACACGCGTTTAATATTGAACGGGATATGATATGTGGTGAATCGGCGTAATTGTTTAAATTAGGGGAAAATATTTTAAAACCCAATTCACCCCCCTCTTGGGATCACACCAATTCCAACAGAGTACAAATTGGAAAAAATAAAATAATATTACTAAAGAAACATATTTAAGTAATCCCGGAGGGGTGAAAATATTATATTATTATCTCTGTATTATTTCAATTTCTATATTTCACTTTTCTAAATCGCTTTATGATTGTTAATTTATTCTGATGTCGAATCTAAGCAAAGTTGAGTTTATTCCCCTTAACATCAAAGGCAACAACTATCTATCATGGACTCTTGATGTAGAAATCCATCTAAATGTAATGCCGGCCTATGCCTATTCGTATCCCAACTGCTCGCCTCTTGTGAAACCTTTGCCTAGGAGCTCAAGAAACCACTATGTTTTATCCATTCCATTCTAGCCTTATCAAATGCTACTCCTTTGAGGTGGTAGTATGGAAAAAAAAAAAAACCCTCCTCTATTCCCCAGCATCCAACCAGTCACGTGTTTCTTCCATCCATTTGGTCCTCACTCTCAATGAAAACTACCCGCCGAATATTCCCAGTGCATCCAGCAGGAATCAAACCTACGAATGTGCCCTTTTATACTTGTTGATATAGGTTGGGTGCTTTAACCATTCAGCCATGAATGCAAAGAGACTCAGCGAGTCAACTAGGTTTTGGTATTCCTTCTCAAACTTCTATTTCTTCCGTTAAAGGAGATTCAAGAGGATCTCAGGTTGTTACATTGGGAGCTCTCAAAAATCATTGTTTCTAGGTCGATCTCACACACTAATCCCTCCAGGTGCCTATAGTAGGCCGGCTGCCCTACCTAAACCAATCATCATATCGGTCCATAGGCCCTATTGCTGAAAAGGCTTGACTTCCACCTCATACGACTCCTCTAGGCATGGAAGTAGGCCTAGCTTGTGCATTTAAGATTGTTGTACACGACCTCAATTGAAAAAACTTAGGAAATACAATATTAGACAAAAAACCGCATCCATATAGGATCACGCAAAAATTCATGATCATTACCCAACATCATTTAGAGGAAGAGTTAAAAACCGAATACCTCACTGTTAAAGACCCACTTATTCTATGGAGAAATTTAAAGGATAGGTTTGACCATAAAAAAATAGTGATATTACCAAAAGGTCCATATGAATGGTTACACCTAAGGTTGCAAGATTTTAAAATAGATAGTGAATATAATTCAGCTTTACATAAAATTAGCTCGAAGCTAAAATTATATGGAAAAAATATTACTGATGAAGACATGTTAGAAAAAACTTTTACTACTTTTTATCCCACTAATGTGCTTCTACAATAGCAATATAGGGAGAGGAAATTTACTAAATTTTCCAAAGTTACATCATGTTTTCTTGTTGCTGAACAAAATAACAACCCTTTGATGAGAAATCACCAATCTCGTCCAACTAGTTCGACCCCATTCCCTGACGTGAATATGAACACATCTCATGGTCGAGGACGAGGTCACAGGTATGGTCGTGGGTATGGTTGTGGCTGTGGGGAAAAAATTACTGGCATCAACATGAGGTAACAAACCCCCAGAAGAAGGATGGCCCCCAGAAGCGGGCAAATGATTAGAACCAGACCCAAACATCATGAAAGTAAATGTTACAGATGCGGAGGAAAAGGTCATTGGTAACATACCTATTGTACGCCCAAACACTTGGTAGATCTATACCAAGCATCTATAAAAGAAAAGGAAAAGAGTAGAGAAGTTTAAACAAATTTTGCCAATAATGTTGTTCCAATAGATTTTAATGTTGGACCATCAAACTCTGTATATCTTGATGTTGTTGATTTTCTTATAAATCAAGATGAAAACAATGATGTAATAATTTAAAGTAAGCAATATTATATTTGAATTTATCACTGTATGATCAATAATGATTTTTTAAAATGTGTATTGTAATATGGATTTTCCTAAAGCTTTGAGTGAGTCTAAGAAGTTTTTTTAGCTGACAATGCTACAACACACACAATTCTTCGAGATAGAAAATATTTTCATCATTTAAATATATCCTCAACAAATGTTAATATAATATCTAGGTTTACAAATTTAATTGAAGGCTCTGAAAGAGCTAATCTAAAGTAACCCAATACTATTGTTGACTTTGGTGTATTCCCAAGAGGGGGTGAAGTGGAAATTTAAAAATTCTTCCGAGGTTTAACTAAGCCAGCATCAGAAATACACAACCTAGGGTCTTCCTAAGCAAATACCAATTGCATAGGTAAATAAACTATGCAGTAATTAAATTATGCGCAACATTCACAATATATCAAATATAACATGCATGCGTAGGAATATAAAGTGTAGGAAATTAAAAAAAGATACATGATATGTTATCAGGGTTCGCCCAATACTATCTACGTCCTCGCCTCAAGCTCACAAGAAAGAGGATTCCACTGGTTGCTCACTTGCAGGTGGAGCGACATCGTTTACAACACCTTACCAGGATGGTGCACCTAGTTCTCCTAACTGGGTCTGAACCAATCCGGTGCACTCCTAACAGGGTCGGAGGAAGTCTGGGACTATTCACAGGGTTAGTCTCCCTCTTTCGAGCACCCGTCAGGAATACAACGGATATCAAATAATTTTTGTGTACAAACAAATGTGCTTCTAACACAAAACAGATGATGTACAACAATCCAACACAATGCACTCACAGGTGATGGGAAATTAAGCTCAATGTGAGAATGTGATTTTATTAAAATGATTTTACAATCTTTGAAAACTGATATGTAAGATAATGCACTTCAAAGATTAAACCCCAATTAAATCTTTCTCTAAATATATTTTTCAAATAAGGTATAGGATAACTTAGGGTTGTACTTTTACAAAGAAAATAATATGATCTTTGATTTTAAAAGAAATATGCAATGAGTGTTTTTCAAAGATCTTGAAGACCCAAAAGCTTTCTTCTAAAAATAATATTCAAAAATTTTGTTAATGAAAGCTAGGGTTAAAAAGCTCAAAAGTATTTTGCACTTAAGAATGTGAACTTTTGGAGTCTTGCAATAAATATGCAAGATTCACAAGCTATAATCTATTCACCCAAAAAATATTTATCAAGTAAAATGTATGAGGGAACCTCTAGCTAATACTCTCAAAAAGATTTTCAGCAAAATAATATGAGTGAGAGTATTAAGCCTAACAAAGAAAGAATGCCCAAAAGATATAAGTTCTCCAAAAAGGATTTTCCAAATGAAAAGTGTAGGAGAGTATTTATGTAACAACCTATTATATTTTCTATTATTAATCTAACAATTAACCTAAGTAGTGAGAAGCTAAAATCATGTTATCACAACTATATGCAAATATAACACAATACTTACAATACCAGAGTGCTAACATACTCCCAAAATATAAATACACAGTTATATCTCTCAAAATGCCTCATTTGAGACTAGTACTATACAAAGGAACCTTTCCCAAAATATTCACTCTAACAACAGGCAGCACTGAAACCCCTCTATCTATGAGCCTGATCTACTCGCTTAGCTGGATCACTTGAAAAATATAAGTTAAATGGGATGAGGCGATGCTTAGTAAGAAGAAACATGCTATTACTAGGGTGTAGTAAGTGAGTTATATGCTTGGAAATTCTGATTTAGGAAAATACCATAATTAATAGAATTTGAAGAAAACTCACATGTTTGTTACAGTTTAACATATACCTAGGTTGTTTAACGTAATCTGGTTTTTCTGAATAATTTGTACATAATACTTCTAAATATCCAAGTAGGACTAATTTCTGAAAATCTGTTCATACGTATATAATGAATTGAGAAAATTCCCTCGATGGATAACTAAAGTTATGAATTAACCCCTCATGATAGGGTTGTGCGGTCCGAAGGTGGGACCTAACCTGGCTGGCTGACCAGGGTAAATCAATTGAACTCCGACAGTCAGATTGGCCCCCCTCAACCCATATCTGATGGGGAGCCTGTCCACAACATAGACACGATCGACTTCTGAATACCACCTATTATCTAAATAGGGGTTGCACTCTGAATTGAATGTAGCTATGGTACTGTGCTCTGCTACTGAATATAGTCCATCAGGGTCTGATACTATATATAAATAGCTGATATCTCTAAAATATTATTTTTACCATGATTTCGTAATAGCTGAAATAATCACAACATAATTTATACTGAGCTGATTAAACTGTAATAACTGAATATCTAGTATGGCTGCATAACTGAATAACTAAATTTTCTAATTAACTGTATAAACTTAACATTATGGTTTTGAAATGGCCATATCATAATATTCTGAGAAATACTATAAAATACGAGTTTCTGTGCATGTGCTGAAAATCATGGTATTCTGAAAATTATGGGAACTGTGTACTGGGCTAATAATAAACTCATCCCACACAATTAAACATTAATATTATCAGGCTCTGAAATCGCATAAATAATCTAAATAATAATTTGCTAAAAAACATGTAATTTATACTGAATCAAAATAGATTTTCCTAGCATTGCTATTTCCCTAACCTAATTCTGCCTAAAACCCCCTACTGTAATGGGTCCTACACCTACAGAGCTTCCCATTCAACATCCTGAAAACCATATATCCCAGAACAAAATAGTACTATTTCTACGTCTACTGCATTTTCTACAACTATTGGAAAGCCAAATTTCAAAAAAAAGGCCTTACCTTGAATCTGAGATGAAATCTAACTTCGTCCCACCGATAATTTGCTCTGGAAAACTTAGGAAAACTTCCCCAGGATCGTCGTGGTGGCCTCAGATCGTCGATTTGATGGTCAATGGAGCCAAAATCGAGGATAAAGAGAGAAGAAACCGTAGGGAGAGAAAAGAGAGAGAGTTCCGCTGAATTTTTGCGTAAAAAATCTTCGTTTAACACTATTTATACGTTGGGCTTCGTCGATGAGCCACGTCATCTCGTCAATGAGGTCATGAAGAAGGTTCATCGATGAACACCATTTCCTCGTTGACGAATTTCAGAATTTAGAAAACAACCTCTCGGTATCTTCTCGTTGACGAAACATGCCCTTATCAACGAGACTCTGTGTTATCCTTGTCGACGAATCCTTTGTATTCGTCGACAAGTCCCTGATTAATTTTCTTAGGTTATTACATCCTCCCCTCCTTATAAAATTTCGTCCTCAAAATTTCTACTCATATGATCTATTATCTCTTAAGATAACTGGTCTACTTATTTTATTACCTACCCTCACTTATGGCGAAGGAATACCGTAGTTACATAGGTAGTTTTGGGAGATTACAACTATAAAATAAAATTCCCCCAAAACTAAAATACTACCTATCCTATACACTATATTACAATTACACTATGCTAAATGAAATAGAATTACTACTACCCTAATCTATACTTCACCGCTATGTTCATTAAATAAGTGGGGATATTTCTATTTGATTTCATCTTCAAGCTCCCACGAGGCTTCTTCTATTGCATGATTCTTCCATAGGACTTTCACTAACGGTATCTTTTTGCTGCGCAATACCTATTCTTTTCTATCTAGGATCCGCATTGGAACTTCCTCATATGCTAGATCACCACTGAGTTCCAATTCTGCGTAGCTAATGATATGAGAAGGATCTAGGACATATTTCCTTAACATCGGGACATGAAACACGTCATGAATCCTGAATAAAGATGGTGGTAGAGCTAGCTGGTAGGCCACTGACCCAATTCTCTCAAGTATCTCAAATGCGCCAATAAACCTAGAACTCAACTTACCCTTCTTCCCAAATCTCATGATATCGTTCAGTGGTTCTATTTTCAGAAACACATGATTACCCACTTCAAATTGCAGTTCCCAGCAACGAGTATCCACGTAACTTTTCTGCCGACTTTGTGTTGCACTGATTCGATCTCAAATGAGTCAGACTTTATCTTACACCTGCTAGACTATCTTTGGCCCCAAAACTCACCTCTCACCCAGCTCACTCCAGTACAAGGGGGAACGACACTTCCTACCATAAAGTGCTTCATAAGAAGCCATGCCTATACTAGTCTAATAGTTGTTGTTGTAGGCAAATTCCACTAATGACATATACTGAATCCAACTACCCCCAAAATCCAATACGTACGCTCGCAACATATCCTCAAGTATCTGTATAGTTCTCTTTGTCCGACCATCTGTCTGAGGATGGAAAGTGGTGTTAAAAGCTAACTGAGTTCCCAATGCCTCCTACAAATTCCTCTAGAACCGCGATGTAAAACGTGGATCACGGTCTGAGACTATGGATACCGACACTCCATGGGGTTGAACTGTAACGACCCGGTCCTTTATACAGACCCAAGTGTCACTCTTTCATTACATAATATCTATACCTATTCAAGATATGGAAACAACCCGCCCTAAACAGGGACATACGGGTGTAAAACATACATAATAATGATGTAAATGTCGCAGAAAAACATAAACATCAATTGGGATTTCTACTAGACTTATACTAGAGTTCACTAATACATCCGTAATTTACATATTTCAGAATTAGAACAATTCTCATTATTACAACCCTCCAAAAAGGAACTTCATCTAAGATTTACTACATGATTCAGATGCTTACGTAAGCTGTTCAAAAACAATCTCCCAGTCCTTTTAGCTATTAAGGCTGATGCACTGATGGACCTGAAAACAAAGGTTGTATGATAGGGTGAGACACCTCTTAGTAAGGAAGAAGGAGTTACAACAATGTGTGACTGCATACATGCATATTTTCATTCAACATCTGGAATATAAATCAAATATTTTCAATACAATAATGCATCAGTTATATCATTATTCATATTACAAAATTCCCACATTTTTCTTTCGACCATTTTATGATTTATCAGATGACCAATAGAAAAATATCCCTATAACCAGTTTTACCCCGTGGCCCGAGTTGTGTACTGATACTCGTCTAATGTCCTGTTCGTGCAGGCACTGTCGTGTACCTACTTACGATCCGACTGCCCCCATTGGCCCAATATCAGCCAATGGTTTCACCCTACTAGCCGACCATCTTGGTACCCACATCATTTAATACGTGTGGTTGCACGTGTACATCTAGCTACGATATCGCGTCGTATCATATAACAGTAGTTTATTTCAACTCTGCAAAGAAAGTATTTTTCAACCCTCCCGGGACTCTCAAGCTGTGGTTCCGTGTATCATAAATTCAATTTATACAAATATGATAACCTGCGCAATTCCAGTATTTTTCACAAATTCATATAATAGCATTGGGTTCAAACCAGTGTCTTTCCATTCAGTTTACCCCTCTTTGTTTATAGATGCGGCTCAATGTATCACCAGCCTCTGTTTAATCACATTTTTAGTATAACAAATTTGGAACTTCGTTCCCATATTCTGTATCAATAGTATAGAAAATCCATTCATTCTCATATCAACATATATCACACAAGTTTGATACAAAAACCCGCTAAATGATAGAAATTCAATATGCATAGTTTAACTAAATAAAGAAAGGAATCAAGCCTCTCCTACTATAGTATAAACACAAATAACGATGTTTGTAAAATTTGAAGATCACACGTCGAAATCCTCATTTTTACCAAAAATCGTAAAATCATCAAACTAGTATTTCGACTCGGTAGAATTTCACAAATAAGCAGTTAAATCATACATAATAACATAAATTAGCTTTTTAGTGGTTTTGTTTTCCAAAATAGCTGTTGTAATCAATTTCCCCTTACCTTATACTCGAAATGAAATTTCGTACGAAAACGGTCCAAAACGACAACCCGAGATCCCGAAAACCTAAAACCACATAACATAACCTTACTATGTTTTCTACTGCAATCCAAATATCCAATCAAAATTAGGATCAAATTCCTACCTCGATTCTTGGGAAAACCCGAAACTCTCCGAAACGACGATCCGATCCACTAAAAGTGTAGAGTTTCCTCTTCTGATCTACGCAGTACCCTCTGTTTTTGGAAATTGACATCGAATGGAAAAGGATCTTAGAGAGAGAGAGAGAGAGAGAGAGAGAGAGAGAGAGAGAGAGAGAGAGAGAGAGAGAATAAGAGAATTTATAAAATAAATCCTTAGCCCTTAAGTAATCTAAATAAATATCTCCTCCAAGATATTTATATATAAATATCTCAAAATATCTCTTTTCAAAATATCTTCTCCAAAATATCTCTTTATTTATTTATTTATTTTATGTTTATTTATTATTTATTATTATTATTATTATTTATTTTATATTATTTTTTTAATTTTATTTATTTATTTATTTTATTATTATTTTTTTCTCGAGATCGAGTTACTACAAGAACAATCTCCTGTATGTATATCTCTGCCAACTTATTCATAGGGTAGATAACTCTAATAGGCAGAAAATGAGCTATCTTTCTCAGCCTATCAATAATCACCCAAATGACATTCTGACCATGCGGCGCCGGTGGTAGCCCAATAAAAAAATCCATAGATACGTGGTACCACCTCCATTTAGGAATGAAAAGCGCCTGCAACTGACCAGCCAGCCTCTGGTGCTTAGCTTTAACTTGCTGGCATGTCAAACACTGCTGTACAAATTCTTCTATTTCTCTCTTTATGCCACTCCACCATAAAGCTTTTCCTCCCTGAGTGTCTGCAGTACCTGTCTCAAATGCACCTTATGATCCTCAAAATTCTTCGAGTATACTAGTATATCATCAATAAAAACCACCACAAATTGATCTAGATATTAGTGAAAAACTCTATTCATTAAGTCTATGAACACAGCTAGAGCATTCGTCAGACCAAAAGGCATAATGAGGAATTCATAGTACCCATATCTGGTCCTAAAGGCTGTCTTTGAAACATCCTCTACTTTTACTCTTACTTGATGATACCCCGATCTGAGGTCAATCTTTGAATACACTCGGGTACCCTGGAGTTGATCAAACAGATCGTCTATACGGGGTAAAAGATATTTGTTCTTAATAGTAACCTTGTTTATCTCCCTGTAGTTAATACACATCCTCATAGACCCGTCCTTCTTCTTTACGAACAACGCTGGAGCTCCCCACAACGATACACTGGGTCGTATAAATCTTTTATCCAGCAAGTCATGCAACTGATCCTTTAATTCTCCCAATTCAGTTGGAGCCATACGGTAAGGAATCTTAGAGATCGGTGCTATCCCTGGAGATAAATCTATAGAAAAATCCACCTTGCATGTGGGAGGCAACCTTGGTAACTCCTCTAGAAAAACATCTAGAAATTCTCGTATTACTAGTGTACTTTCAAGCTTCAATTCATTCTCTGAAGCTTCTTTTACAAAATCCACAAACCCCTGATTTCCATCTTAGAGTAAGCTCCTTGCCTGTATAGCTGATACTATCTGCAATGGAGCACATACATGAGAGCCAACAAATCTGAATTCTTGCTCACCAGGGGGTCTGAAAATTACTTCTTTCTGATGACAATCAATACTGGCGTGATTAACTGCCAACCAATTCATACTCATTATTACATCAAATCCACACAAATCTAACACAATCAGGTCAACTAGTAGCACTTTCTCCTGAATTTCTATTAGATAGCCTCTGAGTACCCTTTGGCACCTCATCACTGACCCTGACTGTGTAGCTACTAACAATTCTATATCTAATGACTGGGTCTCACTTCCAGATAATTTGACAGAAGACGCAGAGACAAAGGAATGAGTAGCAGCTGAATCAAATAAAACAATAATTGAATATGATAGAACAGTAAAAGTACTTTTCACCACATCCGTGGCAACCTCAACATCACTTGGCGTCAAAGTGTAAACCCTCGTCAGTGCCACATTCCTCTATTGGCCTCCCTAAGCCACCTGATAACCTCCCCAATAAGGCTGGGAGCTGGGACCTAGTCTAGCGGACCTGGGCATGCATGAGCCATATGACTGGGTCTCCCACAACGATAGCACACATCTCTCCCTTCCCGACACTCACCCAAATGAGGTTTCCCACATATCTGACATACCGAAAAAGTCGGCGTACCTTGATTCTCTTGAGGTCCTGTCGCCTGTCTTTAATCTCCTCTATCATGACCTCGTCTCCATGGACCCCTACTAGAGCTAGCCTGGTAACCCTGAGGCACCGACCTCTTCCTCTAACTCTAAGCTACTAAACCCCTCTGAACACCACTCTCAATGATCGTAGCTTTGTCTACAACCTCCGTAAATGTTTGAGCCCTGAAACCAATTACCTGCTCAAACAAGTTCTGCCTTAGTCCCTCTTCGAACTTCCTTGCCTTTTTCTCTTCATCGGGTGCTAGACGTGGGGCAAAACGCGACAATTCGATAAATCAAGTCGCGTACTGAGATAGGGTCATATGCCCCTGTACCAAGTGCATAAACTTTGCTACCTTCGTGCTTTGAATTACCAAAGGAAAATATCGCTCGAATAAGAGCTCCTTGAATCGGTCCCAAGTCACGAGCACTAGAATCGGGTCATCGATGTCATAGACCCAATTCTCAGCTACAATCAGGTCATCTCCTCCAGCAAAGGATGGGGGCTTTATCCGTGTAAACTGCTCGATCGTGCAGCTACGCTCCCCTGAACACTTGGCCATCTCAGCCATCACCTATTGGGTGACACTACACAGTATTGCATCGGTATCACCACCCATGCTAGAAGGTCCTGGCCTGTCTTCTCCAGTATTCGTGCCACTACTTCCTGGCTCCATCTTGGAAAACAAGAAACACACTTAAGAACCTTATCTCCTACACAGACTCTATCTATTTTATTCTACTCAAATCCCATATTTATAATTAACTACTCTTCCTAATCTTAACTTAAAATCCAGTTCTGCCACCTATAAACACGACCCGATGATAGTTTACTATGGTTTTCCTGAAATTGTCACCCTAGGAAAAACACAAAAACCACCACAGAAAATCCTATACCCAGACTACAGAACAAACCTTAAATCATTTTTTATACTCTGGTATTGCTTCCGCTACATTCTAAAGTCTACAGAACCTAGCAACCTAAGCTCTGATACTAAATTGTAACGACCTGTTATATTTTGTATTATTAATCTAACAATCAACCTAAGCAGTGAGAAGCTAAAATCATGTAATCACAACTATATACAAATATAACACAATACATACAATACCAGAGTGCTAACATACTCCAAAAATATAAATACACAACTGTATCTCTCAAAGTGCCTCATCTAAGACTGGTACTATACAAAGGAACCTTTCTTAAAATACTGACTCTAACAACAGGCAGCACTGAAACCCCTCTATCTGCGAGCCTGATCAGCTCGCCTCGCTAGATCACTTGAAAAATATAAGTTAAATGGGATAAGGTGACCCTCATTAAGAAGAAACATGCTATTACTAGGGTGTAGCAAGTGAGTCATATGCTTGGAAATTCTGATTTAAGAAAATACCATAATTAATAGAATCTGAAGAAAACTCACATTTCTGTTACAGTTTAAAATATACCTAGGTTGTTTAACATAATCTGGTTTTTTCTGAATAATTTGTACATAATACTTCTAAATATCTAAGTAAGACTAATTTCTGAAAATCTATTCATACATACATAATAAACTGAGAAAATTCCCTATATGTAAAACTGAAGTCATGAATTAACCCCTCATGATATGGTTGTGCAGCCTGAAGGCGGGACCTAACCTGTCTAGACGACCAGGGTAAGTAACTTGAACTCCGACAGTCAGATTGGCCTCTCTTAATGCATATCTGATGGGGAGCCTATCTACAACATAGGCACGATCGACTTCTGAATACCACATATTATCTGAATAGGGGTTGCACTCCGAACTGAGTATAGCTACAATACCGTGCTCTGCTGCTAAATATAGTCCATCAGGGTCTGATACTATATATAAATAGCTGATATCTCTAAAATATTGTTTTTACCATGATTTCGTAATAGCTGAAATAACCACAACATAATTTATACTAAGTTGATTAAACTGTAATAGCTGAATATCTGGTATGGCTGCATAACTGAATAACTGAATTTTCTGATTAATTGTATAAATTGAACATTATGGTTTTGAAATGGTTATATCATAATATTCTAAGAAATACTGTATAATACGAGTTTCTGTGCGTGTGCTGAAAATCATGGTATTCTGAAAATTATGGGAACTGTGTACAGAGCTAATAATAAACTCATGCCACACAATTAAACATTAATATTATCAGGCTCTGAAATCGCATAAATAATCTAAATAATAATTTTCTGAAAAACATGTAATTCATACTGAATTAAAATAGATTTTCCTAACATAGCATATTTCCCTTACCTGATTCTAGCTAAAACCCCCTACTATAACGAGTCCTACACCTGCAGGGCTTCCCACTCAACACCCCGAAAACCACATATCCTAGAACAAAATATTACTATTTTTACGTCTACTGCATTTCCTACAACTGCTGGAAAGCCAAATTTCAACAAAAAAGGCCTTATCCTGAATCTGAGATGAAATCCAACTTCCTCCCACCGACAATCTGCTTCGGAAAACTTAGGGAGAACTTCCCCAGGAGTGTCGTGGTGGCCTTAGATCGTCAATCTGATGGTCAACGGAGCCAAAATCGAGTATAGAGAGAGAAGAAACCGTAGGGAGAGAAAAGACAGAGAGTTCCTTTTAATTTCTATGTAAAAATCTTTGTTTAACACTATTTATATTGTTGGCTTCGTTGACGAGCCAAGTCATCTTGTCAATGAGGTCACGAAGAAGGTTCTTCGACGAACACCATTTCCTCGTTGACAAATTTTAGAATTTAGAAAACAACATCTCAGTATTTTCTCATTGACGAAACATGCCCTCATTGATGAGACTTTGTGTTATCCTTGTCGATGAATCCCTTATATTCGTCGACAAGTCCCTGATTAATTTTTCTTGAGTTATTACAATTTAAATAATGAACAAGAATCAAAAATATGTTAGGAGCATTTTCTCTCTAATTCTCTTGTTTAAAAATGTGTAATAGAGGGGTATATATAGAGTCGAAGAGAATTTTTACCGTTAGGGACATATTAGGGACTTTAGAATTTTTTCAATGAAAATTTAACCCTAATTATCACGGTAAAAATATGTGAACTCGAGAGGTTCGGTCTCCCGATTCATAGGGTCGGTCACCTGAACAGACTCATAGACAAAGTTGGGTTTAGTTGACTGAGCAAGGTACCAGTCAGTCGAGCCAAGGCGATTTTCCAAACCTTCGTAGGTTCTGTCACCTGGTCAAGGATTTGGTTTGCCAGCTCTAGACCTTCAGTTACCTGGTGTGATTTTGTACTACAAGTTTGGGTGGCCAGGGCAGATAAAGAAGCTCACCTTTAAGGTTCGGTCGACCATAGGCGTTTTAGTTCAAACAAGGTTGGTCACTCGAGCCTCAATTAACTTGTTGACTTCTGGCTCGCAAAGTGTTCGGTCGACTGAGCTGAGTATAACTAGAAGGGTTCAGTCGACCGAGGCTTTCTTATTAAGCCTAAAAGCCCGACGTCAGTCGATTGAACTTTTGCCCTGATTTTGACCCTAACCAATTTAAACCTTTTTGTATGAATTTAGTTGTTAAGAAAAAGGTTTTCTATGAAGTGTGTTAGTCCCTAGGGTCTATTTACGGTCGTTCTGAGTTATCCATTCACATCATGCATGCTATGCATTATTATAGACCAAATTACAAAACATAATGCAATACATTTTAAAATAGATGTCTTCTTTTGTCTTACTCTTCAAACTTCATGGAATACGCTAGGATGTATGATCTTAAGGTCCTTCTGGCTTCCATTTTCCCTTTAACTCATGTGCATGTTAAGATATAGACTTGTTCACACACTAAATGCAAACATAAGATACATGTGCTTTGTCAGCATCAAAATAGAGATCAGACACAAAAATTTAATAGGTTCTTTATTACAAATTAATGAAGCTTTATATTCAAGCAAATCCAGAAGAAATCTATTAAGCTTTAAATATTTAAGACTCAATGGATATCATATTGAAACCACAAATAAAGGCAGTAATGAATTTCTTTACATTACTTCCATTATTTTTGAGAAGAAACAAATTTTAGAAAAACTGCCAATTTTATCTTCTAGACAATATTATATAGAGATTAAAGTAGTAGAATCATACAATGTCTTGTACCAAAAGTGCAATGACCCAAAGTTATTTACACTTTGACATGATTTTCTTAGACATCATAAAGATGTAATGATGTGAAAAATCATTGAGAATTCACATGGTCATCCACTGAAGAACCAAAAGATTTTTTTGTCAAGTGATTTCATGTGTACTCTGTCTGCTCTCAAGGGAAATTAATTGTCAAACCATCTATTTCAAAAGTAAGTCTTGAATCTCCTAGTTTCTTACAGATAATTCATGATGATATATGCAGGCCAATATATCCACCATTAGGACCATTTAGATATTTCATAGTTTTAATTGATGCATCTACTAGATGGTCACATGTTTCTTTATTTTCTACTTGTAATATTGCTTTTGCTAGATATTCATCTCAACTGATCATATTAAGAGCTCATTGTTTCGATCATCCAATTAAATCAATTCTTTTGGATAATGCTGGTGAACTTACATCATAAACTTTTGATAACTATTGCACGTCACTTAGAATAGATGTTGAACATCTTGTTGCTCATACCCATACACAAAATGGTTTAGCGGAATCTTTTATTAAGAGGCTTCAACTCATTGCTAGACCTATGATTATGGGAACCAAATTGCCTCTATTTGTTTGGGGACAAGCTATTCTTTATGTTGCATGTTTAGTTTGTATAAGTTCAACTGCTCATAATGATCTTTCACCCATGCAATTAGGTTCTGGGCAACAACCTAATATTTCTTACTTAAGAACTTTTAGTTGTACAATATATTTTCCTATTGCCCCTCCCCAAAGAACTAAAATGGGTCCTCAATGTAAGCTTAGTATCTATGTTGGTTTTGATTCTCCTTCTATTATTAGATATCTTGAACCTTTAAAGAATGATTTTTTTAAAGCACGGTTTCAAGATTGTCATTTTGATGAAACATTGTTCACTACATTAGGGGGAGAAAAATCAGTGCCTAAAGCACAATATGAAATCATGTGGAATGCCTTAAGCTTATCTCATTTAGATTCTCGTACAAATCAAAGTGAACTTGAAGTTCCGAAGATTGTACATTTGTAATGAATTTCAAATCAGTTACCTGATTCTTTTTCTGATACCAAGGCCATACCAAAATCTCATATATCTGCTGCAAATATTCCAACACGCATTGATGTCTGTTAGCCTTAGTGGCTAAAGTATCCCAATCCAGTTAGTTTTGATGATAACAACCCATTCGTGACCCTCAGGACTAACTAATCTATACACTCTAGTTCAGTACAGGACAATAGGTCGAGACTAAATCAAGCATAAGCATCAAACAAACCTTGATGAAGTAACAAGAAAAAGTCTACACAAGGAATACCCAAAGCACAACCAATAGAAGCCTATGTGAAGTCTTATATGTATTTTGGGTTGTGTGTGAGGTAGGAATTTCTTGTAACTCTTGTGGCATGATGTCAGTAAGAATACCTAGCAAGAGTTGAGCAATTGCATTTGCATGATAGTTTATAGGATATCAACAGCAAACTTAATGAGTTTTTAAATGCTTTCTATACAAGATATCCTATACTTAAATAATTTTTTATAAGGACAAGTTTTAAATAAGATTAGTATTATAATATCTCATAAAATTGATCCCCATTTAGTTTAAACAATGATTAATCACCCAAAGGAATGGAACAAGTCAAGTTCTTAAACGGTTTCAGAAAAAGGCCAAAAATGAGTCTAGGCTATAGGAAACCGTTGATGGTTTGGGAGAGCCCAAAAAAACCGTTGACGGTTTTGTACGGTGACAAAATGCTCAACAAGCAAAAAACAACTAGTTATCAACTTGCCTTATTATATTAAATGCCCAATGGCCATAAAATGGCTAGTTTACCCCCTTGCCTACAAATACAAGCTACTAGCATTTATTAAACATCATAATGAGTGATTAATTAATTGTTGCAAGCATTCTAGTTCATCATTTGCTCAAATCTCTCTTGGTATTCATTCTTGTTATACATCATTTGTTCAAGAGAGAATTGTGAGGATTCATTTGTATTATTAGCACAAGAAGGAGCATCTCTTGTAATCTCTACATTTTCTTTTGATTTATTGTGGATTTAAAGGTTCTTGGTAAGCCATTTGTAAGAAGGTTCTTGGTGAACTCCTTGGTTTTAGCTCTTGGTGAGCAGCTGGGTTTGGTACCCGATTTGAAAATGCTTCTCCTTCTTAAAAGGAGATTGTTTAGTGGATTTGGAAATCCTTGAGTTGGTCTCAAGGCATGGACGTAAGCTAGGTGCTAAACCACGTTAATATCTTGGTGTAAGCTCCTCTCTCTATCTCTCATTTACTTTATTTGTTTGTGTTATTTACCTTGGTATTTATTGTGATAAAAATCACTTGTATCTTGCCAAGATATTTTGCTTTTGTATAAAAGTTCATTATCCATGAAAAGTGTCAATTCACCCCCCCCCCTCTCTAGACGCACTCTTGGGCCGACAGTGGTATCAGAGCTAATCGCTTGTGTAACAACCCCAAATTACTACCATTTTATTTTCCAATCACTGATACCATGCTATAATATCTTGAACACGAAATGGGTACTAGACTAACCTATCCATCACATAAATCTAACCATGCAGCGAAAGGAAAATACATATAACATCACAGATACAATACCAGAGTGCTAATGTCATCATAATTACATAGGTTATTCTTCAAATGTTTTACTTACATTACAACCCCAAATGTATCAAAAACATCACTATATACATAAAGGGTCTCACTAGCACTTACTTTTAATAACACTATCTAAGTTCTGTCCTGGAGTGCTAAGCTCAGTCCCATCGTGGTCTTGAAACGTTGAGATATTTGTTGGGATGAGACACCTCTCAATAAGACAAGGTAAGTTATTATCAGTGTGTGGAAAATGATCTTTTACATAAATAACATAACTATTAATTAATTTGTTATAGAGATAGCAATTGAATGTAAATACATATCATAACTCACACCTACGCCATTTAAAATATAAGTTTTCTATTTGATCATACTTTTAGCCGTAATACATAGTGTCTGGCTTTTGTAAATCTATGTATATATATAACTGTGAAAACTTCCTTGGATGGATAACTGTAATCATGAATTAACCTCGCATGATTGGGTTGGGCGGCCCATGGGCTAGACTTAACCATGGTTGGCGTACTAGGCTGAGTCAAACTATGATTTGTAGTACGATTAGAGTGCTCAACCTGGTCTAAACTGCTAGGGTGCTCCTCTACTCTCCTCTGAGGTACAATCAACTGCCATCACCACACTCTATCTGAGATGTGTGGTTGCACTATCTATACTGTATTAGCTACAGTACCATGCTCTGTGTTCTATTCTTTTCCATCAGGCATCTGATACTGTACAATACTATTCCTATGTATTACTGTTTTACCATGGTTCTATAATAACTATAATACCATGATCTTGTAATAATTGAAATACCATGATTCTGTAATAACGGTAATATCATGGTTCTTTAAAAGCTGTAATATCATGGTTCTGTAAAAGTTGTAATGTCATGGTTCTGTAAAAATTGTATAAAATTATGTATTAAAACTATGTACTAAAACTGATATTTCTCATGCCACATGATTTGAGCGATACTCATAATACTATAATCCATTTGGGGAAAACTATATTTTCCTACTATATGGGAAAACTATATTCTCTACTGTATGAAAATAATATATCATCTATAGATTCTTTCCTAAAACCCAAATTTTTGCATTTTCCCGAATTTGTATAACATATGAAAAATCATAAATTTCCATACCCCTAATTTCATAACCTATAATATCCAGAAAATCATTTATTGATATCCCATAATCATATATTACACTTTAGCCAGTAAAATTTCTAAAAATAACTTGCATAACTTATTCCCCTTACCTGCTTACTGAGAATATACCCCTGAGGATCGTAACACAATGCCTACAACGTTCGTACAAAACCCTGTATTCATAACCCTAGCTTAATCATTTCAACCCTAGAATAATAATCATATTCACATTTCCTAGGCCCACACACTCCCAATAACTGATTAAACTTTAGAAATAAATAACTGATATAATTTCATTATCCTTACCCCAGTTTTGGACTAGTGCCTAGAATGCCTAAATCAAAAATCTACTCCGATTAACCTACAGAGAATCACCCCTAGAACCTCGTGGTGGTGTCTGATCGTCAAAATGGGATGTAATCAGAGAGAAATCAAAGAGAGAAGGGAGTGGGTGTTCATAGGTTTTAGAGAGAGAGAGAGGGTTTTTTTTTTTTTAATCAAAACAAGGCTGCAGGGTTTCCCTTATTAAGCACTGCTAAACGAAACCGTCGACGGTTTCGATATTTAACCCCTATGTTTTTCACCCTTTTACCATTATTGGGCCACGGTTACACAAAATCGTCGACGGTTTTCTAAGTCTCCATGAAAACATCGACTATTTGGTCTGTATCAAACCGTTTTCCCCTTTTTTTTTTAATTTTTTTCTCATTATTTCTATTTTCCGATTCTCTACATCCTCCCCTCATAAAAATTTCGTCATCGAAATTTGCTATTGATCTTATGTATCAATCTTTGAGGAAAAATTCACTACAATTTTATTAATTACGCTCACTTATGGTGAAGGAATATTGTAGTTACAACAGAGGGTCCTGAGAGATTACAATCATTCACATAAAAGAAAACTCTCCCAAACTATTCATAATAAAAACCAAAACACTAACTACCCTACACTGTACATGTCAATAGACGTACACTGTCATTTATTTTTACTCTTACTAGTCTAACTCTGGGTCCCCCTGAACTGGTGTGGATATCTCTGGCGCATCTTTTCCTCTAGTTCCCATGAAGCTTCTTTTACTACGTGATTGTGCCAAAGCACTTTTACTAGTAGGATCTTTTTAGTACATAGTTCCTGTTCCTTCCGATCCAGAATCTGCACTGGTACTTCTTCATATGACAAAGTATCCCTAAGTTCCATTACCTCATAACTAATTACATGTGATGGATCTGGAACGTATTTCCTTAACATAGATACATGGAATACGTCATAGATTCTGGATAGAATCGATGGTAATGCTAACATGTAGGCAACTGGACCCAATTTTCCAATATCTCAAATGCTCCAATAAACCTAAGGTTGAGCTTACCCTTTTTCCCAAATCTCATTACTCTTTTCATCAGTGCAACTTTCAAAAATACATGATCCCCTGCATTAAACTCCAGCTCTCATTAGCAGGTGTCAACATAATTTTTCTGTCGACTTTGAGCTATCGTGATTCTATCTCGAATGAGTTTAATCTTTTCTGAAGTCTGCTGAACCATCTCTGGCCCCCAAAACTTGCCTTTCACCAATTTCATCCCAATATAACGGAGATCAGCACCTCCGACCACACAATGCTTCATATGGTGCCATCTCAATGCTGGCTTAATAGTTGTTATTATAAGCGAATTCAACCAGTGGTAAAAACTATATCCAACTACCTCCAAAGTCTAGCACACAAGCTCACAGCATATCTTTTAATATCTATATAGTCATCTATGTCTATCCATTGGTCTGAGGATGAAAGGTTGTACTAAATGTCAACTGTGTACCTATGGCTCTTTGCAAACTCTTCCAAAACTGTGATGTGAACCATAGGTCTCGGTCTGATACAATGGACACTAGTATGTCATGCAGTTTAACTATCTCCTGTATATACAACTCCACCAATCTACTCATGGAGGAGTTAACTTTGATTGGAAGAAAATGGGCAGTCTTCGTCAATCGATCAACAACTACCCAGATGGCATCCTATCTATGAAGTGCCAGTGGTAACCCTGTGATGAAGTCCATCGAAATGTGCTCCCACTTCCATTCAGGGATGTGAAGTGGCTGCAACGATCCCGCCAGTCTCTAATGCTCAACTTTCACCTGCTAGCATGTCAAAGACAGCACAACATATTCAGCGATTTCTTTCTTCATATTACTCCACCAAAAAGACTCCCGTAGATCCCTATACATCTTAGTACTTCTTGGGTGCACTATATAAAAGGATCGATGTGCTTCCTCCAGGATGGTTTTTCTAATCTCAACATCTGCAAGTACGCATAGTCTAGTATGGAATCTTAACACTCCATCATCTAAGATATTAAAATATGTTCCCTACCCATTCTGTATCTTATCCATAATCTTTACCAATTCCATATCTTTTATTTGAGCAGCTTTAATTCTTTCCTGCAAAGTGGGCTGAAATACCAGAGTAGCAATGAGTGCCTGGTGATTTCCCTCTACCAACTGCACACCAAGCTTTTCTAAATCCATTTGGATTAGATACTGAGTCACCACTACTGATACTGATGAACCCACTAATTTTCGACTCAAAACATTAGCTACCATATTAGCTTTTCCTGGGTGATAACTGATGGTGTATTCATAATATTTAATCAACTCTAATCACCTTCTCTGTCTCATATTGAGCTCATTTTGGGTAAAAAGTACTTCAAGCTTATGTGGTCGGTGAAGATCTCACACCTACCCCCATACAAATAATGTCTCCAAATTTTCAGCGCATAAACCACTGCTGCTAACTCCAGATCATGGATAGGGTAATTCTTTTCATAATCCTTGAGCTTCCATGAAGCATAAGCTACAGCTCTCCCCCGCTGCATCGTAATACACCTGAGCCCTTTGTGTGACGCATCACTGTAAATTACAAAACCCTCTTCTCCCAAAGGAATTATCAGAACCAGTGCAGTGATGAGTCGCTGCTTTAAATTCTGAAAACTTTATATGCACTCATATGTCCATTCAAACTTCACACTCTTCCTAGTCAATTTTTTCAATGGGCTTGATAGTTTAGAGAAACCCTCTACAAACCGCCGGTAGTTTCCTACCAATCCCAAGAAACTCCTGACTTCCTGCACAACTTTTGGTCGTGCCCAGTCCACTACCGCCTCAATCTTGCTTGGATCCATAGAGATGCCACCCCTGGATACCATGTGTTCGAGGAAAATGTTTTACTCCAACTAGAACTCACATTTCTTGAATTTGGCATACAACATTCTTTCTCTCAACACCTATAAAACTATTCTCAAATGATCCTCGTGCTCTTTGGGGCTCTTTGAATACACCAAAATATCGTCAATAAAAATGATGACAAATTGATCCAGGTACTGACAGAAGACCCTATTCATCAAGTCCATGAATACTATAAAAGCATTCGTCAGTCCAAACGGCATAACCAGGAACTCATAATGGTTATACCAAGTTTCGAATGCTTTTTTCGGAATATCCTCTGCCTTGACCTTCACTTGATGATACCCGAATCATAGATCAATCTTAGAGAAAGTCTGTGTCCCCTAAAGCTAGTCAAACAAATCATCAATGCGGGGAAGCGAGTATTTATTCCTAATTGTCACCTTATTTATTTCTCTATAGTCGTTGTACATTCTCATTGACCCATCTTTCTTTTTCACAAACAATTCTGACGCTCCCCAAGGTGGCACGTTGGGCCTGATAAACCCATTGTCTAACAATTCCTGTAGTTGTTCTTTCAACTCTTTTAATTCTGCCAGCGCATTCTGTACGGTGCTTTAGAAATCGACGTTGTTTCTGGTGATAGGTCAATAACAAACTTTACCTCACGATCACGAGGAAATCTCGACAAATCCTTTAGAAACACATCAAGAAAATCCCTCACTATAGGGATATCTTTCAACCTTAATTCCCTTTCTGGGGCTTCCTTCACACAGGCCAGGTACCCCTGGCATCCCTTTATAAGCAACCTCCCCGCCTAAAAAACTAATAATATCTATGGTAGGGTGCGCACACATGTCTCCAAAAATATGTATCCCTGCTCTCCTGGTCAGAATACTACTTCTTTCTGATAGCAGTCAATACTAGCATAGTAGGCAGTACGGGCCGAGAGTTTTATATGATATATCGGTGTACGGGCTGAGAGTTTATTATAATATACTGGTGTACGAGCTGAGGGTTTTCGTTACATGATATGCCGGCATATGGGCTGAGCCTTCTATATGATATGTTGGTGTACAGGCCGAGAATTTTATTTAATATGTAATACGGCATATGGGCCGTCATTAATAAAGTACGAAATGTCGGCGTAAGGGCCGATGATTTTCACTTTATGTATGCAAAATGATATAATGATATTAACTTGGCAATTATTATTTTGAAATATCCATGTATCACTATTTGAATATATGTTATATGTTATAAAAAACTAGTTAGCTTGGTTTAGGCTTTTATAAGCATGGTACTATAGCTATATGATTACGATCATGAAATGTTAGTGCTAGCACTAGCCGTACGGGGCAGTGGGAGGATGGCAATCAATGTGGTTTATTGTAGAGTTGGTGCCCCTGGTGTATGGACTAGTAGTGGCAGACGCATTATACTTACAGACTTTTGCTTTTGATGCAGTAGTGGTCGGCCAGCCATTGTCAGATCCCGCCTTCGATCAACATAACCTAGTCATGTGGGGGTAAGACATGACACCAGCCAGCTAGCCTTCCAGAATGTTTTCTATTATTATTATATGATATGAATTATGTTTATGGAAATTCATTATGTCTTATCATGTTATGATTATATATGTTTTCTCAAATATGATACAAACAGTTTTACCTAGTATATTTATGTACTGTTATATGTATAACACAAAATTACTCATGTTGTCACTCATTGGTATTAGTTTATTTTCCCTTACTGAGAGGTGTCTCACCCCAAATTACATAAATAGTTCAGCAGCCCCAGATAGGAGAGCGGATAAAGCTCCGCAGTGATAGTACTCAGCTGATCTACCCTATCTGAAGGGTAAGTATTTTGCTAGGGTCAAATGGATATTTGGGAAGTGACCCTAGGACTCTTTTTGGATATTTTTGAGATGTATATATATATATATATATATATATATATATATATATATATATATATATTTTTTTACTGTTGTAGCAAACTCTGGTATTGTGTTGAATGGTATTTTGATTTGAATATGATCTCACGTTTCTTGCTGCTTAGGTAATGGTAATGAATTCAGGTTACCCCTGGTATCCTTGGGTCCAGGTGGATTATAAATTGTCAAGACTATTACATTGGTTATTATGAAAAAAATAAATAAATACGGAAAATAAGTAGGTCATTACAGTTTAGTATCAGAGCTTAGGTTGTTAGGTTCTGTAGACTTTAGAGTGTAGTGGAAATGATACCAAAGTATAGGAAAAGGATTTGAGGTGTTGTTCTACAGTCTAGAGGTAGGAATTCCATGGTGGTTTTTGTGTTTTTCCTGGGGTGATGATTTCAGGAAAACCATAGTAAACTATTTTCTAGTTATGTTCCTTGAATGTAAGACTGGAGCTAGGAATAAGCTAAGGATAGTAAGATAAGGAATTATGTTAGGCGAGTAAATTGTAAGGATAAGGTCTCTAAATCACATTTATTGTTTTTTAGGATGGATCCAGGAGGAGGTAGTGCACATCCAAGCGGCAGTGATGGAGCAGGGCCCTCGAGTACAGGCGGGACTGATTCTGATGTAGTACTACACAGCATGGCTCAACAGGTTATGACTGAGATTGTTAGGAGCTCTAGAGAGTAGGAAGGTCTGTCTACAGGCCATGGGTGCATGATAGAAAAGTTTACTAAGATGAATCCTCTGACATTTTCAAGAGGAGTCGATCCTGCAATCGTCGAGAATTTGATGTAAGAGATCGAGAAAGTATTGGTTGTATTATAGTGTATGAGGGAACAGAGGGTCCTCTTCTCCACCTATAAATTGGGAGGGGAAGCTGAGAGGTGGTGGACCGACTCACTCGAAAAATGAGCAGCTCAAAAGCTATCCCAAGTATAGGAGTTCTATCGTGTAATATTAAGCCCAAGGGCTAGATCGTCTCCTCAGGGAATGCGTTTTAATCTCAGATTTTACTTTCTTCCAATCGAAATTAAAAAGGTACTGAACTCAGTTCAAATTCGGGTTTTCAAGATTGTGGAGACTTAAATGAAAACAAAAATTAAAGTCCTAAAACTATCACGCACGAAATTAAATAACAATAATGAAAACCCTAGTCTACTTAAGGAAACACTAGGACACGCGTTAATTAAAAATGGCAACCTAGAATATGGAATTAAAAACACACAATGGAAACTAAACTAGACACATAATAAAAAAAACCGAACCTACTAAAAATCGAACCTTTAGCACAATTAAGAGATCAAATCAAGACTCACAATTTAAATGCAAACATGAATTTAACGAAAATTTAGAAAATGTAAACAATAACGGAACACAATAAAAACACAACCTTTACTAATCATAGACCCTAACTAAATCGAATTTCGACAAAAAAAATATCTGAATTTAATTAAGAATGCTAAATTAAAATAACTATCAATTAGATAAACAAAAAGATTAATTTAACAATAATGAAATACCCAACATTACTCAACTTAAACAAAAAGAAAGAAAACTCCAATAACATTAAAAAAAAACTAAACTTTCTTCAATATTCCAAGATTCAAAGAAAAGTAAATAAAAGAAAGAAAGAAAGGAAAAGAGAGAGAGAGAGAGAGAGAGAAACAAATCCACGGAGCCGTGAAGTTGCTGCTGCGCTTTGGTGGTCCTGCTATGGAGTCGGCTAGTGTTCTGCTGTGCTTGGGGACTATTGAAGATGGTGGAGGAGGCTGGCCGTACTGCAAGAGGGCAGGGGAGGCCAAGAGAACAGAGGAAAGGGGGAGAGTGAGGGAGGAAAGACAAAGGGAAGGAAGAGAGACAAGGGGAGAGAAGCAGAATTGAAAAAAACAAACTATAGAAGAAGAAGAAGAAGGAGAAGAGGAGAATGGGAAGCCATGGGGGCTGCCTCCTAGGGGGAAGAAATAGAGAAGCTTAAATAGGAGGCATTGGGTGCCCTAGACCCAGATGGAAAGGATTGACCCGGATGGGAAAGGGTTGACCCGTCAACTTGATTTTTTTCATTCTCTGTTCATCGCAAATTCTGCTCTTCTGGAGCCCGTATCTCACAAAACTCAAAACACAAAAGTTGTAGATGATCCTTTTCTCTTTCTCCAAAAATTTGAATAGTCTCAATTGGAGTTCGGACAGAAAAGTTATGCATGAAATACGAACAGGTATCGGTTTTGATTCCCGGGAATTTTCCTGCGACAAAAAAAATACCAAAACTTCATAAATAGTGCAATAAATTTCAAGAATGATGATTTTGGCACTTTATTAAAATATTGGATAATTTTGGACATTTAATTAAAAATATAAACAGTAAAGCCCGAGTTAAGCGTCCAATTACGCAGTTTTGACGCGTAATCACACCCCCCAACTAACGTTTTGCTAGTCTCTAGCAAATTACGTGAATGAATTTCAGGGCGGTGCCTACAACTACAAACTCCAATAATCATGAAATCAATGCACATGTGACATAATTATACCACTTCACTTACAAGAACATAACTAAATTTTACACAAGCTTGTTCATATTCAATGCACACGACTCCAAAGCACGTCACTCATGCAAGTTTCATCGTTTATATGTCATTTAAGAGCAGTATACTCACATGAAGTTAATTAGTGGCACATTCAGAGTTAATGTAATCATATAAGTTCGAGTACGAATAGGTAAACTCTTGAGGTGTGTGTGATGTGTGTGACTCAATACACCTAAGATACTAGTGGACACCTACAGAACCGTTGCTTTGACTCGGCCTAACTGGTATACCCTCAAGAACACTCAAAGAAAATGGGTTCACTCATCATATGTGAGGAGGAGTGTCGCGATCAAACATCCCACATATTAAAAGGAACAACGCTAAGTATATGGAGTGGACTAGTCTGGAAAGGATCTAGCCTATCTATGAGGTGTCGGGTCCTTCACCCTAGCATCTTCTCACCTACTCGCCATATCCAATCGAGACCACCCTAGATCAACTTATTCACAAACTTATCGTGAATACATCTGAGGCATTAACCGGTTGAAGCATCTTCATATGTGGAAAACATGTGTCGTCCTTGACTTTTGTGATATGTATTTGGTCGGCATTGACATTTCATTTCATACGCATGTGTATTGCTTATTCTTTTTTTTTTTCCTGCTCATTCTTTATTTTCTGTCTTTTCTTGAGCAATAAGGACAATATTAACACTTCTTTTGTAATCTTCATACCATCAATGGGAATTGAGTTCGAATAGAAGTTCATGAATTAAGTCTATCTCTAGGGGTGGCTCAGCCTTCACATCTTGAGTAGGCTACAAGACCTAGGTTTCTATCTCCCCACTAGGTGTCACCTCTAGGCTAGCAAATCAAAAACAAAGACTAGTGTACAAGGAATCATCCAAAAAAATAGAATTGAGTTCTGTGAACTCTGATTTAATATTAACGCTCAGAAGGACGATAAATAGCTCAAGGATATCTCACAAGGTGTCATAGTCGCCACGAGTGTTCTCTCAGTGTTCACAAGGAATCCTAAGTGCAATGAATCACGTGAATGTGTTTATTCAGCCTCGTGAGATGCCGTGTAAATACAGGAAATTATATAGTCAAATTAACACGAATGTACTACCAATCGATTCTTCATGCAGTCATAAAGTCATATAAAGAGAAACTATGCATGATTGACTCAAGTGTGTCATTCTTAAGTTATACGCAAGTATGCAAAAGGTATGAGTCAGTGTTAAGCATGACATAATGCAATATAATTCCTCAGTGCTCCTCCTTTATTTCTCTCTTTCTTTTTAAATTTTTTTTTATTTTTTTATTTTTTTTTATTTTTTTTATTTTTTTTATTTTTTTATTTTTTTGTTTTTATTTTTTTGTTTTGAAATATAAAACCCGGTACGTGTACGTGCACAATGCCACATGCGAATGCTTATCCCCCCCAACTAAAATGGAACATTGTCCTCAATGTGAAAGCATAGGAGGAATAGAAAATACTGTGCACGGGAAAAGTAAGGCGTACCTGAGTGGTGAAATAATGGAAAACAAAGATCGAATTACCAGAAAATAGACCTGAGAACTAACTAAAAATAAAATAATATAAAATAAAAGGACAAGAACGAAAAGAAAAACATCACAATTGTCTGGCGGAGGCTCTGGAGGAATTTCGTCTGGTGGCGGCAGGTCTATAAATTGCAATGGCGGTTCTCCAAATTTGAGCTGCCACAATCGATCAGTCGTTATACCTGCACGAAAATTAGTCTCAAATGAATTAATGCATGTCAAAATACTAAACAATACGTGCGTAGGTTGACCCTCGTGTGTGGACAAGAAAGGGTCTTTATTCAACATTGTGTCCAGGAAATGTACTTCTTTACGAACTAACGGTTGAGAGAAAGTGATCGGAATAATTACCTGCAGTTCTTCAGAAGCATTAACGTTAAAGGTTTTACCTGGTTCTTTGAAAATTATATGCTCACCAGACTGGTCACCCTCTTTATCTGGTGTACATATCATCATACCACTGCAAGAGTCTACCTCCACATTAAGCTCCTTAACATCTGATTTAGGTGGGAGTGACAGTTCCACGGTTTCTGAGCTCGGAGTATGAGGTACCACAGGTTGGTACCCCGTATGAGTATCAGTCTCCTCATCAACTAAATGCTCCGCTTTTGGGCTCGTTTCCTCTGATTTTTCTTTGAATTCATCTATTTCAGCCGTAACTTCCGGTGCTGGGACAACTATTTGTCCGACGATGAGCATTTCAGATTGGGGGTTGTCTTTCTCGCTACTGAAGGTGATGGTGGCCTCTGCTGTCTCAAGAGAAACATCATGTATTTGTTGTTGCGGTTGCTGGTACTCTTGAGAATTAGGCTGAGGTTCTGTGAGTGTTTCCTCGTTTTCTAAGATGTCCAACTGTGTGCTTATCGCATTAATGGTGTCCTGCAATTCATTATTATGATCGACTTGAGTTTGCATGAACTGTTGGAGCATGTTCGCCATCTGTGTTATGCTATCCTCCAAAAATTCTAATGACATACAGCTCTCAGGGATCTGTTGTGGCTGGTAATGAGGCGGAGGAATATCTGGTGGTTCATATGCATCATCACCACTAATTGTGCTGATAGGGTGTGCAGTCATGGGTGCCTGAGTGTATCGTGTATTGCACTGTGAGACATTGTCAGCTAAGTAATCAAAGAAGGATAATACCTTATCTGGATCCTCGCTGATAGGCTCTCCGTTAGACATAGTCTGGACAAAACACTTGCAATCAGGGGTAAGAGCAGTATAAAAACAGTCAACTAACCTCCATGAGTCGAACCCATGATGTGGACAAGTGCTTAGTAGATCCTTGAATCGCTTCCAGCAAGCCCGAAATGTCTCGTCATCCTACTGCACAAAATTAAGAATCTGCTCCTACAAAAATTGAGTTTTCTATGAGGGACAAAATGCATGCAGAAATTCACGCTCCATATCAGTCCAATTAGTGATAGAATAAAGTCTCATAGAATGAAACCAAATCAGTGCCCTATCCTGCAAAGTAGCAAGAAATAAATTCAGTCTAGTAGATTCGTCAGCTCTAGCATGAGAGAAAAACATGTTGCAGGTTAATTCAAACTCTGCTAAGTGTTGATATGGGCACTTAGATTCCGTCCCATAGAACTCGGGTAGCAGTGACATCCTCCCGCGCTGCATCATGAAATTAAGCTCATCATAAGGCAAAATAGTGGAAGAGGATGCAGTGGCATATTCAAGCTGCAAAAAGTCCATTATCGTGCGCGGTGCAGGTGCAGCCATTTTTCAAAACTCAAAATTTTTTCTGTTTTTGTTTTCTGCTTTTTTTTCTTTTTTTTATAAAGCTAATAAAAATGATGGGAAAAACATAAATTTGAGACTAAAAACGACATTCCCCGGCAACGGCGCCAAAAACTTGACTCACTCGAAAAATCAGCAGCTCGAAAGCTATCCCAAGTATAGGAGTTCTATCGTGTAATATTAAGCCCAAGGGCTAGATCGTCTCCTCAGGGAATGGGTTTTAATCTCAGATTTTACTTTCTTCCAATCAAAATTAAAAAGGTATTGAACTCAGTTCAGATTCGGGTTTTCAAGATTGTGGAGACTTAAATGAAAACACAAATTAAAGTCCTAAAACTATCACGCATGAAATTAAATAACAATAATGAAAACCCTAGTCTACTTAAGGAAACACTAGATCATACTAACTAAAAATGGAAACTTTAAACATGGAATTAAAATAACAATAATGAAAACCCTAGTCTACTTAAGGAAACACTCGGACACACGTTAATTAAAAATGGCAACCTAGAACATGGAATTAAAAACACACAATGGAAACTAAACTAGACACATACTAAAAAAAACCGAACCTACTAAAAATCGAACCTTTAGCACAATTAAGAGATCAAATCAAGACTCACAATTTAAATGCAAACATGAATTCAACGAAAATTTAGAAAACGTAAACAATAACGGAACACAATAAAAACACAACCTTTACTAATCATAGACCCTAACTAAATTGAATTTCGACAAAAAAAATATCTGAATTTAATTAAGAATGCTAAATTAAAATAACTATCAATTAGATAAACAAAGAGATTAATTTAACAATAATGAAATACCCAACATTACTCAACTTAAAGAAAAAGAAAGAAAACTTCAATAACATTAAAAAAAAAACTAAACTTTCTTCAATATTCCAAGATTCAAAGAAAAGTAAATAAAAGAAACAAAGAAAGGAAAAGAGAGAGAGAGAGAGAAACAAATCCACGGAGCCGTGAAGTTGCTGCTGCGCTTTGGTGGTCCTGCTATGGAGTCGGCTAGTGTTCTGCTGTGCTTGGGGACTGCTGAAGATGGTGGAGGAGGCTGGCCGTACTGCAAGAGGGCAGAGAAGGCCAAGAGAAATAGAGGAAAGGGGGAGAGTGAGGGAGGAAAGACAAAGGGAAGGAAGAGAGACAAGGGGAGAGAAGCAGAATTGAAAAAAAACAAACTAAAGAAGAAGAAGAAGAAGAAGAAGAAGGAGAAGAGAAGAATGGGGAGCCATGGGGGCTGCCTCCTAGGGGGAAGAAATAGAGGAGCTTAAATAGGAGGCATTGGGTGCCCTAGACTCGGATGGAAAGGATTGACCCGGATGGGAAAGGGTTGACCCGTCAACTTGATTTTTTTCATTTTTTTCATTCTCTGTTCATCACAAATTCTGCTCTTCTGGATCCTGTATCTCACAAAACTCAAAACACAAAAGTTGTAGATGATCCTTTCCTCTTTCTCCAGAAATTTGAATCTTCTCAATTGGAGTTTGGACAGAAAAGTTATGCATGAAATACGAACAGGTATCGGTTTTGGTTCCCGGGAATTTTCTTGCGACAAAAAAAATACCAAAACTTCATAAATAGTGCAATAAATTTCAAGAATGATGATTTTGGCACTTTATTAAAATATTGGATAATTTTGGACATTTAATTAAAAATATAAACGGTAAAGCCCAGGTTAAGCGTCCAATTACGCAGTTTTGACGCGTAATCATGGACTGCTATGAGACTTTTGGAGTAGCAGAGGACAATGCCAATAGCTATGACATGGTATCGATTTAAAGAGTTATTCTTTGATAGATATTTTCCAGCCACTGTCAGGAAAGTTAAAGTGGAAGAGTTCCTGAATCTGAAGTAGGGACAGCTGTCGGTCTAGCAGTATGCGGTGCGATTTATAAAGCTCCCTCTCTTCGCTCCATATATTATTCCTAATGAGATAAAGAAAGCAAGACAGTTTGAAAGATGATTGAGGTGAGGCATATATAGGTAGGTGGTAGTGTTGAAGATACAGGACTTTGTTGTGTTAGTTGACAGAGCAGCCTTGGCTGAGGTTAGCGAGTGTATGGATGCAGAGGAACGGGGGCAAAAGAAGAGACCTGCATCTTCAGACTACCAGTAGGATCCTAGGAAGGGTCAGTGGAGGAGAGGAAACTATGGTAAAGGATTGAGGCAGAAGACTAGAGGTCGTGAGGTTCAGACAGTGTAGAATCCTCCTGTCTGTCAGACTTGTGGGAGGAGACACTAGGGAGAGTGTCGAGTAAGAAGAGTTGTTTGCTATCACTGCGGTAGACACAGACATTTGGTGCGGGATTGCCCTACACCACCAGATGTTGCTCCTACTCTCAGACCATATCAAGGAGGCTATAAGGCCCCACGTGGGGGCCATCAGAGGAATATGGCTCTAGCCAGAGGTTTTTCTTTAACGTCGGGTGATACTAAGACAGTCGGTGACGTGGTGACAAGTATGGTAAGCATGCTTTCCTTTAAAGTTATTATATTGTTTGATTCAGGAGCCACGCATTCATTTGTATCTATAGAGTGTATTAAATTGTGTGGGGCAGAAACACAGATGTTAGATACCAAATTATTAGTGATTACACCAACTGAGTTAGCAGTGAGGTGTAGTATGGTATTCAGGGGTTGCCCAGTTGATATTCAAGGGGAAATTTTGTCTATCAATCTGATAGTGCTATACATGCATGGGTTTGATATAATATTTGGTATGGACTAGCTGGCAGCCAATTACGCCAACATAGACTATCGATTGAAAGAAGTAATATTCAAATCTCTGGGGAAACCAAAATTTAGGATTATAGGGTCGCGAGTGCAATCCCCGCCTCAGTTAGTTTTATCTATTTAGGTGAGGAGACTGCTCCTAAGTGGTTGTCAAGGATTCGTGGCATTTGTGAAGGAAATGACAGCGAATGAATTGAAGCTCACTAATATGCCTGTAGTAAAGGAGTTTATGAATGTTTTTCCAGATGAGTTACCAGGCTTGCCACCTGATCGGGAGGTAGGATTTTACTATTGATCTACTTCCAGGTACAATGCCGATCTCTAAAGTACCTTACTGAATGGTTTCAGCAGAGTTGGCAAAATTAAAGAATCAGTTGTAAGATTTGTTCGATAAGGGTTTTATACGACCTAGCATATCTCCGTGGGGAGCTCCAGTTCTATTTGTGGAGAAGAAAGATGGGATCATGAGGATGTGTATAAATTATAGGGAAATTAATAAAGTGACAATCAAGAACAAGTATCCTCTACCCCGTATAGATGATTTGTTTGACCAGCTTTAGGGTACATGGGTGTATTCTAAGATTGACCTCAGATCGGGCTATCATCAAGTAAAGGTAAGGGCAGAAGATGTATTGAAAACGGCCTTTAGGACCAAATATGGGAATTACAAATTTCTCATTATGTCATTTGGTTTGATGAATGCTCCTGCGGTATTTATGGACTTGATGAATAAAGTCTTCCACCAATACTTAGACTAGTTTGTTGTTGTTTTTATTGATGATGTACTGGTCTATTTGAGAAGCTATGAGGAGCATGAGATGCATTTGAGGCAAGTTTTATAGACACTAAGGGAAAAAAAGTTGTACGCCAAGTTCAGTAAATGTGAATTATGACTCAAGAAGGTTGTTTTTTTGGGGCACGTTATCTCAAGGGACGAAATTTCTATGGATCCTAGTAAGATTGATATGGTAGTGAATTGGGTTAGACCGAGGAACATCTAGGAGATTAGGAGTTTCTTGGGGCTAGCTGGGTATTACTGTCATTTTTTTGAGGGATTCTCAACATTATCAGGGCCTCTGACACAACTGACCAGGAAGAACACCAGATTTGAATGGGATGATAGCTGTAAGTAGAGTTTTCAGGTATTGAAGCAGAGGCTTGTCACGGCACCAATGTTGATCATCTCGTTAGGGGGTGAGGGTTATGTCATCTATAGTGATGCGTCCTTCAAAGGACTTGGCTGTGTATTGATGCAGCACGGTAGAGTGGTAGCGTATGCTTCCCGGCAATTGAAAGAATATAAAAAGAATTACCCTATTCATGATCTTCAATTGGCTGCAATAGTACATGCATTGAAGATTTGGAGGCCTTACCTATACGACGAGCAGTGTAAAATTTTCTCCGACCATAAGAGTTTAAAGTACTTTTTCAACCAGAAGGAATTGAACATGAGCCAGAGAAGGTGATTGGAGCTTGTTGATTTAGGTGTAATCCCAAGAGAGGGGGTGAATTGAGTATTTTATAAATTCTTTGAAATTATTTACCAATTAATCCCTATTTCTATATTTAACTAATTAATGGCAGGGATTTGAAGCTGATTTAAATTACTATATCAATGAATTCTATTTTACCCAATTAAGTGTGTGTGAAGTTATTCAACATACACAAGCAAGCTAGATATTGAAATGCAATGCGAAAATAAAAAGATAAGGAAAGAGAGAATGCAAATGTGATTTTACGAGGTTCAGCCAACCCGACTTACGTCCTTGCCTTGAGCAACCCGCTCAAAGATTCCACTATAATTCTTGCTCCTTAAATTGGGACGTACCTTCCCTTACTTCCGCTGCTTACAAGAGGTACAACTTCCTCCTAATCCGCTACTGACAAGAGATATAGCTCTCTCCTCAAACCCGGTTCACAACTCGAACCGTAATTACAAAATAATATCAAATCGACAAAACACTTAATGTTACTTCTAACAAAGCTAGTGAGTACAATTGAAATTCCTAATACATAATCATATGATGAAACTTAAAACTCAATATATATGTAACGATACAATCCTTAATGAATGAAATGCTTCAACACACAAATTCTCTTTTATCAAATCTTCCAAAATAATTGTATGAGTAATATCCTTGAAGACAATATGCACAAATATCAAATATGATCATGTTAAAAAGTTTGCCTTGAATATTGTAAAGATCTAAATCAATAAGCTTTCTCCCAACTTTTCAATCACAATATGATCTTTTTAATATGCAAATTAATATATGTATATATATGATGTGATTACCAAAGATCAATACCTAATATAAGATTTTTCAGAAAATATCCCTCAATGATATATATAGTTATGAACTTCTAAGAATTATTAATCAAATGGTTTTGAAGTATAAAAAATATCAAGTCTTTAACTAGATACACTCTTGAATAAAAAACTATTCAACCAATGGCAAAAACCTTTTTCAAGTAATGAGCTTGTCAAAAACAATCTCTATTTGTATATGAACACTCAAGATTAATCTCTCTAATGATATTCAATAATAAATGATGAGATGAGAAACTATTGAAAATAATAAGTTGATTTACCAAACCTCAATACCAAGTTGAAAACAAGATGTGTAAATGAATTCCCTTTGATTTTCTAAGTTGATTTGCCCAAGCTTGTTAAGTATAAGTTGGAGTGTAGGCAATTGAATAGCAAAATGTTCAAGTCTCTTAATTCTATGTCAAAAATATGTTCTCTTCTCTTCACATTGATCTTAGCTTACACACTAGGGTTTAGATGTTCAATATATAGTTATCTTGCTCTTAGAATATATCTCAACCGTTGGATCAAATAGCTCGCGTGTTCTCTCATTAAAAATTAAATTTTTAAACTTTCCCGCAGATTCAGGCGACTAAGGTTAGAGGCCCAGGCAACTGACGTTCCTTAGAGTTTCAAAAAATTAACCTGGATATAGGGTCAGACGACTGAAGTTGGGGTTTAGTCTTCTGAAGTGTTGGGTTCAGGCTACTGAAGTCTGAGTTTAGTTTTCTGAGGTGCTTCGACCAGGTTCTATGTTTCACCATTAATTCATTAGGCGACTGAACTTAATCTTCAGTCTTCTGAAGAAATTTTTCAGGTGACTGAGGTTAACTTCGGTCTACTGAAGTGACCTATTCGTGGTTTTTTTTTTTTTTTTTTTTTATATTCAAAAAATCTGCTTTGCTCTCTTTCTTGACTCTTTTATAAAAATATTTTCGGGGTTTTAAAAATATTTCTAAGTTCATAAATATCCCCTAATGATGTTCATGAAATGCGTGAGTCCTAAGGTCATTCTAAGGTATATGTTGAGCCTCAAATTAAATCATATGAAATGTAAATACATTGGTTCTAAGTACTCATTCCCATGACGTTCTTGAACTAGCTGATTTCATCTTGATTCTCCAACTCTTTTAGATCCATGAATTGTGCCAAGTTGTATGCTTTAATCTTCATGGCTTCCATGCCTTATTATCCTTCCGTACATGCTTAACATAGTTTCAGTTCACAATCTCAATGGACAAATCAAATACCAAGTAATTTGTCATTATCAAAATTGGATTGGCCTCATAGAGTCAACAATCTCCCCATTTTTTATGATGACAATTGCACAAGCAAAAATATATAATGGGTTACGCCTAACAAGGCTCCCCCTCAAATAATGCATCAAATATTCAATAAATAAAAATATGCTCAAGTTCATACATGCGTTGTTTAGCCTGATTCCAAATGAAATATGTTCATGTTCATACACAAGTTGTTTATCCTAATTCTTCTCCTATAGCGTGATTTTTCTCCTCTTTAGACAATTAGTTTTACCAACAATTTTTGCTCCTAATTTTTCCAACAATTTTTTATTATCCTTCTCCCCCTTTGCTTCCAACAATTTTTGCTATTATCCTTCCCCCTCTTTGCACAATTAGTTTTGCCAACAATTTTTTGCTCCTGATATTTCTCCTGATTTCTCTCCCCCTTTTGACATCAACAAAAATGTGTATAATAAGAATACGTGAGTGAACAGAACCTTATGTTTTTCTCCCCTTTGAAATCTTAAAGTTTTAAACTTGCTCAACCATTAGATTTGAAAAAAAATTACTTCTCCCGCTTTTGACATCAACCATCCCCCTTGCTAATGCATAAATATGTGTTGTGGAATGTAAATTGCATTGTGAACATACACAGTGCGCTAAATTTCAAATATTATGTAAGGATACCAAATGTTAATTGATATGATACCAAATGTTTACATCTCAAAAATGTGATACCAAATGAGAATAAATGAGCTGACTATGAAATTTTAAACAAATTGTGAATATTAAGTGACGTTGCTCCCCCTGAATTATGTCATCTAATATAATTCTAGGCAACCTCTCGACTATGTATCAGGCCTAATTCATGCTTAATTTGAATAAACCGATCCTCAGCAAGTGGTTTCATGAATATATATGCCCATTGTTCATCCATGCATACAAACTCAAGTTTCACATCCCCTTTTTGTACATGATCACGAAGAAAGTGATGTCTTATTTCTATATACTTAGTTCATGAATGTAATATGGGATTCTTTGATATGTTTATTGCACTCGTATTGTCACATATTATAGGAATTGTTTCATAACTTAATCCAAAATTCGTCAGTTGTTGCTTCATGTATAGCATTTGAGCACAACAACTGCCTATCGCTATGTATTCTGCCTCAGCTGTGGAAAGAGCAACTGAATTCTGCTTCTTGGAAAACCAAGGGACGAACGAATGTCCTAAGAAATGACAAGTACCACTCTTATTCTTCCTATCCACTTTGCTACTAGAAAAATTAGAATCTGAATAGATCATAATCTCAAAAGTGTATACTTAGGATACCATAACCCAAGTTCCACGGTTCTTATCAGGTATCTAAGTATTCTTTTGAGAGCTAACAAATGTGACTCTTTTGGTGCCGTCTAAAATCTTGCGCACAAATATACGCTAAACATTAAATCAGGTCAACTGGCAGTCACATAAAGTAAGCTACCGATCATTCCCCGATAAAGCTTGACATCTATTGGTATATCTTGTTCATCTTTGTCTAATTTCAATGAAGCGCTCATAGGTGTTCCTAGTATTTTTCCATCTTCCATATTAAACATTTTGAGTAGATCTCTAACATACTTCGATTGATTTATAAAGATTCCATGTTACACTTGTTTGATCTAAAGTCCTAGGAAGAAATTTAGTTCACCCATCATGCTCATTTCAAATTCATTTTGCATAGTACTAGCAAATTCATTACACAATTCTTTATTTGTAGCTCCAAATATGCTATCATCTACATATACTTGAACTAGGAGCCAATCATATTTCTTAGTCTTTATGAACAGAGTTGTATCAATCTTTCCTTTGATAAATCCATTTTCTAGTAGAAAACCGCTTAGCCTTTCATACCAAGCTCTAGGAGCTTGCTTTAAACCATGCAGGGCTTTTGTCCGTCTATACACGTGATCTGGATGCTTATGGTTTTCAAAGCCTGGGGGTTGTTCTACAATACTTCTTCACTTACGTAGCCATTTAAAAATGTGCTTTTGACATCTATTTGATATAGCTTGAAATCCTTAAAAGCTGCATAGGCTAAAAGCATTTGAATGGCTTCCATTCTAGCTACAGGTGCAAAGGTTTCTTCAAAATCTATTCCTTCTTCCTGGTTATATCCCTGAGCTACTATTCTAGCCTTGTTTCTAACAATTATCCCATGTTCATCTCTATTATTCTTATATATCCATTTTGTTCCAATGATTGTCTTATCCTCAAGTCTAGGAACTAATATCCATACTTTGTTTCTATCAAACCGATTTAACTCTTCTTGCATGGACAACACCCATGATTCATCCTCTATAGCTTCACTCACATTCTTAGGTTCTTCTTAAGATAGAAAGGCAAAATGACTAATCATATTCCTAAGTGAGGATCGAGTGGCTACTCCACGTAATGGTTCACCTATTAATTGCTCAATGGGATGATTCTTTATGTACTTCCATTCTCTAGGTGGTTCATTGACCTCATTTTCAATTTGATTAGTTTTAGTGGATGGTTCCTTAATTTCATTTTTCTTTTCTGAATCATTCTCAATGGATAGTTTCTCAAGTTCCTTGTTTATCTCAATTTCACCTTCATCAATTCTTTTGGAGAAGGGATTTGATTCATCGAACACTACATGAATAGATTCTATAACTGTTAACGTTCATTTGTTATATACTCTATAGGCTTTACTATCTAAGGCATACCCTAGGAAGATACCTTCATCTGATTTCACATCAAATTTTCTTAAATGTTCATTGTCTCTAAGCACAAAACATTTACAACCAAAGACATGAAAATATGATATGTTTGGTCTATGGCTATTCCATAACTCGTAAGGGGTCCTATTTAAAGATTACCTAATCAAAACTCTATTTATAACATAACAGGCGGTATTCACTACGTCAACCCAGAAGTACATAGGTAGTTTATGTTCATTAAGCATAGTTTTAGTCGTTTCTTGTATAGACATATTCTTCCTTTCAACTACACCATTCTATTGTGGTGTTCTGGGAGCTAAACAATTATGAGCAATTCCTAATGAATTACAGTAATCAAATGCATTGATTTTTAAATTCTCTACCCCTATCACTTCGAATTTTAGTGATAGTATATCCCTTTTCATTTTGGATTTTCTTGCACAAGTTTATAAATTGTTCACACGCTTCATAGTTGTGACCTAAGAATAGTACCGATGTATATCTTGAAAAATCATCAACTATGACGAATGCATATGATTTTCCTCCTAAACTTTGAATTGGGTTTGGATCAAACAGATCTAAGTGTAGCATTTGAAGTGGCCTAGTAGTGGAAATTTCTTTCTTTTTCTTGAAGCTTGTTCTTGCTTGTTTTCCTAGTTGACAAGCCTCACAAATTTTATCTTTGATGAATTTTGTCTTAGGCAGTCCCTTAACTAAGTCTCCTTTAACTAGTTTAGATATTAAGTCCATGTTAGCGTGTCATAGTCTCCTATGCCAAATCCAACTAATTTCATTCATAGTGGAGAAGCATGTCACACTCTTTAAGGTTAAGTTATCAAAACTGGTGGTATATACGTTTTCATGACGCTCAGCAGTCAACAATTTCTTATTACTAGTTTTGTGTTCAACAATGCACTTGTCATGTTCGAAAGACACTCTGTAACCTTAATCACATTATTGGCTTATACTCAATAAGTTGTGCTTTAAACCATCAACCAGTAAAACATCATCTATAATTAGTGATGAATCATTACCAACTTTACCTATATTTGTGATCCTTCCCTTAGCATTATCTCTAAAGGTGACAAATCCTTCATCCTTGGGTGTGATGGATGTGAAATTTGCTTTATCACCGGTCATGTGACGTGAACATCCGCTATCCATATACCATCTGTCTTTTGAGGATGATGATCTTAAGCATATCTACAAGACACAATTAGATAACTGCTTTTGGTACCTAGATTTTCTTGGATCCATGGGAGTTGGTACTAGATTCTCCCTTGACTTTCCAAACTTTCTTAATTTTGATGTCTTTATTTTTTAAATGACAGTCAAATTTTATGTGACCCAACCTCTTACATTTAAAACATGTAATGTTTCTACGATAGTCTTCAGTTGGAACATAAAATTTTGACTCTCTTACAAAATATCCTATGTAAAGATGTCTCTATTTTAGATTTTCTTGCCCATTAAAACCAACACCTTCCTTTTCTATGGAATTTCTTTGGGCTCCTAGGAGTTTTCTAAAATTATTTTTTCCTTTAGTAAATTTACAAAATTTCTGATTTATCTTTCAAATTCTTTTCTAACTCCTCAATTTTCAAATCCTTGTCTTTCATGAGAGATGCATATGATTCATTTTGACGTTCAACTAAACTTGAAAGTTCTTTGACTTTACTTTTCAAATAAGAGATTTTCTTGGTTTTCTTCTCAAGCATTTTAATAGTGTACAAGTATTCTTGTTTCAGTTCATCATATGAAAGCATGTCATTTTCATTTTTAGAATCACTAGAATAATAAGAAGATGATGAGATTGATGATTGTACCTCAAGGTCATCATGTGCCATTAGACATAGATTGGCAATCTCGTCATCACTGGATTCAGATTCTGAACAACTTGTGTTGTGCGTATCCCAACTGACTTTTAGCGCCTTCTTCTTTTTCTTGGAGGCTTTCATTAGTTTGGGACACTCAAGCTTGATATGTCCAACCTCTCTGCAGTTGTAGCATGTTGGTTGATCTTCCTTCTTTTTCTTCATGCTTAACTCTCCTCTTTCTGATTTTGAGTTCCGGAATTTTCTGTTGAACTTCTTATTCTTCTTCAAGAACTTCCCAAACTTATTTGTTAGCAAGGCCATGTCATCTTTTGTATCAGAATCACTTCCTTCACTAGAGTTGTTTGATGATGCCTTAAGTGTTATGGCTTTCTTTGCTTTGCTTTACTCATTCTTCCTCTCATTTATAGCAAGCTCATAGGTGATGAGCAATCCAATGAGTTTGTCAACAGACATCTCCTTGAGATTTCTCCCTTTTGCTATTGCCGTAGCTTTTGCTTCCCACACTAGAGGTAGTCCCCTGAATATTTTCCTAATCAATTTATAAGTGGGGTAAATTTTTCCAAGTGCATTTAAATAATTTGTGATGTGTGTGAATCTAGTGTACATGAATTAAATAGATTTATCAACAGTCATTCTAAATGCTTAATATTCACTGGTGAGCATGTCTATCCTACTATCTTTTACTTCCTTAGTGTCTTTATATGCTGCTTCTAATTTTTTCCAAATTTCTTTAGCCGAGTTACATGTCATTACCCTATTAAATTTATTTACATATAATGCACAGAAAAAAGAAGTTCATCATAGTAGCATTTATTTGCTCTGATTTCCAGTCCTCTTCAGTATACTCATCTTCAGTTTTAGGTACGTTTACCTTATCAATCACTTTCATGGGAACATGGTTTCCCTTAGTAACTATTTTCTATACCTTCCAATCTACATTTAACAGGTATATGCTCATCTTACGTTTCCAATAGGTGTAATTTACGCCACAGAAAATTGGTGGTCTGGTGGATGAGTGTCCCTCATCGAATGGAGTTACACCAATGTGTGTCATATAATATTTTTTACAAATGAACTATTAAGTCTATGTAAACCCGCTCTGATACCAAATGTTGATTTAGGTGTAATCCCAAGAGGGGGGTGAATTAGGTATTTTAAAAATTATTTGAAATTATTTACCAATTAATCCCTACTTCTATATTTAACTAATTAATGGCATGGATTTGAAGCTAATTTAAATTACTATATCAATGAATTCCTTTTTACCCAATTAAGTGCGTGTGAAATTATTCAACATACACAAGAAATCTAGATATTGAAATGCAATGCAAAAATAAGAAGATAAGGGTAGAGGGAATGCAAACGCGATTTTACGAGGTTCAGCTGACCCAGCCTACGTCCTCACCTTGAGCAACCCACTCTAAGATTCCACTATAATCCTTGCTCCTCAAATTGGAACAGAACTTCCCTTACATCCGCTGCTTACAAAAGGTACAGCTTCCTCCTAATTTGTTGCTTACAAAAGATACGACTCTCTCCTCAAACCCGGTTTACAACCTGAACCGTGATTACAAAATAATATCAAATCTACAAAACACTCAATGTTGCTTCTAACAAAGCTAGTGAGTATAATTGAAATTCCTAATACATAATCATATGATGTAACTTGAAGCTCAATATGTATGTAACGATACAATCGTTAATGAATGAAATGCTTTAACACACAAATTCTCTTTTATCAAATCTTCCAAAATATTTGTATGAGTAATAGCCTTGAAGACAAGATGCACAAATATCAAATATGATCTTGTTAAAAAGTTTGTCTTGAATATTGTAAAGATCTAAATCAATAAGCTTTCTCCCAACTTTTCAATCACAATGTGATCTTTGCAATATGCAAATTAATATATGTATATGTATAATGTGATTACCAAAGATCAATACCTAATATAAGATTTTTCAGAAAATATCCCTCAATGATATATATAGTTATAAACTTCTAAGAATATTTAATCAAATGGTTTTGAAGTATAAAAAATATCAAGTCTTTAACTAGATACACTCTTGAATCAAAAACTATTCAATCAATGACAAAAACCTTTCTCAAGTAATGATCTTGTCAAAAACAATCTCTATATGTATATGAACACTCAAGATCAATCTCTCGAATGATATTCAATAACAAATGATGAGATGAGACACTCTTGAAAATAATAAGTCGATTTACCAAACCTCAATACCAAGTTGAAAACAAGATGTGTAAATGAATTCCTTTTGATTTTCTGAGTTGATTTGCCCAAGCTTGATGAGTATAAGTAGGAGTGTAGGCAATCATATAGCAAAATGTTTAAGTCTCTCAATTATATGTGAAAAATATGTTCTTTTCTCTTCACGTTGATCTTAACTTACGCACTAGAGTTTAGATGTTCAATATATAGGTATCTTACCTTTAGAATAGATCTCAACCATTGGATCAAAAAATAGCTCGCGTGTTCTCTCATTAAAAATTAAATTTTTAAAATTTCCCGCAGGTTCAGGCAACTGAGGTTAAAGGCCTAGGTGATTGAAGTTCTTTAGAGCTTTAAAAAATTAACCTAGATACAGGGTCAGATGACTGAAGTTGGGGTTCAGTCTTTTGAAGTGTCGGGTTCAGGTGAAGTCTAAGTTCAGTCTTCTGAAGTGTTTCAACCACGTTTTGTGTTTCACCATTAATTCTTCAGGCGACTGAACTTAATCTTCAATCCTCTGAAGAAATTTTTCAAGCAACCGAGGTTAACTTCGGTCTACTGAAGTCACTTATTCTTGGTTTTTTTTTTTTTTTATTCAAAAAATCTACTTTGCTCTCTTTCTTGTCTCTTTTATAAAAATATTTTTTGGGGTTTTAAAAATATTTATAAGTCTATAAATATCTCCTAATGATGTTCATGGAATGCATGAGTCCTAAGGTCATTCTAGGGTGTATGTTAAGCCTCAAATTAAATCATATGAAATGTAAATACATTGGTTCTAAGTACCCATTCCCATGAAGTTCTTGAACTAGCCACTTGCATCTTGATTCTCCAACTCTTTTAGATCCATGAATTGTACCAAGTTGTATGCTTTAATCTTCATGGCTTCCATGACTTGTTATCTTTCCATGCATGCTTAATATAGTTCCTAATCACAATCTCAATGCATAGATCAAATACCAAGTGATTTGTCATTATCAAAACTGGATTGGACTTATAGAGTCAATAGAGCTTATTAAAGATTTCGATACCATCAGTTATCACCCAGTGAAAGCAAACATGGTAACTAATGCATTGAGCAGGAAGTCTGTGGAACTGGTGTTGGCATCTATGAAGATTCGAGATCCGATTATGATGGACCTAGAGAGACTCGGCATAGAATTGATTAAGAGTGATCCTCAGGCATGTATCGCCGGTTTAGTGGTGCAGCCTACTCTACAACAAAGGAATAAAGTTGCTCAGAAGGAAGATCCAGAATTAGCAGAGGTAATGATCAAAGTACAGAATGGTTAGGATGAAGAATTTTGTATTACAAATGACAGAGTTTTGCGGTTCCATTCTAGGTTATGTGTTCCTGCCGATACTGACATTAGGAAGACCGTCTTAGAGGAGGCACATAAATCTTTGTACACAATTCATCTCGGCATCATAAAAATGTATAGGGATCTGTGAGAGTCGTATTGGTGGAGTGGTATGAAGAAATAGATCGCCGAGTATGTAGCACAGTGTTTGACATACCAGTAGGTAAAAACTAAGCACCAGAGGCTGACAAGCCAGTTGCAACCACTTTTTATTCTAGAATGGAAATGGGATCACATATCTATGGATTTTTGTTTCAAGAATGCCAACGGCATTGCATGGCCAGAATGTCATTTGGGTGATTGTAGACCGTTTGACTAAGACCACCCATTTCCTACCTATCAAGATCAGCTACTCCCTCAATCGCTTAGTAGAGATTTATATTCAAAAGATAGTTCTTTCTTATGGAGTGCCTGTATCGATAGTGTCGTTTTCTACTAGAAAATGGGTTTATCAGAGGAAGGATAGACACAACTCTGTTCATAAAGTCTAAGAAAGATGACATTCTCCTAGTTCAAGTATATGCAGATGATATCATATTTGGAGCTACAAATAAAGAATTGTGTAATAAGTTTGCTAGTACTATGCAAAACGAATTTGAAATGAGCATGATGGGTGAACTAAATTTTTTCCTAGAACTTCATATCAAACAAGTGAAACATTTTATATTTATAAATCAATCGAAGTATATTAGAGATCTAATCAAAAAGTTTAATATGGAAGATGGAAAAATACTAGGTACACCTATGAGTGCTTCTTTGAAATTAGATAAAGATGAACAAGGTATACCAGTAGATGTCAAGCTTTATCGTGGAATGATTGGTAGCTTACTATATCTGACTAACAACAAACCTGACATAATGTTTAGCATATGTTTGTGCACAAGATTTTAAGCTACACCAAAAGAGTCACATTTTCTAGTTGTTAAACGAATACTTAGATACTTGATAGGAACCGTAGAAATTGGATTATGGTATACCAAGTATACATCTTTTGAGATTATCAGCTATTCAGATGCTAATTTTGCAGGTAGCAAAGTGGATAGGAAGAGCACCAGTGGTACATATAATTTCTTAGGACATTCGTTAGTCTCTTGGTTTTCCAAGAAGTAAACAATGAAACAATTCCTATAAGAAGCGACAATATGAGTGCAATAAACATCTCAAAGAATCCTATATTACATTCACAAACTAAACATATAGAAATAAGACATCAATTTCTTCGTGATCATGTGCAAAAGGGGATGTGACACTTGAGTTTGTATCCACAGATGAACAATGGACAAACATATTCATGAAACCACTTGCGGAGGTAGGTTTATTCAAATTAGGCATGAATTAGATCTGATGCATAGTTGAGAGGTTGCCTAGGATTATATTAGATGACATAATTCAGGGGGAGCAACATCGCTTAATATTCACAATTGGTTAAAAAATTTTCACTTTAAACTCATTTTTTCTCATTTGATATCACATTTATTAATATTTAGTATCACATGTTAATCATCACATAATCCTTAACATTTATTACACTGTGTATGTTCACATTGAAATTTAAATTCAGTAACACAGATGTCTGCACTAGCAAGGGAGAGACGTAAATTAAAGTAACACAGGGAGACATGTTTCACAGTACAATCCTTTCATAGATGCTGGTTGAATAAGACTATGTCCACTCATGTATTAGTATTATACACCTTTTGTTGATGTCAAAAGGGGGAGAAGAATCAGGCTTTATGCAAAAAATGGGCAAAAATGGTTGACAACACTAATTGTGTAAAGGGGGGAGAAGAATCAGGTTATAAGAAGAATCAAGTTATAAGAATCAGGCTATAGCAAAAATTGTTTGACAAACTAATTGTGTAACAGGGGAGAAAAATCGGGCTATAAGAGAAGAATCAGGCTTGAAATTAGGATAGCTTTCCCAAGAGGGGGGTGAATTGGTTTATTTTAAAATTTTAACCTCTTTGACTACTTACTTGTTTTAGTATAACAAGAAAATAAATCAATCAACTAATAACTATAAAAAAACACACCACAAGATGCTGAAAAGTTAAACACACAATCCAATCAACCAAAGTAGAAAATTCAAACAAACATGCAAGATTTGTTAAGCCTTTTGTCAGCTGCCCTATGGATGTTTGCAACCTGTTTTGAATGAAAATTTTGTTTGTTCTTATCTTGATTAAGATTTCCGCAAATTAACCAATGTACTCCCTTTTGGGTTTAAGCAAATGGTTAATTAAAACATACTTTCTAAAAATCAAGAGTTTTCCTTAAGTATGATTTTTAAGCCTTGCAACCTGCACTTAGCATTCACAAGAATATGTTGTGCAGAAAATAAAGAGTAAGGAAGAGAGAGAGACACGAAGATTTTACGAGGTTCGGCTTCAACACAGCCTACATCCTCGCCCTAGGTAAACCACCAAAGGGTTCCACTATCATAGTTTCTTTACCGGGCAGAACAACAATTTTACAAGCACTCCTTCAAATAGGCTAGAGTCTGCCTCTCCAAACGATGTACCCTCATTCGGCCAACAATCAAACAACCTGGAATCGTCCAATATCTACAAGAGAAACAATAAGAGGATGTGTACAAAGGGTGCTCACACAAAGAGCAAGTTAGTACAATTCAAATCTATGTACTTCAAAATGTAAATATCAAAAAAGAAATACACTTTGAAGCTCAAGAATAAATTTCACCAAACTCCCTTTTCTCTAGATGAGAAATCAACAAGTAGTACTTCAGGGATTGATGATCAATGATTTTAGAACACGAGCACTTTCAGTTTGCAAAGGTTGAGCAAGAAGGAAGTTTGAGAGCAATAGAGCTTATAGCAAAATTTTCAATTCTTGGATGAGTTTTGATTTGGAAAACTATGTATTTATAGGCATTTAAAAGGGTTTTCATGTTGCCCAAGTTTACTTGGAATATTTCCCAAGTGTTTAGAAAGTTTGGAGCCTGTTGAACTTATAGGTCACACCCTAGTTTTGATAATGACAAATACAATTGTATTTAATAAATATCTAGTTCATGTGCAGGTTCATATTAGCATATCTTCAGTGGCACGTGAAAGCTCAAAGCTTGAAGACAATTTCATACTCTTAATTGTAATAATTTTCAGTGAAATTTGTCTGTAATAGTAATTAGGGTTTTTGGTTTGTAATAAACACACACATCACATGCATGATTTATTTTCACATATATTTGTTAGGCACTTGAATAGGAATTGTTTGGCTCAATACGGGAGCGAAATGCACACTTGGTGCACTTTCGGTCGACCGAAACCTGTAGTTCAAAAGGTTCTGGTTGACCAAATTGGCCCTGGGTCAACAGTTTGACCAAGGCCCGGTCGACCAAGTCCTTATAGTTCATTTGACCCCGGTCGACCGAACCACCTGGGAGTCAACATTTTGACCTCCCGATCGACCGACCAAATTTGTACTCCAACAACCTGGTCGACCAAAGGGTCTAGGGAGGATAACCACCGGTCTAGTCGACTAAACCACATAGTTCAAAAAAGGCCGATCGACCGAACCTCCGAATTTTGGGAAATCGTCCTTCCTCGATCGACCGACCACTCAGTTCAAAACACCCCTAGTCGATCGAGCCATTTGAGTCCTAGTCGACCGAACCATTTCTGGTCGACCGGACCTCTCGGGTTGCTCCTATTTTTACCGTGGTTAATAATTTTTTAAACAGGGTTAAATTGTCTTAAGTGTAATTAAACTTTTCCAATAATCCCTAATAAGTCCCCAACGGTCAAAATTTTCAAAATGTTTATATATACTCCTTCATTTGATGGATTAAACACTGATTAGCAAAAAGGATTGGGAAAATCTCTCTCAAGCAAAAATACCTCCTTGTGATCCCTATTTGCTCATATCTCTCCTAAAAGCACTCTAGCTCACTTCTTCAAGTTTGAAAATCATTTGTAAGTGCTTTGAGTGTATATTCAAATAGATTTTGCTCTCATTGTTTAGAGTGTTTGAATCGATTTTTCTCTCGAGAGCATAACCTAAGTTTTCTTAGGAGGCTTTGCTAATAAGCCTACTCTAAGAAAACTTGTGGTAAACTTCTGAGTGTTGCATTATCATTGCAACATCTTTGGAAGTGTGTATTTGTTTTGATTTGCAAAAACATATTTCAAGCTTACTCAAATATCTTGTGGAATTTATTGAACAATTTGTAAAAAGATATTTGTGCTTGTTACACTAATCTTTGTGGTATTATTTATACAAGTATATATATCATTTGCCGAAAACAAAGATTATCTATTTTGCAATCCAAGCATATACACATTCGTATGATTGACACATTCTATTGATTGATAATGTTGAGGCTTGTTTGATACTCTGTGTGAACACTCTTGACTGAATATTTTGAAGTACACAGATTATTATTGACACTCTCACGTACTTGCTACACAGATAGAAAATATTGTTGAGAGTTGACATATTTTGACCACACAGAGCTTATATTTTAAATCATCTGTGGTGTTTGCGTTTGTGCGCATTTGTGGTACAAATCCGCTTTACGTGAAAGCACTCTTGTATTGTACCTTTGATTGTATATCTGAGAGATTCCAGGCGTGGCCTGAGGGGGCGGTAATCCAGCCCGGTAAGGATTGGTGTAAAGGTTGAGGTCAGCCCTGTGGTAATTTGACCTGGTTTGTATAGGTGCCGCTCCACCCGTTTAAGTGAGCAAGGTATTGTGATAATCCTTGTGCTGGTTAGCCAAGGCGGGGACGTAGACAGTTGGCCGAACCTCGATAACATATCTGCGTGTCATCTTCTCTTTACTGCTTTCTGGTGCTTATATGATTGTTTAAACTGCTTTATTTAATTTCTGGTATATTTACATTATTTGTACTAGATTGTCCCTAGGCTTGTGAACATACTGCTGTTAGGAGGAATACCTAGATAAAATTTTAAAATAACAATTCACCCCCTTCCCTCTTGGGATCACGGTAAAGCTAACAGAGCCCAAGTAACTAATATTTAAAAAAAAAAACTTTTCAAAAAATTTGTCCGTTAACTGTGTTCAAACGACTGAACATTCAAGGCCAGTCTTCTGAAGTTCCTTAGCCTTTGAAAATTTTGAACTGGGTACAGGGTCAGATGACCGAGGTTGAGGGTCAAACGACCGAAGAGTCAGGTTCTGTCAATCGAAGTCAGAGTTTAGTCTTCTGAGGGGCTTCTGCCAGTTACTATCTTTCACCAATAATTCTTCAGACGAATGAACTTATTCTTCAGACATCTGAAGTAATTCTTCTGATGACCGAACTTAAAGTTCAGTCTTCTAAAGATGCTACTTCAGGCTTCTAAACAGAAACTTCAGTCTTCTGAAGTCCTTGTTTTCTGATTTTTCAATTCCAATTCAAAATTTGGTTTGCTCTCTTTATTTATTCTTTTATAAAACTTTTTCTAAGGTTTTAAGTAGGTCTCTAAGTCCAAATAATTCCCCTAAAGAGCTTCAAAAATATTTCAAACGATATTTGACTTTTGAAGTACTTACATTGTTCTTCCTAAAACCCTATATGCTAAGGTTGAAATCATCCACTTTATATTTTCTTTGAAATCTATTGGATGTTAGCTTGAGCTAGTTTTTGCTTCCCATGCTTTGATCAGTATAGTGCTGCTTCTTTGATCAGTATAGTGCTGCTTTGAGCTTCTTTTGGATCACTTGTTAGCTTATGTAGCTTGATGATCCACAATGATCCTTGTTTTCTTTTCAGACCTGAAACATCATAACTTAACCATTCCAAGTTAAAATGTCCTTTGTTTGTTATCACCAAAACTGATTGAAAAGCCTAGTTATGCCAACAATCTCCCCCTTTTTGATGATGACAAATAAGGAGCAAAGATAAGGGTTTCTTTAAAAAAATACTCCCCTTTACTCTAAGCATCCAATAAAAAAATTAAGTAAACAAGAAAACATATCACTTTATCATATCATCCAAGCATGTCAATATAAGTCTTTTTAAGTTAACTTTTCCCTATTGTTAAGTTCATTTTGCCATATATTGCTCATATTTCATTACTTTTCTTTTTAAGTTCACTTTTCTATATTATTAAGTTCATTTTGCCATATATTGCTCATATTTCATTACTTTTGCATTTTGTATTTATCTTTGCTAACAACACTTTCTCCCCATTTGTCATTATTCAAAAAGAACAAGTAATAGGAAAGAAAGTCATATTTATAATCAACAATGGAGTGTTTACATAAGGAAGTGTTACATCCAAAAGTTGCAAAAACCAACAACAACAAAAAGTATCCAACCAATACACTGCAAGCACCTTATAACTACAACATTTGCTGGTTATCTATGCTTAGGTACATTCAAAAAGTTTCATAGTAGCTAGTGTGCCATACTAGTCGCATCCTAATGATTTTCTTAATCTTCTTGGCCTTCTTCCTCAGAGCCTTCTTTCTATCCTTCTCCTTCTTCTTCTTCTTGGCCTCCTTCCTCCTCAGTTCCTTCTTCCTCTCCTTGTTCTTCTTCTTCTTCAAAACCTTCTTCCTTGTCCTCAGTTTCTTCATTAGAACTATTATCTTCACTTTGAGGGGTTGAGCTAATATCCATGGGATCACCTCCCCTAGAAGATTTAGCATGATATTCCTCAATTCGAGTGACTCATTGATCAAGATATGTAACTTTTTCTTTGATACTTTGAAGCCTGGTGCACACGTCTGATTAGAAACTAGAGAAATCTTTTTGAAATGATAAAAACCTTGAAGATGCATCATAAGAGGATCCTAGATCCTGTGTGGGAGAAGAAGGAGCCGCTGCTGAGGCTAAGGCTCAGGCTGCAGCTACTTGTGCACACTGAGTTCTACTTGATTTCAAGTACCAACCCGAACTACCTTTGTCATACCCCATTTGTTTTAGGGAGGTAACATTAAAAAGATCATAGCGGGTTCACTTTATGAAGAATTCGGAATTATTGGAGACATGAAGGTGGGCGAAAAGAAGAGTGAAAACACCTTCATATGAAAGAACAACTCGAGAGGACTCTAGTTTGGCCCACATCCATTTGATAATTAAACTAGTCAAATCTAGTTTCTTCCCTTTGAGAAGACACCAAAGGACGAAGCACTCTATATATGAAAGGTGGTCAAAAGAACCTTGTTTGGGTAGGATGTTATAGGCAACAATTTTGTTTAAAATTTAAGCTTTCAAACTAAACTGCTTGTATAAAGGAGGATGCCCAAAATAGATAGGTTTGCTGTTCATGATTGAGCAAGCATAGGACAATCAAATTTTCCTGGAGTAATTTTGAAAATGGGAGATAAAATTTCAGAATTTAACAAGATTTTCTTCCCTTTTACTTCAAAAGAAAAATCCCATTTTCATAAGTCATATTGGCATAAAATATTTTGATAATATGTGGGAAAATTCCTTTCGGTTGCTGAGTAAAAAAATCATACCATCCTATGGTTTTGAATAAGGGAAGGATTTCTAGAAATTCAGCATTTAGGAAAGAGACATCCAACACCTTACCTAGAATGGGGTCTATGGTGCCGAGAGAAGCATGGTAACGAAGCTTGGCTTGAGGTGCAACAAGCCATTTGTCAAGGTTTTGCTCATCCCTTCCTGACGAAGAGCCACGATTGGTTGTTTTCTTAAGACGAGGCATATTCGAAGAAGAAAACTAATTGTAGGAACCCTAGGCTTCGTGGGATGAACCTTGGAAGAGAGCATAAAGTTTTGGATTGAGTGATTTTTGGGTGAGAATGAAGAGAAATAGACAGATATCGGTTCAAAAGAGTAAAGTAATGAACTTCAGAAGGCTGAAATTAGGGTTTTAAAAGGGTTGTTATATTTAAATCATGCGACTTTAGAAGATTCAGGATTATCTTCAGTCGTCTGAAGATTTTTAGATCTGGAATTTGAAAAGTCAGTAGACTCCCAATCCTCTGAAGTTCCAGGTTCAGTCATCTGAACCTGTTTGCTACAGTGTTGTTCTAAAGCTTTTGGTTAAGAGGACCAAAGATCAAAAAGATTTTGTAATTTCTTTTCTTACACACTTCTCTGCTATGAATTAACCCAAGTTCTCTCCTAATGGTTATAAATCTTTCTTCACTTAGGGGTTTCGTAAATATCTCTACCCATTGGTCACTTGCATTAATGAATTCAAGTATTATATCCTCTTTTTGGACATGATCTCTTAAAAAATGATGCCTTATATCTATATATTTGGTTCTTGAGTGTGAAATTGGATTTTTGGATATATTTATAGCACTTGTGTTATCACACTTTATTGGTATTTTCTTATAATCTAAATTTAAGTCTTTTAATTGTTGTTTCATGTATAGAATTTGTGCGCAATAACTTCCAACTGCTACATATTTAGCTTCGACGGTTGATAAGGTTATGGAGTTTTGTTTCTTTGAGAACCATGATACTAAGAATTGTCCTAGGAAGTGACATGTGCCACTTGTACTCTTTCTATCAATCTTACATCCGACATAATCAGCATCAGAATAGCTTATCATTTCAAAATCAGTATCCTTTGGATACCATAAGCCTAGATCAAGTGTGCCTAGCAAGTACCTAAGTATCCTCTTAACTACTGTTAGATGTGATTCCTTAGGTGCTGATTGAAACCTAGCACACGTACATACACTAAAGATAATATCGGGTCTACTAGCGATCAGATATAGTAAGCTACCAATTATTCCTCTATAGTGTTTTGTGTCTACTTGTTTTCCTTTTTCATCTCTATCAAGGCTTGTTAAGGTACTCATAGAGGTTCCTATGGGTTTACTTTGTTCCATATCAAACTTCTTAAGAATATCTTTAATGTATTTAGTTTGATTTATAAATGTTCCATTTTTGGCTTGTTTAATTTGTAACCCTAGGAAATAATTTAACTCCCCCATCATACTCATTTCAAATTCATTTTGCATACATGTGGCAAAATCTTTACATAGTTCTTCATTTGTAGCTCCAAATATAATATCATCCACATATATTTGAACAATTAGCATTTCTTTGTTTTTCGTTTTGATAAATAAAGTGATATCTACCATTCCTCTTGAAAATTCATTTTTGAGTAAGAATTTACTTAGCCTCTCATACCAAGCTCTAGGAGCTTGTTTCAAACCATACAAAGCTTTTGTTAACTTAAATACATGATTTGGATTTTTTTAAGTCTTCAAAACCTAGAGGTTGTTTAACATACACTTCTTCATTTATATAACAGTTTAAGAATGCACTATTTACATCCATTTGGTATAATTAAAAATCCTTATGGGCTGCATAGGCCAAGAGCATTCTAATTGCTTCCATTCTAGCTAAGGGAGCAAAGGTTTCATCATAGTCAATGCCTTCCTCTTAGTTATAACCTTGTGCTACTAGCCTAACTTTATTTCTTACAACTACCCCATTTTCATCCTTTTTATTTCTAAACACCCATTTGGTTCCTATGATTGATTGTTCTTTGGGTTTGGGCACAAGTTGCCATACTTGACTCCTTTCAAACTGATTTAATTCTTCCTCAATAGCTATAATCCAAGAATCGTAGTTTAAGGCTTCTTCAATATTCTTGGGTTCATTTTGAGATAAAAAGGCATAATGGTTTCATATATTTTTCAATGATGCTCTAGTGGATACTCCTTTTGATGGTTCTCCAAGAATTTGTTCTTTTGGGTGACTTTTAGCATATTTCCACTCATTAGGTAGTTCTTGATTTTCTATGGAGTTTTCATTTGAGGTTTCATCATTGTTTTCTTCTTTTATTTCAAGATTATCTTCTTTTTTTTAGATATCTTCTCTTTCATCATTTGTTATTTCTTTGACATGGTGATTTGATTCATCAAAAGTTATGTGTATGGATTCAACAATAGTAAGAGTTCTTTTATTATAGATCCTATCGGCTTTCCTATTTGTGGAATATCCTAAGAATATACCTTCATCAGATTTTGCATCGAACTTGCCTAAATCATCTTTAGTATTGAGAATAAAGCATTTGCACCCAAAAACATGAAAGTAGGACATGTTGGGTCTTCTACCTTTCCATAGTTCATACGGTGTTTTATCTAAGCTTGATCTAATAGTACCCTGTTTATAATATAACAAGTTGTATTTACAACTTTTGCTCAAAAGTATTTAGGTAGTTTATTTTCGTTTATCATGGTTTTTGTCATTTCTTGGAGGGTTCTATTTTTTTCTTTCTACAACTCCATTTTGTTGGGGAGTCCTAGGAATTGAAAAGTTATGATTTATTCCATTATCATCACAAAATTTATCAACTTCTTTGTTTTTGAACTCTCTACCTTGATCACTCCTAAAGTTGGTTACTTTTTTTTTTCTTTTTGGTTTTTTTTTTTTTTTTTTTTAAGAAGGGCGGCACCTCCGTTTATTTATTGATAACCCCTCACTTTTGGTGAAGGAATACCGTGGTTACAAGACAATCAATGGGAAATAACAAAAAACAAACGTTAAAAACCTCCCAAAGAACAACACCAACATCCAGCCAAAACCGGGTTACAAGTCCAAACAAAACGAAACAAATCAGGACCTACAAAACAAACCTCACACAACAAAACAAAACAAAAGATAAACAGCAAAAAGCATAAGCAAAAACTAAAAGGAAATCAGCTAAACATACCTCATATAAGCCATACCCATCTTCTCCAATTTATACAAACCATTGCTAACTCTAGGGAGTTGACTACTATTTGTAAACAAACTATTCCTCCCCATAGCACATTGTCGAGCCAAGGCATCTACCACTTTGTTCCCTTCTTTATACGAATGATTTATCGAAAAATCCACTCCCTCCAATAAACCAATAAGCTGCTCCCAAAAATCCCAAAAATACCACAATAAGCACTTCCTGGTTCTAAACCAATTAACTATAATATTCGAATCACATTCAATATCGATACAGGTATGACCCAAATGTTTGCAAATCTTTATTCCCTCCAACACAGCTCTCAATTCAGCTTCATTATTTGAACAAGAACCAAAATATTTTGAAAACCCAAATACAAAAGAACCTGTATGGTCTTTAAGGATGCCACCACCACCCGCCGGCCCTGGGTTCCCCATGCTGCTCCCATCCAAATTTAGTTTCAACCTCCCTTGCCTCAGTTTTAGCCATCTCACACTTTGCATAATTTTAATTCTTTTATTTATAATTTGCACTTCCAGATTCTGCAATACCCGAAAATCAGTATCCTTTAACTAAACCATTTCTGTCATGTTCCTACTCAAAACCCCCACCCAATACTTAATGGAAAGCCACACATCAATACTACTCTCTAATTTTCCTCCCATTCTAGCCACACATCTCCTTCTCCATAGCCTCCAAACTACTAAACAAGGAATCAAACCCATCAATGAACCCAGTTGAGAGAACCTAGAAGCCCTATTAAACCACATTTGGACTCTTTCTTTCCAACTTTGTTGCCTAAGGAAAGGAACACCTACCTCTATTGAAACCTTCCTCCAAACCTCAGAAGCAAGGTCTCCCTTATTTAACACATGCTCCAAATCTTCTGATTGCCTCATCTCACAACAATTACACGCCGAAACTAGAGAAACCCCCACCTTTCTCACCTTTTCATCAACACCCGGGCACTCAAAAGCAGCCTTCCACATACAAATAGAAATTTTCTTCGGTAACCATTTGTTCCAAACCCACTTAGCCCAATCAAATTTTGGAGCTCTAACTCTGATAACATCCCATGCGGATTTTGCATTAAAGCAACCATCCTTTTCCAGGAGCCATAACAGAATTTCCGAAGAATTTCTAAGATTTCCCACCTTTTCCATCACTTCATCCGCTTTACTAAACCCCAAAATCCTCTGCAAATTTTCCACATCTCACGCATTGTTGATAACCAAATCTTTTAATTTGATATGAGATTGTGCACCATTTGGACAATTTGCAAACAAAGGTCCCGAATCTAGAAACTTATCATACTATAATTTTACATCTCCTTCTCTAACCTTACACTTAGATTTACTTAACAGTTCAGGCATACCCTACAGAACTTTCCTCCAAAAGGAAGAATCCAATCCATGCGATCTGCAAAGAGCAATATGTCCTCCTTTCACATATTTAGCTTTAAAAAATCTAGCCCATAAAGAATTTTGCGTTAATAAATGCCAACCAAACTTTATGAACAAAGACCGTTGCACTTCCGAAATGTCCCTTACTCCAATGCCCCCCCTCCTCCAATGGAACACACAATTTCTTCCAAGCCCTCCATTTCATTTTTTCTTTTCCATCCTTAAATCCCCAGAAAAAAGAAGCAAACATACCTTAAATCTTTTTAATCACCAGTTTCGGTACATTTAGAACAGCTAACAGATGCAATGACATACTTGAAAGCACATGTCTCAACAAAACAAGACAACCTCCTTGAGACAACAGTCTACTTTTCCAGCCCTCAACTCTCTTACTGATTTTTTGGATTAAAGGGTCAAAATGACAGCCTTTCAATTTACCATCCACTATTGCCACACCTAAATACATAAAAGGAAATTCACCCTCAATAAAATCAGTCTCTTCAAGAAAAAAATTCTCCTTTCCTCTGAACACCCAACTTATTTGAGAAAAAAAAATAGCTGATTTATCTTTATTCACCCTTTGGCCAGTCCAGTTTTCATACTCCTTAATCACCTCCATTAACTGACTAACAGATTTTTTTCCAGCATTAGCAAAAATAACAACATCATCCGCGTACATTAAATGCAATATAATAGGTGCACCACACGGGTATGCAAATGGTAAAATCCGCTTCTCAGACAACTTTTTTTGAATTAACTTAGAAAGAATTTCTTCCATGATGATGAAAATATACGGCGACAACGGATCCCCTTGCCTCAAACCCCTTTTTGACTTAAAGAAACCTCTATAAGTGCCATGCATCATGACAGAAAACCATGGAGTGGAAATACAGTTCTGAATCAACTTACAAAACCAATTTGGAAAACCAAGAGCCTTAAAAATCTGATCTACCACCTACCACTCCATTCGATCATACGCTTTGCTCATATCAAGCTTTAGCATTATATTACCTCCTCTCACCCGCCTATGTAATAATTTTGTCATCTCTTGAGTAAGCGTTATATTTTCAAAAATACTCCTCCCTTTCACAAAAGCACCTTGTTCTAAAGATATTAAATCACTCATCACCAATGAAAGCTTACCAACAAGGATTTTGGAGAAAATTTTATAGATTACATTACAAAGGCTTATCGGCCGAAATTTATCAAAAGACAGAGGATCCTTTACCTTAGGAATAAGCACTATGTAAGAGGAACAAAAATACCAAGGCAACATATCACCTTTGAAGAATTCTCTTACCGCATCCATCACATCATTTTTAATAATTTTCCAATAGTTAATATAAAAAGAAGACCCAAACCCATCCGGTCCCAGGCTACTATTCACAGAAATAGACGAAACAGTTTCATAAACCTCCTCCTCAGTCAGTTCTTCCCTCAGTTGACCTATAGACTCCTCAGAAACTACCGAATGGATGATATCTTCCAGGTTTGACCTTTGCACCGAACTATTTTGCCCTAAGAATTGCTCAAAATACTTCACAGCCTCATCATGGACCATCTGCATATTTTCTAACACCGAACCATCAGGAAGCGTCATTGAATTTACACAAGAATTTCGCCTCTTTTGCTTCATCACAGCATGGAAAAACTTTGAATTCTGATCCCCGTCTATCAACCATTTCATCTTTGCTTGTTGTGCCAATCTAGCCTCTTCCTTTCTATACCAAACCTCCAATTCAGCCTTAGAAACAATGAACTCTTCTTTAACTGATTCCGAGTATTCTGTCTGTAGTAAATTCTCATATTTTTCCACCCTTTCCTCCAACTCTCGAATAAAACTACCAAGACGACCAAAGATCTGTTTGTTCCACACCCTAAGCCTTTGTTTTAGCCTTTTTAATTTACTCGCCAATTTACACAATCCTGAATATGCCACAATGTGTTCTCTCCAAGATGATTCAACAATTTCCAAAAATCCCCATGTGACATCCACATGTTTTGAAACCTAAAAGGCACTGGCCCATACCTCTCCATACTCGCACACAGCTGTAATAAGATAGGAGAATGATCTGAAGTATTTCTTTTCAAAAAAGAAGTCTTAGCTTCACCATATTTTATAGAAAAAACATTATTAATCAGCACCCTGTAGTTTCGCCCAACTTCTTCTCAAACCTTGTTAGCCATTACACCATAAAAATTGACTTCCTTCGAATTTGAGGTCCAATAACCCACAACTATTAATACAACCATTGAATTCAGCTATAGACGAACCCAAGCGAGGTCTACCTCCCACCCTTTCCTCATCTGACCAAATTACATTAAAATCTCCCATAACAACCCAAGCCACGTCAACACTCGACATCCCCTGAAACTGTTCCCATAAACCTCTTCTCTCAATATGATAACATTTAGCATATACAAAAGTAATAAGCAAGGAGTCTCTATCATTTGTTACCAAAACTGTCACACATTGATTTAAGGTACCCACCCAATCCACTTGCACATCATCTTTCCAAAACAACAAAATCTTCCCACCTTCCTCTACATTAGAGCAAAAGTTAGTAAATTGCAAATACATCGCCCACTTTTGTATCTTTTCTATATCTTGAAAAGGTTCCGAGACTGCAAAAATCGAAACTTTCTGATCTTTCGCGATTTGTTTCAATCTTCTCTTCAACGTGCCCAACCCTTTTATATTCCAAAACATAATTTTGTCAATCATAGGTTTAACTTTTAAGGTACTGCCTTAGACCTCTTAGACTTTCTCACTTGTCCATTATCTTTATTTCTTCCTTCTGATTCACCCACTGTCACATTACCTGGATTAGAATAATATTCTTTTTGAGTATCAATGCAAACCTCCAAATCTCCCTCAGATACCACATCATAATTATCCCTCCACACTCCACCCTCCACTTCACCCTCTCTCTCATCCACCTCCTCCTCTAAAATCAACTCTCCATCCTTATCCTTTTCAACTTTTCCCCTCCCCCCTTCATAAACAATCCGATTTCCTGAACAGACCTAGAACAATCTCCCTGTTCTACCTGCACCCCTACCACCCCTAACTTCTGGTTTTTACAACGATCGGCTTTCTCTCCACTATTCTTCTCTACCAAATTAACTTCCTCCACTTTTTTAATACCCACATTATTAACCTCATTCACAATTTCTTTATTTTTCTCAATCACCATCTATGGACCATTCACGTTTCCATCTTTCTTCTCCTCCACCCGTTGTTCCTGACTCTTCAAAGCAGGATCTTCCTCTTCAACTATCATATTCTCTTTCTACTCACTTCTTTCCAAACCATCCCATTTACATCCTTCCTCATACCTACCTTCCTTTTATCCTTAGGCTTAACTCCAAACCGACATACTACTTCAGTGTGACCTTGCCTACAACATTTGTTACAATAGAAACCCCTCTTCTCATATATTACCCTTTGCCAATTCTGTTTTTGTCCTGCCACCAACGAAAAATCCTCCACAGGATCCTTCTGAAAATCCACTTCAACACATAATCTCGCACCTGTGGCCCATGTTCTATATAATGTGGCATTATCCGTTCCCAAGAATCTACCTAATCTAGTGGCCAAACTCTATAAACAGTCCATTCTATATAAATGTAAAGGAAGACTTGGTAAGAAAATCCACTGAGGTGCGATTGATGGTTCCTTGTTGATATCAAAATTCATGGACCAGTTAAAAATCCAAAATTGGCACCCTGCCACCCATCTTCCTTCTCGTGCCCATGCATGAATGTAGTCTTTTTCGTTTACCAAATGTAACAGAACATGGTAGTTATCCATGAAACTTATCATGGGAACTTCAGAGAGGCCCCAAGATTGAATAATATGTCTTCGAAGGACATCAATAGACGGCCTTGTAGAAATAAATTTAAGCACCAATGCAAACTTTAGATCCTCCGCAGCCTTTTCCATCTCCACATCCGAGAAAACAAAACCTAATTCCCCATTAATTAGTTCCGGTTTCCTTAATGGGATTTTGAATTTTGAAGATGGAATTGGCCTCTTCAAGGCTTCCGCAAACGATTTTCCCCCAACGAAACCTTCCCACTTTTCAATCTTAACATCCCCTGAACCACTCCCTGTCTCCCGTATACTAGCATCGACACCTCCCCTCAACCCTCCGGTAATAGCTACCGAAGATGGTTCAGTCATGTCTAAAAAATAAATTACACGTTTTCCATATTGACCACCAAAAATCGAATACAAATAATAAATAAAAAATAAAAAATAAAAAACCAAACCTGCAGTCCCGTAGACCTACGTCTGCCGTCCCCGTATGTCTCTTATGCAGATTCACCGTCACCACTATGTCTTTTCCCCAACCCTCCTCATAGCAACGCCGGATCCGATTGCTACCAACGCCAGAGCCGAAAACGCTACCACTGCATCTTGGAACTCTGTTGCTAGGAAGCTGGAGACGTGGAACGCCGCTGCTGCAAGGCCGAAGCCGTGAACGTTCGACGTAGTATAGATGGCGGCGCTTGCATAGGGACTGGTGATGGAAGCACTCCATAGATGGCTGGTCAAGGCAAGTCGCGAGATGCCACTGCTGCAAGGCCCACTAGCGAAGCCACCAGCGACGGAGGCTCAAGGCAGTCCCACCTTTATCGCCGTTCGGAGATCCACTTCAACAATGCGATGACTAGCGAACTCGCAAGCGAAGTAAGGCCACAGTTCCTGCTCTTATCGCCGCTCAAAGATCCACCTTCGACAACTCGACGTCCGGCGATGACGGCAGGCAAGAACACGCGAGCGACAGAGTGTTTACGTCCGGCAACGGCGGCTCGCAAGAACACGCGAGCAACAATTAGGGAATAGTGCTTCACAATGACTCTAATGCCATGATTAAAATGATTGATAATTGATTAACTTTTTTTTCGCACTCCTAAAGTTGGTTACATTATAACCTTTTTCATTTTGTAGTTTCTTGCATAAAGTGATTAGCATGTTAGAAGCTTCCTCTTTATTTGTTAAGAATAATACCCAAGTAAATCTTGAATAATCATCTACGATTACAAAGGCATATTATTTGCCTTAGGGTTCTACTAGGACCAAATAGGTCTAGGTGCAAGAGTTATAGGGGTCCACTAGTTGATATATACTTTTTTCTTTTTGAAACTTGTTTTGACTTGTTTTCCTTTTTGGCATGCATCACAAATTTTCTCTTTTATATATTTTGTATTTGGTAATCCTTTTACTAAATTTTTTTTGGCTAGTTTAGATAATAGGTCAATGCTAGCATGTCCTAGTTTCCTATGCCAAAGCCAACTCATTTCATTCACTGCAACCAGACAAGTCACATTTTAATTTACTAGGTTCTCAAGGTTTATACAATATACATTATTTACCCTATGAGCTGTGAATAAGGTTTCATTATTCTTAGGGTTTCGAATAACACATTTGTCTTTCTTAAAAATTATTTCAAACCCTTTGTCACTTAATTGGCTAATGCTCAAAAGATTGTGTTTTAATCCTTTTACCAATAATACATTATCAATTGTAAGAGATAGTTTTTTTACCTATTTTACCAATGCCAACAATTTTACATTTGGCATTGTCACCGAAGGTCACGTATCCCTCAACCTTTTGTTTTAGTATGGTGAACTTTGTCCTATCACTGGTCATGTGTCTTGAACACCCGCTATACAAGTACCACTTATTCGTTGATGGTATTGTCCTAAAACACACCTACAATGAAGGATTCATAGCGTTAGTCTTTGGAACCCAAATTCTCTTAACTTTCTTTGAATTGTTTTTAGTTCCATTATTTACTTTCCATTCACCTTGAACTTTAACATATTTTCTTTTTAGTGGACAATTGAACATCACATGGCCTTTATTCTTGCACATGTAGCAAGTGGTGTGTTCATGTTTATTGTTTGAAGAAGTACTAGCATAGTGCTTTGCTTTTTTGACAAAATATCCCATTTATAACTTCTTATTCCTTTTATTTATTTTTCCATCATATCCTATTCCTTCTTTATTTCCATGTAGTCTTTTTTGTCCAATCATTTTTTCAAAATTATCTTTTCCTTTGGTAAAGTTATAAATTGTTTTCTCTTTTTCCTCTACTGATTTCTTAAGTTCAATTATCTCTAAATCCTTTTTATTTAAATCATCTTTTTGAATTTTTCTTATCTCTTGAGTCTTTTTTTTTTTTTATTTCCTCTTCTAACTTTTCAATACAAGAATCTTTCTCTTTTTCAATGGTTTTAGAGGATTCAAGTTGCTTTATTAATTCTTTATTTTGTTCTTTCAAAGTTATGTTTCTCTTAGAGACTTTTATGAATCTTTTATGTAAAGAAAATAACTCAGCTTGTAGTTCTTTATAGGAGGGCATGCTATCGCAAGATTCATCACAAGACTCATTGCTAGATTCTGTTGAGGAGTAGTAAGAATTTACCTCTTCATGATTCACCATGAAGCACATATTCGCCATCTCTTGTCCACTTGACTCGTTCCCCATTTCGCTAGAGGTTGAATCATCCCAAGTTGCCTTCATGGCTTCCTTCTTTTTCTTTTTGTCCTTCTTGAGTAACGGGCAGTCCGTCTTGATGTGCCCTGATTTCTTATAATGATAGCATATAGGAGGGTTATTTTTACTTTTATTTTCTTTTCTACTTGTTTCCCCTTTTTCAGATTTCTTTTTACTAAACTTTCTCAGAAACCCTTTATTTCTCCTATAGAACTTTCCAAGTCTTTTAGTGATAAATGCTAATTCATCTTGGTCTAAGTCACTCGATTCACTTTCTTCTTCACTTGAGTTGTGACTAGAAGCTTTTAAGGCAGTGGACTTTTTATGCTTGGGCTCAGGGTTTCTTTCCTTTAATGTCATTTCATAGGTGAGTAGTGAGCCTATGAGTTCATCTAGTGAGGTGGTCTTAAGATTCCTACCTTCCGTGATGGCAGTAACCTTTGGTTCCCATATGGAGGGAAGGCTTCTTAGTATTTTCCTAATCATTTTGTAGGTAGTGTAGGTCTTTCCTAAGGCACTTAAAGAGTTAATTATGAGAGTAAATCTGGTGTACATACTAGAGATTGTTTCATCTGAATTCATTTTGAATGCTTCATACTCACTTGTTAACATATCCATCCTATTGTCTCTAACATCTACCGTTCCTTCATACGTTACTTCTAATTTGTCCCAAATCTCTTTAGCCATTTTGCAGGCCATCACTCTATTGAATTCATTAGCTTCTAAGGCACAGTATAAGGCATTTATAGCACTTTATTTTATTTGAAGCATTTTATAGTCTATATCGATCATATCCTTTTTCTCTTTAGGAATTTGTTTTCCATCTATTATCTTAGTAGGAATTAGATCTCCATCCATAACTACTTCCCAAGCTTTCCAATCCATGTGTTGGAGATAGATTTGCATTCTCTTTTTTTCCAAAAGGTATAGTTATGTCCACAAAAGATTAGTGAACGGATTGAGGATTGGCCCTCACCGAAGGAAGTTACTCCTATATGTGCCATTAGATCTTTTTATAGTTTGTTGTTAAGAATTACTATAACTAGGCTCTGATACCAATTGAAATTAGGATAACTTTCCCAAGAGGGGGCTGAATTGGTTTATTTTAGTTAACCTCTTTTGACTACTTACTTGTTTTAGTATAACAAGAAAATAAATCAATCAACTAATAACTATAACCAAAACACACCACAAGATGCTGAAAAGTTAAACACACAATCCAATCAACCAAAGTATAAAATTCAAACAAACATGCAAGATTTGTTAAGCCTTTTGTTAGTAGCCTTGTGAATGTTTCCAATCTGCTTTGAATGAACTCTTGATTAAGATTTCTACAAATTAACCAACGTACTCTTTTTTCGGTTTCTACAAAGGGTTAATTAAAACGTACTTTCTAAATATCAAGAGTCTTCCTTAAGTGTGATTTTTAAGCCTTGCAACCTGCACTTAGCATTCACAAGAATATGTTGTGCAGAAGATAAAGAGTAAGGAAGAGAGAGAGACACAAAGATTTTATGAGGTTCGGCTTCAACACAGCCTACGTCCTCGCCCTAGGCAAACCACCAAAGGGTTCCACTATCGTAGTTCCTTTACCAGGCGGAACAACACCTTTACAAGCACTCCTTCAAATATGCTAGAGCCCGCCTCTCCAAACAATGTACCCTCATTCGGTCAATGATTCAACAACCTGGAATCGTCCAATATCTACAAGAGAGACAATAAGAGGATGTGTACAAAGGGTGATCACACAAAGAGCAAGTTAGTACAATTCAAAGCTATGTACTTCAAAATGTAAATATCAAGAAAGAAATACACTTTGAAGCTCAAGAATAAATTTCACCAAAACTCCCTTTTCTCCATATGAGAAATTAGCAAGTAGTACTTTAGGGATTGACGATCAATGATTTCAGAACACCAGCACTTTCAGTTTCCAAAGGTTGAGCAAGTAGGAACTTTGAGAGCAGGAGAGCTTATAGTAGATTTTTCAATTCTTGGATGAGTTTTAATTTGGAAAACCATGTATTTATAGGCATTTAAAAGGGTTTTCATGTTGCCCAAGTTTACTTGGAGTATTTCCCAAGTTTTTAGAAAGTTTGGAGCCCAAGCAAATAATATTTAAAAAATAAATCTCTTCAAAAATTTGCCCGTTAATAGTGTTCAGACGACTGAACATTCGAGGTCAGTCTTATGAAGTTCCTTAGCCTTTGAAAATTTGAACTGGGTACAGGGTCAAACGACCGAGGTTGAGGGTCAGACAACCGAAGAGTCGGGTTCAAACGATCGAAGTAAGAGTTCAGTCTTCTGAGGGGCTTCTGCCAGTTACTATCTTTCACCAATAATTCTTTAGACGACTGAACTTATTCTTTAGACGTCTAAAGTAATTCTTTAGATGATCGAACATAAAGTTCAGTCTTCTGAAGATGCCACTTCAAGCTTGTGAACAAAAACTTTAGTCTTCTGAAGTCCTTGTTTTTTGATTTTTCAATTCCAATTCAAAATTTGGTTTGCTCTCTTCATTTATTCTTTTATAAAACTTTTTCTAGGGTTTTAAGTAGGTCTCTAAGTCCAAATAATTCCCCTAAAGAGCTTCAAAAATTTTTAAAACGATATTTGACTTTTGAAGTGCTAACATTGTTCTTCCTAAAACCATATATGCTAAGCTTGAAATCATCCACTTTATATTTGCTTTGAAATCTCTTGGATGTTAGCTTGAGCTGGTTTTTGCTTCCCATGCTTTGATCACTCATAATTTAGATTTTACAGGAAAACTGAGATGATTACCCTGCTCACTTACTTTTACCCAACTACATGCACACACACACACACACACATATATATAAAATAAATCAAAATTGTCATTTTCATATGCCTGATTATTCAAAAAATCATATATAATATTCCTTTATACAAATACTACAGTTTAATTTGTTCATATTTCAAAACAACTGACATAATCTATTCCCCTCACCTTATCCCTGGAGTGGTGCTTACGATGCCTAAATGACGATTTCGCTCTGGTTAAAATGCTGAGGATCGTAGTTAGGACCTAGAAATGATGTTTATCCTTTAATTTGGCTGAATTTTGGGGAGAAATTGACGAGAAAGAGAGAGAGAGAGAGAGAGAGAGAGAGAGAGAGAGAGAGAGAGAGAGAGAGAACGAGAGTCGCAACCCTAGAGAGAGAGAGCGAAAATTTTCCTTAAAAAAATAAGTTAAGTCCAATTTATAGGTTGCTGCCCCAGAAGAAATCGACCAAACCATTTTTACCATGTTTTAACTTTAATGGCTCTCGGTAAATCAAAACCATTGACAGTTTTCCTGAGCTCACCAAATCGTCGACGTTTTGGTCCTGCACCAAACCAATTTTCCCCTTATTATTATTTTTTTTTTCTAGGTCTCCACATATAAAATGATATATGCTCAAGACTCTTCAAAAATAACCTAAAATATTTTCTCGAAAAAATGTTTTCAAAATAAAGAGCAAGAGAAAATGAAAATTTAAAGTATAAAGGGGTATAAAACAATAGGGAGAATCAAAAGATATTCAATTTAAGTTTCAAAGTAATTCTCCAATCTTCTCCAAGTGTTTTGGGTCCATATCTATAGGCAAAAATCAAATATAGCCGTTAACTAACCGTTTGGCATTAAAATATTATTCTATTTTCAAAAATTCGACCGTTATATGCCCTGAAATTCAAAATCCCAAGAGGTCCGGTCAACTGGGACATGGTCCAGTCGACTGCCCCTAAGGCGATTTCCAATTTAGCGAAAAACGGTTTTCTAGGCTCAAGATCTTGTCGACTGGGCTTCGCACGTTTTAAAGTGAGCCAGTCGGTTGGGTCTTTATAAATCTAGCCAAATGAACTGACCGGTCAACTGGGCTAATAATGCTTTCAAGAGTGGTCAATTGGGCCTTTATGAACTTGGCCATTTTGACACTCCGATCGACTAGGCCTCAAATGCTTTAAATATGCCGGTCACCCTGGGCCTTTATAAAATTGTCAAATATGCACGTTTGGTTGACTAGGTCTATAAGGCAGGTCGACTGGACTATAAAAAAAAAAAAAGTGTTTTGCCTTTATTTTAAGTTCAAACTCATTTTAAACCTTTTGTATAAGTTTAGCATTTTAAATAAAAAGGTTTTTTATGAAATCTTGGAGTCTTATGGTCAATCTAAGGTCATTGATGTGTTTCAAATTAAATCATGATCATGCATGCATAATTAGACCTAATTACTATTACAACTCAAAAAATAAATAAAATCGATCTTCACGCTTTTGCCCTTCTGAATTCCCATGGAATACGCTGAGGTATATTCATCGAGGTACTTTCGCGGCTTCCATTAGGCATTTGTCATTCGTACTTCCAGAAACATAAACATGTTCATACTCAATGCACAAACAAGTTGTTGTGGTTTGTCATAATCAAAATAGGAATCAAATTAAAAAAGTCAACAATTGTAGTTTCTGGTTAATGTAGTAGCCCTTCTCTGCGCTTGGGTTCAACATTTTCGCCTTCTTTTTCTTTCAATTCTTTTCTCAAGCTATGATTAGGATTCCTCGTTTATTTAATCCTGAACATATCTTAGCCCAAAAAGAGAAATTTTTTATTAGTTTATGTAACTATTGTAATTCCATTGTTTAAACTTGCTTTAGTAGTAATGTGTCTTAGTTGTAATCAAATGATGTTGGTCCATTCTGGGCTTGCAATCAATATATGTTTGGATGACCGTCCCCGCCAATCCGTTGCAGTAAAAGTTTACAGAACCATCTTTCCTTCAAAATCTTTCAATGAACTAGGAAAGGAAATGAAATACTTTTTAGCTTGTTTTGAACTTTATAAACAATCAAATAATTTTATTTAAAATAATAAACATGAAGATTAATGGAAGAATTTGAGCATTAGTGATTGAGTTTGGTAGAGAATTAAGTTTTTAAATTTTCCATGCAATAATGGTGGTAGGCTATGTACTGGAATTGTATAAGCTTCTTTAGTTCGATGGGTGTTGCCATGTGTTCAAATATATTCACTCAACATTAAACCTATGATACATACTGTCAGTTTACAAGGTCATTACTAATATCTAATTTCATATGAGCATAGAAATTTGAATAGATATTGCATATTAACTTCAACTCTATTTGGCTGTAAGAAAGAGTTCTGCTCGGAGGGTTTGCAAGGAACACCTCTTCTGATTTTTGCATGCTTACTGGACAAAGATCGCTTCAGTGCTTCTCCCAACTTTCCAGTGCCGGCTGAAATTGTTTATGCATTCATTGCGAGTATTCCGATGCTGTATTTGAGAGATAAAGTGTTAAAATTGGGAGAAGAATAAATTTTTCTCTATTGATTCACACATAATACAAGGATTATAAGGGTATATACATGAGAGAATTGGAACAAATGGAAAGTATATATTGTGCTAAATTGAAAGTGTATATATCGGTAATACTCCCCCTCAAGTTGGAGCATGGAAATCCGTAATGCCCAACTTGCATGATAAGTTTTGGAAACGTTCACGATCCAAAGTTTTGGTGAAGATATCAACAAGCTGACTGTGGGTAGGAATATGTTTAGTGAAAAAGAGGTCAGCCCGTAACTTTTCACGAACAATATGATAATCGATTTCTATATGTCTAGTAGATTCGTGAAAAATAGGATTCTGGGAAATGTGAAGAGTCACTTGGTTGTTACAATATAAGAGCATAGGCTGGGAATGCGGTACCTCAAGATTATTTAAAAAAGTTTTGAGCCATGTAAGTTCACAGGTAGTGGAAGCAAGTGCTCGGTACTCAACTTCGGTAGAGGAGCGAGAGATTGTAGTTTGTTTCTTAGTGCGCCAGGAAATTGAACTAGTACCCAACTGAATGAAAAAACCAGTGGTGGAGCGGCAAGTGAGTGGACAACTAGCCCAAACCGAATCAGAATAAGCAAAGACTTGAAGAGTGTTGGCAATAGGAAAAAATAATCCTTAACCTGGGGAAGCCTTAATGTATCAAAGAACATGTACAACAGCATCATAATGCGGTTGTCTAGGCTGGTGCATAAATTGACTGAGAATATTGACTGAAAATACAATGTCGGTACGAGTGATAGTGAGATAGATCAAATGTCCAATGAGTCACCGAAACGAGCTTGAATCGAAGAGATGATCAACATCAGTATTATTGAGCTTCAGATTTTGTTCCATAGCAAAGTGGGCAGGACGAGCACCCAGATGACCGCTATCAATGAGGATGTCAAAAGCATATTTGAGTTGGTTAAGAAAAATGCCAGTGGGAGAGCGAGCTACTTCGAGGCCAAGGAAATATTTTAATTTTCCAAGATCCTTGAGTTTGAATTTCTGAGCGAGCATGACTTTGAAAGTGCTAATATCAGAGAGATCATTGCCTGCCATGAGAATGTCATCAACATAAACAAGTATAAAAGTAAAAGATTGACCCCGAGAGCGAGTGAAAAGAGAGTGATCGGCCTGAGATTGGGTGAAACCCGCAGCAAGTAAAACAGAAGATAATTTAGAGAACCAATTGCGAGAAGTTTACTTGAGGACATAAATAAATTTCTGAAGACGACAAACACGAGTCTCCCCCTGTTGGCAATAACCAGTGGAGGGAACATATAGACCTCCTCATTGAGGTCACAATGGAGAAAAGCGTTGTTGATGTCCAATCGAAGAAGATGTCAATTCCGAGTTGCAACCACTGCAAGAACACACCTAACAGTAATGAGTTTAGCAACAGGAGCAAAAGTGTCATGATAATCCAAACCTTCTACTTGAGTGTAGCCCTTGGCCACCAAGTGAGCTTTTTGTCGCTCTATGGATCCATCATCCCAAAGTTTTGTTTTGAACACCTATTTATAGCCAATTGGTTTTTTGTCTGGTGGAAGGTGTTGAAGAACCCATGTATTATTGGTTTCTAAGGCTTGGATTTCAGAAGCCAGGACATCACGCCAATGTGGGTGTAGCACAGCTTGAGAATAAGAGGTGGGTTTGGGATGTTGGGACGTGATAGAAAGAAAAACCAAATGTTGATTAAAGAAACGATGATAAGATAAAATAGAGGAGAGACAATGAACCGTACTTGAGGAACATCTTGAAACTTGTGAAGCTATGGAGGACTTTGGCAAAGTATGGCAGATATAATCAGCCAAGTAAGAGGCATGTGTGATAACTCATTTGGGCCGTGAAGAGGTGGGTGGAGGGGGCGAGGGTGAGGGTGTCGGGGAGCATACCAAAGGAGTAGGAGAGAGAGGTAGGGGGCTAGGTGTAGGTGTATAGGAAGGGTGTATATCAGGAATAGGAAGGGGAAGGGCGGGAGAAGAGGTATGAGTTGGAGGTATGAGATGGTAGGGAAAATATGCTCTTGAAAAGTGACATCATGGGAGATGAGAATTTTTTTTGTTTTCAAGATCGTATACATGATAAGCCTTATAATGAGCAGGATAACCCAAGAAAACATATCGAAGAGCACGAGGAGAGAATTTATTGTGATGTTGGCTAGTGGTTTGGGCATAGCACAAGCACCCAAACACTCGCAAGTGTGTATACAATGGTGGTTTCTAAAAAAGAAGTTCATAAGGGAACTTATGATTGAGGCTGGGTGAAAGAGTGCGATTAATTAAATAGGTGGCTGTTAGAATGTATTCGCCCCAAAAAGAGATGGAAAGGTTGGCTTGAAAACGTAAACACCGAGTCATATTAAGAAGATGACGATGTTTACACTTGACAAGACCATTTTGTTGAGGTGTATCCACACATGTGCGCTCATGAAAAATGCCTTGATCATGGAAAAAAGTTTGCAGCGGGGTGGATAGAAGTTCGCGACCATTATCAATGCGTACATGTTTAACAATGCAATTGAAATTATTTTTTACCATGGCGTAAAAAATTTTAAGGCAAGTGAAAGTATCAAATTTCATGCACAGAAGATAGACCCATGTAGCACGTGAGTAGTCATCCATAATTGTTAAAAATAATGTGCACTAGAGAGTGAAGTTGTAGGATAATCACCCCATATATCACAATAAATCTGATTAAAACAAAATGTATTATTTTGTATATTCAAGAAAAAAGGTAAACGAGTGTGTTTTGCTCTAACACAAACATCACAAGGCAAATGAGAAGAAAAAATATGTAAGGTTTTCGGAATACATGAAATGGAAGGGTGACCAAGACGTTGATGTCAAAGAGTAGTGTTAGAAACACGTTAAGAGTGGAAAACAGAAGCGGAGGAAGGTTGAAAGTGGTAAAACCCGTCCCGTATTTCGCAAGTTCCAATCAGCTTCCTTGCTGATAGGTCTTGAAAGACACAAAAGGTAGAAAAAAATATCGCCACACAATTGAGATCAGGGGTAAGTTTTCTAATGGATAATAAGTTAGATTTAAATGAAGGCACATAAAGAACATTAGAAAGAGAGAAAGTAGGAGAAAATCGTATAGTGCCAGTATGAGTTACAGAAACAATGTCACCATTTGGAAACTTAATGAAGCATGACTGATTAAGAAGTTGAATATTATCAAAAGAGGACAAATTGGAGGTCATGTGATTGGAGGCACTTGAATCAACAATCCATTCAGTGTTAGAAAGAGACATAATGATAAGAGGCGAGGTTACCAACAAAATTGGCAGAGTTGGTGTTCAAGGGTGATATCCAAGAGTTGATGACATTGTTCGCTGATGAGACCATGGATAACAATCTCAAAAGAGGTTGAAGAACCGATGATAGTATTTTTAGCCATTGAAGAATCAGATGCTTCCATAACGTCGGATAATTCAGATAAATAAAATTATCGAATAGGGTTAAAGCCGATCTTTGCGATGACCAAAAAATGAACCTTCGATTTAATAATTGCGCTGTAAGAATTGTAACTGAGAGATGAGAGAAAACCAGAGTCCTGAGAGACAAAGTGAACGACGACGAGTGCCAGTGAGGGAGACTTAGAGATATGGCCGGACAAGATTGCTGCTGACCCTTTCCTAAGAAACTGCTGGAGAACGGAGACACAAACTGAGAATATTGGAGAAGATGCCGAAACGGAGAAGACCCAGACGGCCAGAATGGAGATGTGCTGGCCGAAAGTTGCTGCAAGCATGGAGCACGATAGAGAGTAAAGAGCAACGCCAGAACACGGAGATGCAACAACAAACTCCTGAGTGCAGAGAGTGCAGCAGCATGACAGAGAGAGACAGTAACACACCGGAGAAGACAAGAGACCTCTGAAAAAAGAACAGAGAGAGTTGAGAGCACTGAGAAGCTACCGAAGATGAGACTAAGAACTTCCCTGATATGGAAGCGTCAGAGAACTAAGGGAGAGATCAGCAGAGAGAGGACACCGAGGACTGCTATGAGCGCTGGAGATGATCTAAGAGAAGATGGTCTGCAGCTGAGTTGCCGCCAGTGACCAAGATGGTCGGAGTACTGGAGAGAATCACCAGAGAACTAGAGAGCACTGAGAGCTAAGACGTGGCCGGAGAAGTGAGATGCAGCCGAGACGGAGAAGAGGACTAGAAAATAGAGACTGGAAGACGGCGAGCGCCGGAGACGAGAAATCTGAGAGCTGAGAGAAACGGTCATAGCAGAGTACCGAAAGGTGCAGCAGAGAGATGCCGGAAAGAGAGAGTGCCGAGACAGAGTGAGACGAGAGAGTCGCAACAGAGAGATGCCGGAGAGAGGCAGCCGAGAGATACTACGAGCACTGGGAGGGATGCCAGAGAAACAAATCGGGACTAAGACGATGCCGGAAAGACGAGAGATGGCTGGACGGCAGAACGACGGAGAACCTGAGCTTTGGCCACAAACGGAGAAGACAGGATCAGCGTGAAGGCCGGTGGGTGTGCGGCAACAAGGTAGAAAAAAAGGGTAAGAAAAAAACCTAGGTTAAGAAAAAAAGTTTTTTTTTTTTTTTTTCTGCTCTAATACCATGTTAAAATTGGGATAAGAATAAATTTTTCTTTATTGATTCATACATAATACAATGATTATAAAGGTATATATATACGTGAGAGAATTGGAAAAAATGGAAAGTGTATATATGACTAATATAAAGTGATAAGCCCAGGGGTTATATCTGACAAAGAACCTTGAACCATAAGGAAGAGCTAGCTTGAGGGTTTAAATTAATGAAGAAAGTCTGGAAGTGTGGACAATCGAGTTAAAAAGAAAAAAGAATGATCCACAAGTCTAACCCAAAGCAAGCTCAAGTATACATGAGTCCAAACTAAAATTTTAAAATTGTTTACAAATCTTCAACAATACAACAGGAGATGACAACATTTCTCAGCTTTTGATCATCTGGTGCACATACCCATACATAAACTCAAGACATCAATCAAAAGGCTTCCTGAGATCTCGCACTAGCGAGAATGAGGAGTGGCAACAGCAAGAAGAGGAACCTTTCTATGGACAGTAATACCAGAATTCTCAGTCATGTCCAAATCCTCCCCTCTTGCTCCACCAGGCAATGCCCAATCAAACAGGCAGACAATATTTGCCAACACAATCTCATTGGTGGCCATGGCAAAGGAAGTCCCCGGACAACCCCTCCTCCCTGCTCCGAATGGAATCAGTTGGAAGTCTTGTCCTCTAAAATCCATTGAACTGTTCAAGAACCTCTCCGGCCGGAACTCCTCGGGCTCATCCCAAAAGGCGGGGTCTCTTCCAATTGCCCAGGCATTGATAATGGTCATGGTCCCAGCTGCAATGTCGTAGCCATTGATTCGAACAGCTTGGGTGGATTCTCGTGGAACCAGTAATGGAACAGGAGGATGTAAACGGAGTGTCTCTTTGATCACTGCTTTTAAGTAATGCATTTTCCCCAGATCTTTTTCTGCTATGTGTGGTTTAGTACTGGAGCTGATTCCTCTTACCTCATTCTGCAGTTCCTTCATGGCTGCAGGGTGCCTCAGGAGCTCCGTCATGGCCCATTCTAGCACCGTGTAAGTGGTATCAGTCCCTGCAGCAAACATATCCTGCATGAAGCAGAGAATGGAAAGTAAATTAGTCCCAACAGCGGCTGAATCATAACAATGCAGCAACCATGAGTTTGCTATAAAAAAAATCCGAAGTTGTGCGCAGCTAAATGTACACATGCAAATGCATTGTTCTGTTTTATGAGTTGTACGAAAATAAACCAAGTGTTGCGGGAAGAGAGAAATCTTTAAAGAGTTGGAAATGATAAGTTATACTTTGATGTGATTACAACACAACAATAAGAACAAGCATCAAGTCCCACTGTATAGGGTTAGCTATGCAAATCCTTCTTCCGTAGGTATTGTTTATGCCAAAAAGATTTCAAACAGTACTTTGATTAGATCAAAGTACAGATTCAATTTAAATGATAAACTAGTGTTAATTTTTATGTTGGACCGGCTCTTCATTAAGGTTACAGATGCTTGTCTATGGTTCAAAAAATTTGGGACAAAAATTTTGGGACTCCTAATTTCTTTTTTTAATAATAGAGTTAACATTATTTATGGATTCACCGTATTTGGTGGGTGCAGCTAAAATTATTTGATGTACTTAAAAAAATTAATTTTAAATAAAAATAAAAATTAAATAAAATATTAAGAGCCCCTAATTAAATCATTGGCCTAATTCCCATATTGTGAAGAGCTGCTCCTATTTTTATGAAACTTATACACACCCACACATACAAATATATTCAAAACCCTAATCAAGGATAGAGAGAGGGAGACGGAGAGGGAGAGAAAGAGAGAAAGATTCTTACCAAGATGAGCGCTTTGATGCACTCTCTATCCATAGAAAAACCAGCCGAGTTGTCCTTTTGGATCTCAAGCAAAACGTCTACAAAGTCCTTTTCTTCATCACCCTCGACCTTACCACCCTCTCTTTTTCTGCTGTGCCCTTCAACTACTTCATCTAGGAAACTGTCCAACTCCCTAAAAACCATCTCTGCTTTCCCATCCACTCCATTCACTCTATTCACCCAACCAAGCCATGGTATAAAATCCCCTATGTAAAAACCCCCCAAGAGCTCCTGAAACTGATCCAACGTCTCCTTAAACCTCATACTACCGTCCCCTTCACCATATTTTCTCCCCAGTGCCACCCTGCACACGACATCATTTGTCATCCCCATTAGCATTTGGCCCAAATTTACCCACCCGCAAGACTCCGTCGCCAGTTCAATCTTCTCAACAAGAAGAACCATTTCGTCATGCCTCACAGTGCCTAAGGACTCAACCCTTCTGTTGCTGAGCAGCTGGAGAACGCATATGCTTCTCATCTGCCTCCAGTATTCGCCGTAAGGAGCAGTGGCTATGTCCCTGAAGTTGTAGAGCAGTTTCCCGTTCATGCTTAGTTTGGGTCTGTTTGAGAAGATGAGGTCATGGGTCTTCATGATTTCACGGGCAGCGTCAGCAGACGAGGCGACAAGCACGGGGACACAGCCAAAGTGGAGCAGCATGAACGGGCCATGTCGTTGGGCTAAGGACCGGAGCGAGCGGTGGGGCTGCAAGCCCAATTGGTGGAGGTTTCCGAAGACTGGGAGCTTTGGAGGTGAAGGGGGAAGTTTTTTGCATCGGGTGGTTGAGGGAGTGGAGAAACATTTGAGCAGGAAGAGTGCCAAGAACAAGGGAGGAAGAGATAAGAAAATGGGATTCCAAACAAAGTAAACACCTTGTTGACCTAAGAACTGCAGAAAGCTTGCCATTCTTTTTCACAACTTGTGTCTATATTTAATTAATTATATAGGCGTCTGAGGATCTGCCAGCATTTTCTGATTTCCTTTTGAGGCCATCTTCTTCTGAAACTCTGCATATGGATAGAGCAGAATTTGGATGGCAAGCAATGGTTCCGTGCCATCCTTGCTCTCTGTCTCTTTATCCCTCTCCCTATATGAGTTGTTTCCCATTTATCTTCTTTTTATAAAAAAAAAATATATTAAATGATACTTTTTTGAGAAAATAATTCTCGGAATGACTGACAAAATCTCGCGAAGTAGCAAAATTTAAACAAATCTCGTTACTTCAAGTAACGAGATTTTCACATTTCATCGGAACGGTCTCTATAAAAACTCGGAATGTGGGAAAGTTTAATATGCACCAGCCCGTGATTCAATTTCAAAATCAAAATGTCAGATTGATTCTCCGTTTCAAACAATGCAACTCTATCTCTGAAACTAATAATAATGCTCTGTTTTAAACTTTGAGCCCAACGCTTGGTCTCTTGTCACTTTGATTCTCTCTTTCAATCCGGCTTGAAGAAAAACCTTTTGAAATTGGATCACGGGTGGGTGCATATTAAACTCTCTCCACACACGTGTCATAGGCAGATATGATTCGGATTTTGGCGCAATAACTCAATCACACCTACCCTCTCTCTCTCTCTCTCTGATAATTTTGGTTTAGCTTTCTTTGTTGCTAGTGGATTAATGGAGGTCCTGAACTAAAAATCAATATGAGAAAGTGGGTGTGTGTGCAGGCTTTGATTGGTTTTGGGGTTTTGGATTTTGTCAGGAAAGCTGAGCTTTGCCCAGATTGTAAACCATTATCTCTGGATTCCCGAATATATTTAATGTCACATAACTTCTTTTCTTTCTTTCTTTAATTTATTGGAAGTATGGTGCTTTTTTGTTTTTAATTTAAACAATTGTTAAGTGCTTTTAGGACATTCAAACAATCGTTTCATACCCGTATAGCGTCGCCGTTGTCGCTGTCTTCAGCGTCGAGTTCATTGATGACTTCTGATTGAATAGGGCATTGGAACAAGACAACGAAAATAAAAGCAAACGAATTAATAAATAAAAATTACGCAAAAGAATTTATTATCTATTTATTACTCTTGTCAAATTCATCGCTACCATAAAACAACAAAAAACTTTGCTGAACACGACAGAGAGGAGAGGGTGAGTGAGTAGGAGTTTTTTCCGGGTTTATCATTTTTTTAAAAAAAAATATTAAATAATATCTTTTTTGGAAAAATAATTTCCAGAATGCCACGTGGCAAATCTCGCTACTTGAAATAGCGAGATTACATCAAAGTCATTTTGAAAATTATTTTCCAAAAAAGGTATTATTTAATATATTTAAAAAAAAAAGATAAATCAGGAAAAAACTCCTCCCTATCTTCTCTATCCTTTTCCATCGCCCTATCTTCTCTATCTCGAGTTTTATCACGAGCTCTTTCCCACTTTTCGTCCTGGTCCTTAGTTCTATCTCTATCCCTGTCCCTTTCTTTGTGCTTATCCTTGTGCTTTTCCTGCTCCCGATACTTCTCATCCACACTCCTCTCCCTCTCAGACCGTCGACTCCACTGGTCTTCCTTCTCCCTATCCTTGTCCCTATCCCTGTGCCTCTCCCCATTCCTATCCTTATCTCTCTCTCTCTCTCTCTCTCTCTCTCTCTCTCTCTCTCCTTCTCTCTCTCTCTCTCTCTCTCTCTCTCTCTCTCTCTCTCTCTCTCTCTCGCGATACCTTTCAGAGTAACTCCTCTTCGAATCATCCTTCCTCACCAAATCTTCCTTCTTAGATTTGTGCTTCCCCTTATCTGCTGTCACATGGGTTAAGTTCAATAAATCAATCAATCACGCTAACTACTCACTCATAGCCTAGTCTTACAATCTCACAGTTCCCAATCGCAAGCATAGATTGCATCCTGCTTGACGTAAATTCCCAAAAACAAAAAAAAACAAAAAAAAAATAGTCACAAATCTATAAAATTGGAAAAGAGAATAAAGCATAAAAAACTACTAATTGTTGGGAGAGATATCAACAAACAATCTGTGATACCCCATGGATGAAAGACTTAAAAAGATTAGATGTTACTACCCATATCAACAAGGTTCACCTTTCTTTTCAGGAGCTTTCCCATAAGAACTTCATAGTTAAGCGTGCTTGACTTGGAGTAATCTTGGGATGGATGACCACCTGGGAAGTTTTCTCAGGAAGTGTGTGAGTGAGGACAAAACACACTGAAAATGACACGTTTTGGTTTGTAGGGTCAGTCATTAGTCCGATAAGGCCCGCCCCCCTGTTGTCTGGTCCAGGTGGAGGAGGAGAGACGCAGTGCTCCCTAACAAACCCAGGTTGGGGCATTACAAATGGTATCAGAGCCAACACCCAGCCGGAAGTGTGATGAGATTCACATCACCTGGGTTTGGAAATGTGGGTTCGCAACAAAGACGTTGCGTTCTATAAGTGGGGGAGAATGTGATACCCCATGGATGAAAGACTTAAAAATATTAGATGATACTACCCATATCAACAAGGTGCACCTTTCTTTTCGGGAGCTTTCCTATAAAAACTCCTTAATTAAGCGTGCTTGGCTTGGAGCAATCTTGGGATAGGTGACCACCTGGGAAGTTTTCTCAGGAAGTATGTGAGTGAGGACAAAACACACTGAAAATGACACGTGTTGGTTTGTAGGGTAAGTCATTAGTCCGATAAGGCCCGTCCCTCCTGTTGTCTGGTCCAGGTGGAGGAGGAGAGACGCAGTGCTTCCTAGCAAACCCAGGTTGGGGCGTTACACAATCACAGTGGAATAATTCTTCTCCCTATATGCAAGCAAATATAGTGTATCTCTACTTTTGTACGTGCTAAAAATAATAAGAAAAATAATCAATCACACCAAGCCACAAGAACACAAGCAATTTTTTACGTGGAAAACTTTCCCAGCGTGAGGAAGAAAAACCATGGGACCTAGTCCAGTTGAAACCTCCACTATCAATCAAATAATGGGTACACCAAGTCTTCTCTAATCTCAATTAGAAGCTACAAATATATCTCATCAAGATATCAACAATCTTGAAAAATACAAAGAGAATTGGAGAGAATATACCAAATTTGTGGTTATTGTTCATAAGCAAAAATCCTAACTCTTGAGCTCCAAATCCGATCTCCACCGTTCAGATTGTAGCTCCTTGAGTTGTGAACCACTCCTCCAAATTTCAGCTCAATCAGACCACAAAAGAAGCAGGATCGAAGTCTTGATGAAATATGGGCAGCATGAGAAAAATCACGTTTTTCTCTCTTTCTTTTGAGAAGTGACGGCACCTCCCTTCTCCCTCTCTTTTTATAGCTTCCTTTAGGTTTTCACACTAAAATGGCTGAGCTTTGGGCTTTTAATAAAGCCCACTTGGGCTTTCCTCCACATGGAAGGAAATAACCCAACAAATCTCCCCCTTTTCGACTATGTGGAGGGAATCGCCATCCCGGCGATCAAGCAACAAACTTCAAGCTTCTCCCTTGGTAGTGCCTTTGTCAACATATCAGAACCATTGTCATCAGTGTGAACCTTCTCAAGTTTCAGTAACTTATCGTTCAACGCATCTTTGATCCAATGGTATCGTACATCAATGTGCATCGATCTTGCATGGAAACTAGAGTTCTTAGCAAGATGAATAGCACTTTAACTATCACAAAACAGCATATACCTATGCTGCTCGAAACCAAGTTCTCTTAAGAACTTCTTTGCTCATAGCAACTCTTTAGTCGCTTCCACTACTGCAATAAACTTTGCCTCTGTCATAAAAAGAGCAATGCACTTCTGAAGTCTCGATTACCAAGCAATAGCCACACCAGCAAATGTTATCAAATAGCTTGAAGTAGACTTACGAGTATCCATATCCCCAACCATATCTGCATTTGTGTAGCCAACTAACAATGGTTGTCCATTTCCCAAACCAAGTCTCAAACTGGAAGTGCCTCGAAGATACCTTATGATCCACTTCACTGCATTCCAGTGCTCTCTCCCTGGATTTGACAAGAATCGGCTAACTACACCAATTGCATAGGCTATATCTAGTCTTGTGCAAACCATTGCATACATCAAACTTCCTAGTGCTAAGGCCTAAGGAACTCTTTCCATGTCTTTATTTTCTTTATCTGTAGAAGGACCTTCCTTTTTACTTAGTCTGAAGTGGGTAGCAAGAGGAGAGCTAACCACTTTAGCTTTGTCCATATTGAACCTCTAAAGCACTTTCTCAATGTACTCCTCATGTGACAAATATAACTTCTTGGCACTCCTATCACGATTGATTCTTATGCCAAGAATTTTCTTTGTTGGCCCCAAATCCTTCATAGCAAATGACTTACTCAATTGCTTCTTCAACTGGTCAATCTTTGAAGCATTCCTACCAGCAATCAGAATGTCATCCACATAAAAAAGTAAGAAAATAAAATCATCATCAAAAAATTTTTGAATAAATACACAGTGATCTAAAGTTGTCTTCATGTAGCCTTGCTCCCTCATAACAGACTCAAACTTCTTATACCACTATCTCAGTACTTGTTTCAAATCATATAAGTTTTTCTTCAGCTTGCACACATAATCCTCTTTCCCTTTCACTCTAAAAATCCTTTGGCTGCTTCATATAAATCTCTTCCTCCAAATCACCACAAAGGAAGGCAATTTTCACATCTATCTGCTCAACTTCCAAGTCAAGACTAGCTGTTAAGCCGAGTACTGTATAGATCGATGATATCTTTACAATTGGAGATAAGATCTCATCAAAATCAATACCTTTTCTCTGACCAAACCCTTTTACAACTAGTCTAGCTTTGTACCATGGTCGTGAAGAGAACTCATTTGGATTCTTCATGTAAATCCACTTGTTCTCCAAAGCTCTTTTTCCTTTAAGTAGCTTCACTAACTCAAAGGTGTGGTTATCATGCAATGATTGCATCTCATTTTGCATGGCCTCAACCCACTATGTCTTGTGTTCATCTTCCATGGCTTCTTCAAAACATTGGGGCTCTCCCCCATTAATCAATAACACAAATTGTTCTGTTGAATACCGAGTGGAAGGATGTCGGTCTCTGGCTGACCTCTTTGATGGAATCTGTGGTGGAATATCTGCCACTGTCAACTGCTCATCAATCTCAACATCTCCCTGACCCTGTAAGGGAACATCCACATCACCTCTACCCTGATGGTCACCCTAAACATCATTCTCAACCTAAGATGAAAATTGCTTCAAAGGAACTGGATCCACATCAGTCAAACTATCATCCTGCTGAGACAAAGATTTCTCTGCCTTCTCAATATCCTAAATTGTCTAATCTTCTACAAACACGACATCTCTTCTTCTCACAGTTTTCTTCTCAACTTGATCATAAAGCTTGTATCCAAACTCATCTTGACTATAGCCAAGGAATATACACTGTCGCATTTTCTCATCAAGTTTGGACCTTTCATCTTTTAGAATATGCACAAATGCTTTGCACCCAAAAACATGCAGATGATTATAGGAAACATCCTTACCTATCCAAACTTAATCTGGCACATCAAACTATAGAGGAACACAGGGTGTAAGATTCAACACATGAACAACAGTGCTCAATCCCTCCCCCCCCCCCCCAAAAGGATTTTGGCAACCGAGCTTGTGAAAGCAAACATCTCACTCTCTCAACCAGTGTTCATTTCGTCTTTTCTGCTATGCCATTCAATTAAGGAGTTTTCGGAGGAGTCTTTTGATGTCGAATACCCTGCTGTCTGCAATACTCATCAAATAGGCCAAAATACTCTCCACCGTTATCAGTCCGGATGCACCTCTGTTTCTTCATAGTCTGTCTCTCAACTAAGGCTTGAAATTTCTTGAACTCAGCCAACACTTGGTCTTTCGACTTCAAGGTATATAGCCACAACTTCCTTGAATGATCATCTATGAAGGTCACAAGGTATTTGGAGCCACCAAGTGTTCTCGTCTTCATAGGGCCACACACATCTGAATGTACCAAATCCAGTATCTCTGACTTTCTCAAATGAAGGAAATTCTTGAAGGAAACTCTGCTCTGCTTCCTTGATAAACAATTACTACACCTTTTCATAAGTGTACTTTTTAGTCCACATAGTAGACTTTTCTTCCCCAGTAGAGCTAATCCTTTCTCACTCATGTGAGCCAATCTCTTGTGCCACAACTCTGTTGTACCATTATCCTCCATCATATTAATTATGTCGTTGGAGATCTTTGCTTACAGAACGTACAATGCAGAGTGTTTCATGCCTCGAGCCACAACCATAGCACCCCTGGTGAGCTTCCATTGGCCATCACTGAAAGTGTTGCAATACCCTTCGTCATCAAGTTTACCTGTAGAAATCAAATTCAAATGAATGTCAAGAATATTCTTCACATCTCTAAGAACTAAACTCGTGCCATTATTTGTCTTCAGATACACATCCCCAATTCCAATGACTTTAACCAAACCATCATTGCCCATCTTTACTATTCCAAAGTCACCAGATCTATAGGATGTATAAAGATCCTTCCGAGATGTAGCATGAATGGAGGCACCACTTTCAATCACCCAGTTGGTCTCATGATATGCAACATTTATCATCTCATCATCATAAACAATGAGGAATTCTGTAGGAGTAGTGGTAGCAACTCTATCATCATCATCTTTGTCATCTCCATTCTTCATTTCCTTCCCTTTCTCATTTTTTTTTCTTTCTTCAATTGCCTGCAATATTTCTTGATATATCCCTTTTTCCCACAATGATGACACTCAACATTTGCAAACTTGTTGGACTTGCTTCTGCTTTTATCTCTATTCTTCGGACCTCTACTCTTACTTCTCTCCCTCTTTTCTATAACCAAGATCTCTAACTGTGAAGATGATCCCTGTGTTTTTCTTCTTGTCTCTTCATTTAGCAAACTGCTCTTGGCCATATTCATTGTGATTACACCTTCTGGAGCAGAGTTAGACAATGAAGTTCTGAGCATCTCCCATGAATTCGGTAATCAACCAAGCAACCATAACCCTTGTACCTCATCATCCAACTTAATACCCATTCCAGCCAACTGATTAATAATTCTTTAGAATGTATTTAGGTGATCAGATAAAGGAGTCCCGTTCTGGTACCTCAAAGTCATCATTTGTTTAATTAGAAACAACTTATTATTTCCAGTCTTTCTAGCATATAACTGTTCAAGCTTACTCCATAGAGAACGTGCATTTATTTCTCCACTAATATGGTTCAAAACATTATCATCTATCGATTTCCTGATATACCCACACACCTGTCAATGTAACAAAGTCCATTCCACATCACACTTTTTTTCTAGTTTTTCATCACTGAACACTGGTAGGTAATAATCTTTCACATAAAGAAGATCCTTCATTTTTCCTTTCCATATGTGATAATTTGAACCATTGAGATTAATCATTCTACTAGTATTTGCTTCCATAACTCAAACCACCAACCTGACAATTTGTGAACCTAGCTCTGATACCACTTTGTTAGGAGAGATATCAACAAACAATCACAGCGGAATAATTCTTCTCCCTATTTGCAAGAAAACATAGTGTATCTCTACTTTTATACATGCTGAAAATAATAAGAAAAATAATCAATCACACCAAGCCACAAGAACACAAGCAATTTTTTACGTAAAAAACTTCCCCAATGTGAGGAAGAAAAATCACGGGACCTAGTCCAGTTGAAACCTCCACTATCAATTAAATAATGGGTACACCAAGTCTTCTCTAATCTCAATTAGAGGTTATAAATATATTTCATCAAGATATCAACAAGCTTGACAAATACAAAGAGAATTGGAGAGAATATACCAAATTCGTGATTACTGTTCATGGGCAAAAATTCCAACTCCCGAGCTTCAAATCAGATCTCCACCATTCAGATTGTAGCTCCTTGAGTTGTGAACCTATCCTCCAAATTTCAGCTTGATTAGACCACAAACAAAGCGAGATCAGAGTCTTGATGAAATCTGTGCAGCATGAGAAAAATCATATTTTTCTCTCTTTCTTTTGAGAAGTGATGCCTCCTCCCCTCTCCCCTCTTTTTTTATAACTTCCTTTAGGTTTTCACACTAAAAAGGCTGGACTTTGGGCTTTCCTCCACATGGAAGGAACTAACCCAACACTAATCTCATAAGATATAAATATGGTACACACAGGCTCATTACACAGTGTTCGAAAATCAGTATGAATAGATGACTGGAATGAAATTCTATACCATAAGATGTTATTCGTAGTGGGAAAATTGAAAAGGTCAAACAAAAAAAATTGCAGCGTAAAGATGAAAGATGAATCGAAACAAACCCTAGAAATGGGCAACAAGAGAGAACCCACCGTTCTTTCTGTTCGTGGACCAACGAATGGAGAGGAAGAGATAGAGAGAGCGCGCGTGAGACTCCACCGGAGAGTTGATCTAAATGGGAAGTTGCCCTCAATTTCCCAATTCCTCAAATTGATTACCTTTAATTTATTATTTTTTTTATGCAATTTAATAATATATTTTTTAAAAATGGCTAACCGTTTGGTTTGACTTTAACTTAATGGAATCAAATTTTTAAAATGAAAAAAAAAAAAAGAATCATATTCTAACTCTAATACAATTACGACCAAAGTAGAATTCACAATTCGAGTACAAATATATTGAAATCAATCGTCATTCCATATAATCAAATTTATTGTATAATAAAAAAATTTAGAAACAACAATAAATATCAATAATTATAATTATTACTACAATTACAATAAAAATAACAACCAATGTTTTAAAAGGCGAGGCGAGGCGTTTTATCCTCCACACGGCAAAGTGCAAGCCTTAAGGCGTTGAGGCGTAAGCCTTTTGGGACTTTATTTTTAAAATAATTAATAAATAAATTATATATATATAGTATTAAAATGAGAAAAATGTTAGAATAATGGAAACAAAAAATAGCACTCATTGTAATGCCCTAAAATTCTCATAACATAATAACAATAAGATATATAATCACATAATATCTCTAATACCACATCTATAACAATCCAAACCCAAAAGAGGGTTCCCGGGTGCATCCTTTCCATAACAGAATTTATAAGCAACCAACAGCCAGCGAAAACAAAATAAACCTCCCAAAACCATACATACCAGAGTACTATCTCACAACCATTATGTTTCTCAAAACAATACTGTAACCCAAAAATTACCAAAAACATATATACACAGTTCCATACAAGTACTTACCCTAAATATATTATATACACTCCAGCTCGAAGCTCCTAGGCTTGATTTCTTGGTGGTCCTAAAAGGTTGAAATATTGATTGGGGTGAGACTCCCCTCAGTAAGACGGAATAAATTATTATCAGTGTATGACTAACATGAATTTTAGTGTAATCAAAACACATTCTTTAATTTAACTTTAACTGAAAATGACATTTTTTTTAAAAAACTGTACTCATACCTATACAGTTACAAATACATATTTCTATTCAAAACATAATTCGGCTCAATAGTCCTGTTACATAAATCTTCATGTATGCGTAGAAACACCCCCCTGAATGGACTAATGTTATGTATAACCCCCATAATCGGGTTATGCAGTTCAAAGACTAGACTTAGTCTTAAGTCAAATTAACGCATCTGTAAGTATGATTTGTCTCCCCATCCTAGTCCGAAAACGGGTCGGCACAACCCTTCTCAAGATAAATCGACTATCCATACACCAACACTCTCAGAACAGTGTGACTGCACTAACTCATTCACTAGTTACGGTACCGAACTTTCCATATAGTTGGTCCTTGAGGGATTTTAAACCATATATTGCAATTTCATAGTAAAACTGATAGCATGATCATAATTCTCAACATATAATTCACAATAATCTTTCCAAAATTTTCCAACCATCCACGTGATCGATATTAAACCGTCAAATTCACTATATCCGCATTATTCCCAAAAATTCTAAATCAGTAAAATACAACACCTCTTGCCATATAATACTATAAAAATTCCAATAGCTAGGTTTAATTATATAATAATAACAAATAAATCATTCTTATGCTACACAATTTATGTAGTGTTAGAATTGGTGTATTCCCAAGAGGGGGGGTGAATTGGAATTTTAAAATTTATCACTTAGGTTATGCTGGATAAACAGCAGTATATACACAACCTAGGGTCTGCCTATTCAATTTCCAAATGCGTAGATAAGTATAATGTGAAATTTAAGTCATACGCATCATTCACTCATAACATACATGTGCGGCTAATATAAAGTGCGGAAATATAAATGAACACACGATATGTTATCGGGGTTCGGCCAACCGTGCCTACGTCCCCGCCTCGAGCTCGCAAGCTAGAGGATTCCACTAAGAGCTCACTTAAGGGTGGAGCGTCACCGTTTACAACCAGGTCAAATTAACACAGGGCTGACCTCAACCTTAACCAGGTCAATTAGCGGGGCTGACCTCAACCTACACGCCTTAACAGGACGACGCACCTAGCTTTCCTAACCGGGTCTAAGCCAATCCGGGACTATTCCAGGTCTAGTCTCCCTCTTCAGGCCCGTGCCTGGAAATACAACCAAAGTGTATTACAATGAGATGGTACAGTGATTATGCTTTCAAGTAAAGCAGATATGTACCCAAATTCGCGCAATAATATACACCACAAATATGAAATAATTTGTAAGCTCAGTGTGGTCTAAGATGTCAACTCTCAAATAGATTTACTATCGTTGTAATGAGTGCGTGAGAGTGCAAACCTAAATGATCTTTGTATCACAAGATATTTAATCTAAGTGCTCAAACAAAGATATCATCCAGACTTCATATATTTCAATCAACAAGTTTTCTCAATACACATATGTATATGAAGATCTAGCAACGTATAAGTTTGGTTTGCAAAAGGGTATTCAATCTTTGTATTCAGCAAAAGATATATGAGTTAACGAGTATTGCAACAAAGATTTTATCACACTATCAAATATCTCATCAAATATTTTCAAGATTAATAACACAGTAGATATTTGAAAATGTTTTGCAATCAAAATACAAATACTATCTTCTTAAGATGTTGCAATGGAGGTGCAAATCTTAGAAGATCTATCAAAGTTTTCTTAGGATAGACTTATTAATAAAGTCCCCTAAGAATACTCAAGGTTTAGCTCTCAAGGATAATAAAACAATCAAATATGAATGGGAGAGCAAACCTACTTAGACTAGCACTCAATCAACTTACAAAGGGTTTAATTTGTATGAGAAGGTAAGTATGAGTGTAGGAGGCTTAAGAATGAGTATTATAGGGTTTTGGATTTTCAAAGAATTTTCCCTGATCAAAGTGGCTAATCCTTCTTAATCTTTGCAAATGAAGGCATATATATAGGCAAGGGAGGAAATATGACCATTGGGGACCTATAGGGTATTATTAGAAAAGTTTAATGGAGTTTAATGCATTTTAACCCTGTTTAGAAAAATATTAACCACGGTAAAAATGGGAACAACCCGAGAGGTCCGGTCGACCAAAAGTGGTTCGGTCGACCGGGACTCAAGTGGCTCGGTCGACCGAGGGAATTTTGAACTAAGGGGTCGGTCGACCGGGATAAGGCGATTTTGAAATCTCCGAGTTTCGGTCGACCGAGGCCTTTTTGAACCGCACGGCTCGGTCGACCGAGTTGTTGGGAATTCTTCCGAGCGCTTCGGTCGACCGAGTTGTTGGAGTACAAAAAGTGGTCGGTCGACCGGGGGGTCAAATAGTTGACTCCCAGGTGGTTCGGTCGACCGAGGTCAAATGACCTGTAAGGGGTCGGTCGACCGGGACCGGGTCAAATAGTTGACCCGGACCGGTTTCGGTCGACCGGGACAATTTGAACTGTTTGTCTCGGTCGACCGAAAGTGCACCAAGTGTGCATTTCGGTCCCGAATTGACCCAACTCAATCAATTTTAAGTGCCTAATAAACATATGTGCATATGTGTGTGTCCTAAGGCCACTTGGGGTCCAATTTTGAAGACACCGAAAAAGTCCGGTGTCGGTCGACCTTCGGTCGCCCAAAGGTACACTCTAAGGTCTTTCTATGGTTCGGTTTGAGCTTACAAAGTAAATCATTCATGTGATGTGTGTGAGCTTATTACAAACCGAAAAACCCTAATTACTATTACAGACAATTTCACTGGAAAATATTATAATTAAGAGTTTATTGAAATTGTCTTCAAGCCTTTCTAGCTTTGTGCACATCTTGATTTTATCATTCTTGATTCCTGCACAAAAGCTCAACCACTCATTAGATACAATGAGTATTTGTCATAATCAAAACCGGGCGTGACCAATAAGGTCAACATGTAGAGACCAGGAAAACTAAATTAATAAAGTAATAAATAAAGAGAGAAAGGGAAGAATAAAAAGGGGAAGGAAAATTTTAAAAAGGAAGAGAAAACACGGCTTCGTTGATGAACCCAGGGTCTTCGTCGACGAATGTCTTATAGATTTCGGCAACGAGGCACACTTGTCTCGTCGACGAGAGATTACTGAGAGAGTTTAGGAAATTTCAGGTTCATCGACGAAATAGCCTCCTCGTCGACGAAGTTCCTTCATGTATTCGTCGACGAACCACTTGAATTTGTCGACAAATCCCGGCCTATAAAGGGTGAAACCCTCATTTTTCAGTGTCGTTCTCTCTCTCTCTCTCTCTCTCTCTCTTTCTCTCTCTCTCTCTCTCTCCCTCTCTAGACCCATGGCTCTCTCTCACTTCTCTCTTCGTTTTTGGCTTCGTTAAGGCCTGGATTGACGATCGAGAATCGCCACGAGGTTCCTGGGAAGATTCTCTGCATCTTAGGCAGGATAGATTTTCATATTGGAGTTTTGGGGCACCATCCCAAAACCAGGGTAAGTAATATACTTTAAGGATTTTTAAGTTAACTTGGAGTATATGGAGTTTAGAGATTTCTGAATGATAAATGTTCTGGGAGTTAGGTTGTTTAATTTGGTAAAACTATGATTTTTAGGCTTTTGGGATGTGAATGCTTGGGAGCATCAGATTTGGGGTGTTAGTAGATCTCTCAGTAAGTCAGATAAGGGGAACAAATTATAGCAATCTATTTTTGAAAATTATGGGTTCTCTATAACGACCTTCCTAATTTACCAAAAATTTTTTCCTTCCATAATAATATCCAATGTAATAATCCTGACAAATCATAATCAACCTAGACCCATGGGTACCAGGGATATACCAGAAATATAGCACGAATATCTAAGCAGTGGGAAACGTAAAATCATATACATACCAAATTATCCAACCAACACAATAACAAAGTTTTACTACAACTGCCATATATATACACACATCCCAAAATATCCAAAAGTGGCCTAGGGTCACCACCCAAAACTCTGTCAGACCCTAGCGAATAGGCTTACCCTTTATACAGGGTAGAACAGTTGAACTCTAATGCTGCAGAGCTCTATCCGTTCTTCTATATGGGGCTCCTAAAATGTTTATATAGCTGGAGTGAGATACCTCTCAGTAAGAAAAATAATAATATCAGTGTGTGACAACATGAATACTTTCGCGTTATACATATAACAGTACGTAAATCATACTTGATAAAATTGTCTATATCATATCTGGGAAAAATATAATTTATCATAACATGGTATAACATACTCAATTTCTATACATATAAATCATTTCATATAACTATACATGAAAAATTCCCTAGATGGATAGCTGGTTGATGTCATGTCTTACCCCGACATGACTAGCTTGTGTAGCCTGAAGTCGAGACCTAGCAATGGCTGGCCAACCACACTAGATCAACATAAATCTGTAAGTACGATGGGTCTGCCCCTCCTGGTCCAGACACTAGAGGTACGCATGCACTACCATAAAACCACATCGACTGCCGTTCTCCCACTGCTCCTTACAACAAGTGGTAGCACTAACATAAACATGATTGTGATCATATAGCTACGGTACCGTACTTCGTGAAAGCCTATACCAAGCCAACCAGGTTCTAATAACATATAATATATTTCCAAATAATGATACAAGGTTATTTCATAATAATATTTGTCATGTTATTATTTTCATAAAACCTTGCGTAACATATCATATAAAATTTATGGCCCTTACGCCGGCATAACATATCATAAAAATCCTCGGCTCTTATGCCGATATATCATATAAAACCTCGGCCATTACGTCGACATATCATATAAAATCCTTGGCCCTCACGTCGACATATCATATAAAATTCTTAGTTTGAAAATCCCTGTATCATTTTAATATTTTCCTGAAAGCAGTAATAACATGCTTATTTTGTAAACATAATATTTTATCATCATAATTTCCATGGTAAATGTTCTAATGCCACACAAAAGAGGTAATATTCAGATCATAAAACCTGTTCTAAAATCATAATTCTGATCAACAACATTATTTCCAACATGATTCTACAATACACATATTTACCTGAAATTAAATGCTGTAAAATAGTAAATACATTTTCGTAAGAAACCTGAGTTAGTTTATCCCCTTACATGACTTATGAAAAAGCCTACGAATTACTCCAAAATCACACTCGCGTGGTCCCCAGCTCAACACCCTAAAATTGATATTTTCCCCAACAAAACTTTAGTATTTCCTTTCCTAACATATTCTACTCAGTCCAGGAACAACAAATACCCAATAATACTGAAATTAACTAACTTACCCAAATTTTGGGATGGTTCCCAAGTTAGCCTAACCGACGATCTACTCCAGCAGATATGAAAAGAATCTTCCCAGGAGTAGCGTGGAGGCTTTGGATCGTCAAACCGGTGAAAACCAGAGCCAGAAACTTAGAGAGAAGGTAGAGGGGATGTAAATCTAGAGAGAGAAAGGGCTGCATGCAAAATTACTGCACTGAAATCCGAATTTGACATACTTATACACTGACCTTCGTCGACGAGGTCAAGAAGGGAGTTCGTTGATGAACTCATAACCTTCGTCGACAAATTTCAGGCCTTGAAATAGCCCTCTCGACAACTCCTCGTCGACGAGACACGTGTCCCTGTCGACGATCCCAATAAGCCACTTTATCATTGAGGACCTGCTGTGACCCCCTTTACAATTTCTTTTTTCTCCCCCTTTTATTATTTAAATATCATAATTCTTTGGGTTTCCACATGAGAAATATAAGAAAGCGGTATTATGATATTTTACCTGAAATTTATTGTGATATAAATATCAGATGAAATTTGTGTGGCATATGATTTATATTGTGAATTGTTTAAAACTGGGTTAAATGATATACCCTAAGAATATGAGATTACGAAATGTGAATTGAAATATGAGATTTGAAATGGGGAAAAATAATGGAAGTGGAATATACTAAAAAATGTATATCTTCTAAGATATGAAATGTTTTATGGATAAATGTGAATTACGTGTAATGAGAGGTATATTTGTATGTATGAGATGATTGAGTATTGAACTGATGAAATACTATTGAAATGATGAAATGAGTTGTGAATATTGAAAATGTGAACATTGCAATGATAATACTATAATGAGAATAATGATATGTGAATACTAGTATGAGAATATGAAATTGTGAATATAAGAAATGTAGAATATTGCAACGTTAATTCTGCAATATGAAAATGAGAAATGTGAATATGTATGATTATGAGAAATGTGAATTTGTGAAATGTAAATATTGCAATGCAAAATTCTGCAATATGAATACTGAAATGTGAGAATTGAAATGAGAAATTCTGAAATATGAATATAGACATGTGAGTGATGAAATGTCAATACCACATAATGATTGCTGGTATGTGGTAGGGATAACCCTAATGGATGGATATGGAAACCCTCATAATGGGTTGCGATATTGAGCATGGTACCATTGTTAGTGGTGTTAGTGCAACCACACAGACTCGTGGAGTGTGTGGCTTGATAATAGACTGAGCTATATAGTAGAGTTGTTGTACCCCTTGAGTCTGGATCAGGGCTTTTGGCCGACCAGTCGTACTACAGACACGGGATATATGATGTTATTTGATCTAATCGGATCGACCAACCGCGGTTAGGTCCAGCCTTTGGGCCGCACAATCCTATTCATGGGGGGAAGCATGACGTGGAGAGATATCCTCAAGGCAGCCATGAGTACAGACACGGATGTATGGGTAACTAGTGACACTTATGAGCTAGATATATGGAAATGAAAAGGAAATGAAATGAGAATGGAAAAGAAATGAAAATGGAAATGAAATGAGAATGGAAACGAGAAAGAAAATGAGAAATGAAATAGCATGAGTTAATAATATAAATAATTAAAGTGAAGTAAAATACACTGCCTGAGGACTCACTGAGTAAAGTGAGTGCTCTGATAAGTATTAGTTGTAGTTGAACCCGAATTAATCGGGGTAGGATGCAAACGATATCAGGGCAGAGGGAAGTTACTTGTATGGGCAGGTAAGCTTCCCTATTCTTAGGAACTTCGCTGGTAAACATAAGTTGTGTATGAATGATTTTGGAAATGAAAGTAAAAGCTTATGAAAGCTTGTGTTTTATACCTATATGATTATGATTATGGAATTGGTATATTTTCTCAAAAGATATTATTATTGAAATGAATATATGTTATGATATAATGAATCTCATACTGCCACACTTTGTAGATAATTTATTCCGTCTTACTAAGATGTGTCTTTCCCAATCATTTAAATATTTCAGGAAACCGAGTTAGACCTAGTGATAGAGCTCTGTGATAGAGGGGAGCAGATACCCTGGGTAGACAGGGTGAGTGTTCTGAGCTAGGGAGGTTTGATTTCTCTAGAGGTTTTGTATCAAATTTGTATATGTGGATGGTAGTACTCTGTTATGTGTATTTGTTGTGGTATGTATGTATGTATGTATGTATGTATATATATATATATATATATATATATATATATATATATATATGAAATGACTTCCAATGTTAGGATTGTGTATTTGAGTATGACTGTATACCCAGTACCCAATTTCGAGTCGGGTTATGTATTATGGTATCAGTGGTTGACATGATCGATATGTGGTTATATATGTTGTTTATATAAATAAAAAAATATGGTGTTAAAAATCGTGGCGTCACAATTTATATAATAATTATAATTTCATAAAGTACCCGAGAAATTTTCACAAACATATATTTAGTAAATTTAAATAAAAACGCGGGTATGATCAATTTCACCTATTCAATTTAATTCCATTATATTCCAAAATTTTGATATAATCAAATCCCTACAATTTAATTTAATTCCAAAATATTCTAAAAAATCTAATATAATCAAATCCATGCAGTTTAATTTAACTCGGGCATATTTTTAAAATAAAATCTGAACATAGATATAATTAATTTCACATACTCAATTTACATCCGGAATATTTTAAATAACATAAATATAATTAAATTCACGTGCTCAAATTTAATCGCTGTAGACTCCCCATTTTTACCCGGGCCCAATATAATAAATTTATTATTATTATTATTATTATTATTATTATTATTATTATTATTATTATTATTATTATTATTATAAATAATAAAATATAAAAGAAAAAGAAAAGGATAAGAAAGGAGGGGCGGAAACCCCAGCTCTTCCACCCCCATTTTTCTTATAAAAAACACACTCACCCAACTCCATTCTCACAGACAGTCGAGGGGCACACAAAAAAACCTACCTCGCTATCGCCATCGCCCCCGCGTGCCTTCTTCCCTCTTTCTCTCAGCTCCAACCCTCTCTCATTCTCTCCTTCTCTCGGAAGCCCCCGCAACCTCTCTTGGCCACCCTACTTCCTCCTTCACCCTACAACCCACAGCAGAGCGTCCTCCTTCCATTCCGGCTGCCCCCCGCTTGCCTAGCCTCTGCAACTCCCCTGCACAAGTTGTCACCCTACAACCCACAACAGAGCGTCATCCTTCCATTCCGGCAGCCTCCTACTCACCCAGCCTCTGCAACTCCCCTACACAACCGGCAAGATCCCGAGAAGCCAACCTCCCCGAAGATCTTCTGATTCTCTCTTAGACCACTCGTATCGCCGCTTGCTGCTCCACGCTTATCGCACCACCCTGCTGCCTCTCTTGCCGCATAGCCGAGACCAGCCCCCCTGTAAAATGTGGGAAGTTGTGTATTAAGCAGCTTTAGAAAGAACAGTAAAAGAAAAACAAGAATGAAAAACAAATTTCTTTTCTTGATTGATTGAATGAATGTAGTGCAGTATAATTGGTTCACTTATATAGAAAAAATGACCAATTATATCTTTACATTTGGACCACTAAGATAAGGAACTAATTAACTACTTATAACAGCCACAACAGATTGCTTTGTAAAACTCTGTAAAACTAAAACTCTAACATCCCCCCTCAAGATGAGAATGGATATTAATCATTCCCACCTTGTGAATAAGATGATGAAAAGGTAGTGAACCAAGAGGCTTGGTTAATATGTCAGCTAATTGATGCTTTGAAGGAATATGGATGATTTTAATTAAGCCCTCTTGTAAATTTTCGCGAACCAAATGACAATCCAGTTGAATATGCTTAGTCCTCTCATGATGCACAGGATTAGAAGCAATTTCAGATGCTGGTTTACTGTCAGTGTATAACAAAGCAGCTTGAGAATGTTGAACATGTAAATTAGCTAGAAGATAGATAAGCCATTGAATTTCACAGGTTGTTGTAGCTAAAGCTCTGTATTCAGATTCAGCAGATGATCTGCTAACAGTAGCCTGTTTCTTTGATTTCCATGAAATAAGAGAATCTCCAATAAAAACCGTGAAACCAGTTACACTTCTTCTAGTATCCAAACAGCCACCCCAATCACTATCTGAATAAGCTTTCAGATGAAGGCACGAACTTGTAGACAATAAAATCCCCTGTCCTGGTGTAGCCTTAATATATCTAAGTATTCTTTCAACAGCCCAAAGATGTATCAGGCTTGGATGAGCCATAAACTGGCTTAGTACTTGAACAGAATATGCTATGTCTGGCCAAGTGATAGTCAAGTATAACAAGCGACCTATGAGTCTTCGATATGATGTCGGATCATTTAGAGATGGTGAAGGATCTGTTGCACTAAGTTTTAGATTGGATTCCATAGGAAAGGCTGCTGGTTTACATCCAGAAAAACCACTATCTTGTAAAATATCCAACGCATATTTTCGTTGAGAAAGAGTAATACCTTTCGATGATCTAGCAATTTCCGAACCCAGAATATATTTGAGTTCACCAAGATCCTTGATGGTAAAAGAATCATGAAGAAATTGCTTGACTGAATTAATTTGATCAAGGCTGTCAGAAGCAAGAATTATATCATCAACATAAATGAGTAAAGCAATAAAAGCTGAGGGATTTTTTTTTATGAATAAAGAAGAATCTGATTTTCCTTGAGTGAAACCAAGCTGCAGCAAAGAATGAGAAAGTTTAGAAAACCATTGTCTTGATGCTTGTTTTAGTCCATATAAACTCTTTTAGAGCTTGCAAACACGAGGGTCAATAGCTGAAGAATAACCAGATGGCAATTGCATATAAACTTCTTCATTAAGATCTCCATGTAAAAAAGCATTATTAACATCTAATTGATGTAAATGCCACTGTTTGATGGCAGCAACAGCAAGTAAAACTCTCACAGTTGTCATCTTAGCAACAGGAGAATAAGTATCAAAAAAATCTAAACCCTCTTGTTGAGTATAGCCCTTTGCCACTAGTCTTGCTTTATACCTTGCAATTGTGCCATCAGCATTAAACTTGACATGATAAACCCATTTACAACCTATTGCAGTCTTGTTTGGAGGTAAAATAGCAAGATCCCAAGTTTTGTTTGATTCAAGAGCCTTTATTTCCTCTGCCATAGCATTTTGCCATTGAGGATGAGAGATGGCTTGTTTGAAAGTTTTTGGTTCAAACGTTGAAGTAACAGCAGCAACAAAAGTTTTATATTTAGGGCATAATTGAGAAGTGGAAAGATAATGAAAAATGGAATGAGGTTTACTTTGAGTAAAAGTGGGAGATGATTGATAAAGTGAAGTTGTTTGGCCCATATTACCACAATAGAAATTCTGTAAGTATGCAGGAGGGTTTCTGATCCTCTGAGACCTTCTAAGATTTTCAGATTGAGTGGTTGAATTTTTAGCATTTTCCTGTTGATGAGTTGATGTAAGAGGAAGTAAAGATTTATTGGGTGTTGAAGATTCAAAAAACTGAGGGAAATTGGGAAAGACAAAAGGTGTATGAATATTATTTGGTATAGAAGGAAATATAGTTTCATGAAAAACTACATTTCTGGAAATAAATGTTTTAAGAGTAACAAGGTCTAAAATTTTATATCCTTTTATATGTGGTGGATATCCTAAGAAAATACATTTTGAAGCTCTTGGTTGAAACTTTCCTCTATAAGCTATAAAAGTGCTAGCAAAACATAAACACCCAAAAACTTTAATATAATTGTAATCAAGGTGTTTCTGGAATAAAAGAAAATATGGTGTTTGATTATTGAGAATGGAAGAAGGGGTTCGATTTATAAGATGTGTTGCTGTCAGCATACAATCTGTCCAATAAGAAAGTGGCAATTTTGACTGAAAAAGCAAGGATCTAGCAACATTAAGAAGGTGTTGCTGTTTTCTTTCGACTCTACCATTCTGTTGGGGTGTTTCAACACAAGACAATTGATGTATTATGCCATGGTCAGTATAGAAATCAGGCATGTTAAACTCTTGGCCCTTTTCAGTCCTTAGAATATTAACAGTTGTATGGAATTGAGTATGAACATAAGAAATAAATTTTGTGAGAATGATACGAGTTTCTGCTTTGGTTTTATGAGATAAAGCCAAGTAAATCTTGAATAATCATCTACAATTGTTAAGAAATAATGAAAACCAGAATAGGAAATAGTTGAAAAAGGACCCCAAATATCACAATGTACTAACTGAAATGCTTTATTTGAATAACTATTTGATACAGGAAATGGAATCTTCTTTTGTTTTGCTAAAGGACAGACTTCACAGATATGATTCTGAGGTGCTGATACATTAGAATCTATTTCACTAATGATTTTTAATCTGGTAGGAGGAATATGTCCTAGTCGAAGATGCCATATATCAGCATTGGTGTTACAAGTATTTGCTAAAGAAACCGAAGGTACACAATTGAAATCAGTTTTGCTCCTTGCTAGAATAGAAGATTGTTGTAGGTAATATAGGCCAGATTTCACTTCAGCAAGACCAATCATCTTCCAGCTGATTAGATTCTGCAAAATACATTTGGATTGAAGGAAAAACAAACCAATGGAGTTATCTTTAGTAAGTTTTGAAGCAGATATGAGATTAACATTGAATGAAGGAATGTAAAGGGCATTATGTAAGATAATATCAGTTGAAAGATTTACATTTCCAGTAAAAAAAATAGGAGCAGAATGGCCATTTGGTAAATAGACCATAGATGATTTGTTTGGTAACTGAATGGAATTGAAAAAATGGGGAGAACAAATCATATGATCTGTTGCTCCTGTATCAATGATCCATGGAGAATTATTTTTATCAGTAGAGACAATATGACAAGATATAATACCTGATGTAGAAGCAACATTTGTTGTGGAATTGGAACTTATGGGTGTATGGGACAAACTATTTGCAAGTGACAGCAGATTTTGAATTTGCTCTTGAGAAAATATGTTTGGGATACTTGAATTTGACTCCAAAGAAGAAACAATATTTGCATTGGGTAAATTGGTGTTTGTATTTCCTTGTTGAATAGGAAAATTTTTCTTTCCTCATGATCCTTTCCATCCAGGTGGGTATCCAATTAAGTGGAAACACTTGTCTGCAAGATGACCATTATATCCACAATGGGAACAAGTAACATTTCCTTTCATCTTTGGTTTTGTGAAACGAATACCACTCGTGGCAACAAATCTCTGTGTTTGTGCAGCATTCATTGCATGAGAGTCTATGGAAATACCAACAGCATTAGATAGAGACCTTTGGCTTTCTTCTTGCAATAATAAGGAAAACACTTTGCTCATAGAAGGCAAAGGTGATTGAAGAAGTAACTGACTTCGCATCATAGAATAGGAATCATGCAAACCAATAAGAAACTTCATCACAAAATCTGATTGCTGTCTGTCTAAAAAATTCTTTAAAAATTGCAAGAACACTGGTTGAGAATTCCACATCTGCAGCTGGGAATTGGCTTGTAACTGATATATTCATCCCAGAGAGTCTTGAACTCATTAAAATAGTCAGTAACTGATCTTGATCCTTGAGAAATTGAACTAAGGGACTTTTCTAAAATAAAAACTCTTGGACCATCACTTCGAAGATATCTTGTCTTAAGTTCTTCCCAAATATCATATGCACTTGTCAAGTACAGTAGACTCCCACAAATTTCTTTTGCTATAGAATTCACTAACCAAGATAGAACAAGATTATTGGCTCGTAGCCAAGCAATTTGAGTCCGAGAATCACTAAGATTAGGTTGAGGCAAAGTACCATCTATGCATGCAATTTTGTTTTTGACTGTAAGAGCAATAGAGATTGATCTACTCCATGCAACATAATTTTCACCAGTTAAAATTTCTGAAACTAGAAGAGCTCCAGGATTATCCGAAGGATGCAAGTACTAAACACTTGAAGAATCATCCGATGGATTTCTTGAAGAATCATCAGAATTTGCCATAGAAGCAGAATGTAAAGAAGATTCAGTTTCCACCATAGAAAAAAAAAATGCAGAAAATTTTGAAGAAGGCAATAGAAATTGAATTAACCAGTTTCTGAGATTCGAAAAAAAACTCTTTGGCCAATCACATCTGCTCTGTTTTGCGATTATTTTTCTCTTCCCTGGTTTCCTGTAAGAGAATTGACGAATTGTGATTGCTTTCCTCTTCCCTGGTTTTCGGAGAGAGAAATGATGAAGATAACAAGCTCTGCGTGTGAGCAATATGCTCTGATACCATGTAAAATGTGGGAAGCTATGTATTAACCAGCTTCAGAAAGAACAGTAAAAGAAAAACAAGAATGAAAAAAAAATTTCTTTTCTTGATTGATTAAATGAATGTAGTGCAGTATAATTGACTACTTATAATAGCCACAACAGATTGCTTTGTAAAACTAAAACTCTAACACCCCCCCCCCCCAACACCAGCGAGGTCCTCAGCCTCTCGGCCACACCTCTGTGACTCTCTTGCTCCGGCTAACCATACCAGCGGCCCTCCAGCCACTCGGCCACACCGCCAAACCCCTGCTACACAGCCCCAGCAGCCAAGAACCACCATAGCAACAGTAGTCCTAACTCCCCTCTATAGCTCCCTCGGACTTCCTTTGCTCTCCGAGCCAAGCCATGGCCGAGAAGACCTACAGATCACTATAACTCTCCAATAACCCAGCCAAGACCATCCTCGGCTCCACCGCTACTACACTGACACCCAACTCCGGCCCCCTCTGTAAGCCCCTCTGCACACACACTAACACCTACAACAACACACACACACACACACACACACACTGAAACACACAGTATATGGATAGATATTTATATATATATTTGTTTTGGTTTTATTTGGCCTTTAAAGTTTTTTTTTTTTTTTTTTTTTGTGTACTGTGATTAATAGCAATTGTGGCTTTATTTCTTATCTAATGTCAATTTTTTTTTTCTTTTTGCAGGATTTTTCTTCCTTTGGTAATAATATTTATTCGGGCTTTATATATATATTTGACGTCAATTTATTTTTTGCAGGATTTTTTTTCTCTTTCTAATATTTACTTAGGTTTTAATGTTTATGGTATTTACTATGCTTGTTAAATAAATTAGGATACAATAGTTGATAATAGATGTTGAGTAAGTATTATTCATGCTTAAGGTTGTATTTATTTAGGGCACTACTTAATATGGTATCTTTAGGATATTTAGTATTACCTATTAGGGTTTTTTTTTTTTTTTTTTAGTATTTTAATATATAGGGTACTACTTATTATGGTATCTTTAGTACATTAGTATTACTCATTAGTGTATTTTTAGGGTACTACTTAATGTGGTATCTTTAAGATATTTAGTATTACCTATTAGGGTCTTTTTAGTATTTTAATATATAGGGTATTACTTTTTATAATATCTTTAGTATTGTAATATATATGGTATTTTATTACCTATTTTGACATTTGTAATATTTTAGTAGATACGTGTTATTATTAATGTTATATGCATTGTGATAGTTCAATATCTTAACTTATTATCCTATTAATATATATTAAAACCTCCCATACTAGTATTTTCCTATAAAAATTTTCTATACAATTTCAAAATTTGGGAGTGTATTTTCCTAAATATTTTCTTGATTTTTATCCCTATGATTGCAATTTAAAAAGGTACAAGCTTTTCAAGCTTCGTATACCTTCAGTTCTGAGGGAATATATATATCATACAAGAATATACGTAATATATATATATATATATATAACGTATATTCTTGTATGATTTATTTATTTATTTTGTATGTGTATTTGTAAATTCACTAAAAGGGAGCAATTTTAAAGACTTTTTAAATTTACTTAGGGATAATTTCATAATTAATTAGGCACCATTCGTAAGAACGGGCGCGTAGGGGGTGCTCATACCTTCCTCTCGCGTAACCGAACTCCCGACCCCAACTTTGGTAACGTAGACCGAATCTACCCTTAATTGGGTAGTAATTAAGTGTTCTAACCACACTAAAAGGTTAGTGGCGACTCCATTCCTGTTTTTTCCGAAAATTCAAACGACACATTTTTTATTTCGTCACCTCGGGGCACACGCACTCCGGGACATCGCGACAGCTTGGCGACTCCGCTGGGAACCATAGAGAGTCGAGCTAATAATTAATTAGAAATTATCTCGAGTTCAAATTTAATAAATCTGTTAGTTGCACCTCATTTTGTGAATATTAATTGTAAATATTTTCTTTCCAAATTTTTAGATAAGAATATTAATTATAAATATTTTATTTCCATGTTTTTTAGATAAAAATATTAATTGTAAATATTTTCTTTCCAAATTTTTAGATAAAAATATTAATTGTAAATATTTTCTTTCCAAATTTTTTTAGATAAGAATATTAATTGTAAATATTTTCTTTTCAAATTTTTTTTAGATAGGAATATTAATTGTACTTACTTTATTTCCAACTTTTTAGATTGAGTGTGTTAATTGTAAATATTTGGTTTCCATATTTTGAATAAACATGTGATTAATCATGAATAAACATGTGACATGCATGTGGAGATAGAGGGATTAGGCTAAGCTTATAAATTCACACACTTTCACTAGCCTTCTACTCAGGCTTCACCCTCTAGGATTAGAAAGGAGCACAGTACCATTAGCCCTCATGGGACAAGGTCCTTGGGGGCGCGTAAACCACTCCGCTCAGTTTGAACTTTGTCCAAACCCTTTGGGTAAAGATAAAGTTCAGGTTGGGAACCTATTGTCAATAGGGTTAGAACCTAACCACACGTGATCACCCCTAAGATTCCCTCCATGAGGATAGAGCCCTGAAGAACCCTGTATATACATACCTACCCTGAGTCAGGACAGAAGCCACATCCTTCTCCATGTAACTTAATCCGTGTCTTTTGTATATATATATATATATATATATATATATATATATATATATATATATATATGTATTTGTGTTGTACATGTCACGCATCTTGCATCCATTTAAGACATGCATACTATGTAGCCATTATTCTGGAAAAGTTCAAAAATGAGACCATGACCCATCTTTTCAAAAAATAAATAAATAAATAAAGCATTTGGCCCAAGCATTTTAAAATATGAGTCGGTCCAACCCTTTTCAAATAACTTGGGTCCAATTTTTTAAAAAAACAAACTTAGGCCCAACCTTTTTCTAAGCAAAAACTTGATCCAGACCTGATTTTCAAAAAGGGCCAAACCTAGATTTCAAAAGTGGGCGTCGGCCCCATTACCTAAAAATTCAGGCCAAAATTTTTAAGCAATCCAAGTCCAACTCCTTTTAAACTAGGATCTGATCCCATCATAAAGTAGCTTAAAGGTCATATTTTAAAATACTCGAGGTCCAAGTGCACATTAAAGTCAACAAGCCTGCATTGAACAAACCCAATGAGTTGACTCGCTTGGGTCGACCCTGAAGCCAGATCATAACCTAATCCTTTGTAGGATCTAAGGTATGTGGACAGTCATCAAAGAAAGGAATAATTAAGAGAGGAATTGAATTGAATCAGTGGTCTATCAATGGTCAGCTTAATCATGACACCTTTTCATTAGTCGATAGGGATTTTTCCAGAATTCTGGCAAAGTAATTATTTAGGTTACATTGCTTGCATAATTTCACGCATAGCCATGCACGATAGGCTGCATGCATGTTCATATCCCTATTTGTATGCATTTATGCACTAGTTACACTCATGCATAAACACCCATTGCATAACATAATCATGCATTCCATGTTAAATTCTATAACCATGGGTGCATAGTCATCTCCAATGGGTCAATAATCACATTCTAATTGTCTGTAAAACCATGGTCCAAGGTAGTAGAATTGAGATCCAAGATTCCAGTATTGAGCAGAGCAAGACGATCTCTCTACAGAAAAAGGTTAGGATCATGGGGACCCATTTCGAGATCATAGTAGGAATGTAATAAATGTCATCGAGTTGGAAGAGTTATTGGTATTCAACTTCAGAAGTGAGCTCACATGATACAGAAATGATATGTTTGATCACCTAAGGGTGATAGCAAAAGGAATGCATCCATGCTTTTTATTTAAATCATTCTGAAATTGAATAAAATAAGAATGTCTTTTAGTCTCATCTCATCCCACCCTCCTCGGATCATCACCCTGTATATGCCAAATTTTGTGTATTTTTGCTTGCCTTTTTTGTATGTGATGTAGGAAATTTTTTTTGCCAATACAAAGGACTTAGAGCCATTAGTTGGTTTTGGGAATCTATTCAATGAAACAATGAAAAAGAAAAAAGATGAAAAAAATGAAGGAAAAGCCTCCAAGTCGGAGTTTAATAAGGACCCCACTTCAAGATGTTGTCAAGGAGTCTTATTGGGTGAGGATTTCAAAATGATGAAGAGTTGTAGGAGAAGTAGATGGAAACGACTTATCAAGCCTTATCATGTATTTGCCGGATGAAATCGACGAATAAAGTCTCATGTTTTTGTCTTCTAAATTATTATTGGTGTTAAGAGTATAATGATTATATTCAAATCAAATGAGGGGTGGCTATCTTTGGTCACTAGTTTTCTCATAAAGAACCAAACAATGATTTACCATTTGTTAACCAAGTTGAACCTAAATGTTAAACTAGCTTTTTCTTAAAAGTCAGTTCACTAGAAATTTAACCTGGGTTTGGGTTCCCTAGCGTTTAGCAAGTTATTTGAGACAATAATCATTATCAAAAGGATGGCAGGCCATTTTTCTACTACCCAAAAGAAAGTCAAAGAAGAAATCCCTTGCAAGCCCTTTTGAGCCTGAAAATTTCAATTCTTGATTAACTAGTCAAAGGATCACACCCCACACTAGGGCAGTTTTAGAAAGATCAGTCTCAAATGGAATTCAAATGAAAATGAAGTTAAGATTCTTTCATGAAAGGAAAAGCAAAGAGTGCAGTAAAATAAGATGCATAAAAAAAAAAAACAAAAAAGGAAAGAGAAAGAGAAATAATGAAATAAGGGACATATTTCATATGTGATCTTTGACCAACTTATCCTTGATAAGATCGATAATTTTGAGCCTGATTTGACCCTTTTCTTCTTAACCGATACCCCCTAGCCTACATTATGGTCCAAATGAAAGTCTTGACCAGATTGGTATACATTATTATCCCAAATGATTTGTCAAACTCAATGTTGAGTCTAAACTATGTAATGGACCTAATCCTAAAAAGGTACATAGGCAACTTGTTCAAACGACAAGTTCGGTCAATACTTTGCAAATGTTTTGTCACAAATTGGGGCAGAAGATATCATTCAGGAAAGGGATTTTTGAATCTTAGTTTCATTGTTCTTGGTGAAACCTAAATCTTAAGCCTACATTTCGTCCCATGTCTTAAAGTCCACCCTTGACTCACTCGAAAAAATGAGTAGCTCAGAAGCTATCCCAAGTATAGGAGTTATGTCGTGTAATACTAAGCCCAAGGGCTAGATCGTCTCCTCAGGGAATGTGTTTAATCTCAGATTTAACGTTCTTCCAATCAAAATTAAATATGCACTGAACTCGGTTTAGATTCGAGATTTTTCAAAATTTTGGAGACTTAAACAAAAACTTAAATTAAAGTCCTAAAACTAGCATGCTTCAATTTAAAAAGTACGAATGGAAACTCTAATCTACCTAAGAAGACATCAAAACATGTGCTAATTAAAAAATAGTAACATTGATCATGGAATTAAAGCATGTAATGGAAACACAGACAAAATTCAAACACAGATTAAAAGACTGAAACTTTAATACAAACCAAGAACTCGAAACAAAGTTTAACTATCAATTGACTTAAATGAAAATAAAACACAATAAAAACATAAATAAGAGGAACTAAAGGAATGATAAATAAATAAAAGGAGTTACATTAAATCCGTCCAATCTAATAATAACATTAATTAACAAAAACATAAATAAATAAATATTAAACTCCACTAAAACAAATTAAAATAACTTAACACCCATTCAAACAATATTTCAAAATTCTAACAAACAACTAAAGGAGAGAAGAAATATATTGTTGCAATTGAAAACAAAAGAAAGAAAAGAAAAGAATAAAGAAGAGAGAGAGAATCCAGCCATGGAGGATGTTCTCGGGTTAGTTGCTGGTGCTGGCAGAGAGGAGGACTCGCGGTGAAGGCTATGGAGTTGAGGATGTTGCGACGGGTGGAGTGGTCTGGTTCGTGGACTGCTACTCTGCTGATTGCCGAGGGAGAATTGTGGAGGTCTGGTGAGTGGAGACTGCTATGTGCGGGTCTGGGGGCTGCTGGTAGGAGCTGGTGCTCGTGGTGATCTACTGCAGGCTGAGCAGGGGGGCCGTGAGGACTGCTGTGTGGAAGGCTTGTGCAGCAGCTGTTACAGCAGATGAGAAGATGGGGCTATTGCAGAGGATTTGAGGCTGGACTAAGGATAAAGAGAGGAATATAGGGAAGAGGAGTAGAGCAAGATGGAATGAAGCAAAGCAAACTAAAGAAGAAGAAGAATAATAAGGAGAAGAGAAGAAGAAGAAGAAGAAGAAGAAGAAGAAGAAGAAGAAAAAGAAAGTTTGTCTCCTATTTAACAAGCACAGAAAATCAAGCAAAGACAAGCAAGTTTTTGCATTCCATCCATATTCTTATTGAGATTGAGTTATTTGATTTCATGCTTACTTATTTAAATTTCAAAGTGATTTTAAAATATTAAGGATGTAATCCAAAGAACGTCCTTGTGGAGAAAATGTAAGATGGACAAGATTAGCTACAAATGCATCTACTGGGACAGGTGTCATGCCGAGTTTCAGGGGAACACATTCAGGGACATCTAGGTCAGATGGGAATTTGAAAATATGGCCAAGATCAAAATTGGGTTTGTTACGGGCTCGTTAGGAAATTGGCACGCCATCATGTATTATTCTAAGAAAAAAAACATTAAAAAAAAAAACAAAACAAAAAAATCTCTTTGCCCTTCAAAGCTTTAAAGGAGGATGGATAGTCAAAGGATTTCAGAATCACCAGTAGTTTCTATAAAGAAGATCCCTGTAGAGAAAGAGCAGTCTAACTGGGGCAAATGTCATGTCAGGTTTCAAAGATCTGCTTATTCAAGAAGAATTGAATTTCAGTGGGACCCATTCAAGCGCTTTCTTATAAGATTGGAATATGAAAACAGGGTCAAGATCAGCTATAGATCTATTCAACAGAGGCATATTTTGTGATTAAGTTTCATTTGAGCAAAGTCAATCTCCTCAATGACCAGATGAATCAAAAAAATTAAGCCAAGATCAGTTACAGATCCATTCAAATATGACAAGTTTCATACAGAAATTCAAAAATATGGCCAAGATAAAAGATGAGGTTATTGATCACAGGCGTGCTGGGGAAAAAAATTTATGCATTACCATACATTTCATGCATTACCATATATTTTGTGCATTGCATAGAAACATATAGCAACATATCCCTACACTCTAGCATCCCAAGTTAGCAACATATCCGTACACTCTAGCATCCCAAGTTAGCAATATATAGCAATATATCCTTGCATTCTAGCATTGTAAGATAGCAACATGCATACAAATAGTGACATATCACAACATTCTAGCATCGCAAATTAGCAACATGCATATATATAGCAACATATCACTGCATTCTAGCATCACAAGTTAGCAACATGCATATATATATCAACATATCACGACATTCGAGCATCATAAGTTAGCAACATGCACACATATAATAACATATCATTGCATTCTAGCATCACAAGCAATATGCATACGTATAGCAACATATTCGTGCACTCTAGCATCACCGATGGCAATATTCACGCATCATATAACATCGTTCATGTCATACTTGTTTTGTCGTACATCTCTTTTCATTATTGTCCAAGAAAAACTTGTTTCACTAATATTTGAATATTCGGGAAAATAGCTTGGGTTCCAACATCCGGTGCAAGTCACCCTCTGTGAACTCTCGGGTTCCTACACTCGATGCAAGTCACCCTCCGTGAATATTCGAGTTCCTACACCCAAGGCACGTCACCCTCCATGAACGCTTGGGTTCCTACACCGAGCGCACATCACCCTCCGTGAATGCTCAGGTTCCTACACCTAGCGCACGTCACCCTCCATGAATGCTCGGGTTCCTACCACTAGCGCACGTCACCCTCCGTAAACGCTCGAGTTCCTACCACATCTCTGAAAAATACTATAAAGCATGTTTTTATACTATATCTATATGTTGACCTTATTGGTCACACCCAGTTTTGATTATGGCAAATACTCTTAGTACTGATGTTTGTACTGATAAGTGCATGCAGGTTCGCCTTGTGCGCGCTTTAGGACTGAAATACATATCATGATGGCGTGAGGTGTTCATGCCAAAGAATGAAGATATATGTGGTGTACTTTGTATTCATTTGATTATTTCTTCATTCTAGGATGTAATTTATTATGAACTGTGCGTGTGTATGGCTTGTAATATTTTGCATGATGCATGGTAGGTAGGTATGCTCAAAATGACCACAGTTGGACTTTAGGTACCTACAAAAACCGTAGGGATTTTTTTTCCAGGTAAAATAAAAAGTCTTTAGGTCTCTAAATGCACAAAAGTCCCCATTATCATCTTTATATTAGGGGAATTACAATTGGAAAAAATATGGACTTAAATTGAAAAGGTTGAGAGGGTTCGGGCGATCGAACCTATGTCGTGTAAAACGGCTCATGCGACCGATCAAAGCCAACATGTTGACTTAGCTTCGGGCGACCGAACCTCTTTTAAACGTATCTTCCTCGGGCGACCGTCTGTTTACGTTCAATTAGAGGCTCGGGCGACCGAACTACCTGGTTCGGTTAACTGAACTTAGCTTCGGGCACCCAAACCTCAGACATTTGGCTACTGACTTTGAAATTAGGAATAGCTTCCCAAGAGGGGGGATGAATTGGATTTTAAAACTTTCTTTTAACTTCTTTTAAGAATCCTTAACTTCTTTGAACACTTGAGCAATTCTTTAACTTATTTGTTTAATTTCATCAATCACACAACAACTTAATTAAACAACCAATCAATTAAACGCAATCTTCAAACCAAACAATCAATTTATTTTCCAAGTATAAGTCAAACAACAAACAACCAAACCAAGATATAAAATATTCAGCACTTTGGTAATATAAAAACTCAAGATGGTTGTTTGTTTATATTTGCCAAATTTGAACCAAACCCTATAATGAATGAAAATTTATGCTTACTGATGTAAAGTCCTGTATAGATGAATCAAATCACTCTTTCCAAATATTTAGAACTCAAATAAACTCTTGGTAAATTTATCTTTGGGATGTTAACCAAGTAACGTACTCCCGTAAGGTTTCCACAAGATATGGTGTCACCAACGTACTCCCTTTCGGTTTCTGCAACCCAAATCAAAATTAAACCTTAAGTTTGTTTGATTTTCCAAATATATGTAGTTTATATAATTCCCAAATTTTAAACCATCCACACAATTTAAATATGCTGAAAATAACGAGTAAGGGAAGGAGAGAATGAGACGGAGATTTTTACGAGGTTCGGCTTATACCCAGCCTACGTCCTCGCCTTTGGCCAACCACCAAAGGATTCACTAGTTCAGTTCCATTGACGAGTGGAATAACACCGATTACAACACTTCTTGGTTAAGGCTAGAGCCTGCCTTCTCCAAACGATATTCCCTCGTTCGGTCACTCCTTACATAGGCTAGAGCCCGCCTCTCTAAGCAATATTTCCTTGCTTAGCCAACGATCCAAACAACCCTTGGAACGTCAAAGAACAATAAGAAACAAGATATAATCTGCGTACAAGTATACTCTCTCAAAGAGCAAGTTAGTACAATTTCAGCACTATATACTTTGAATGTAAAATACCAATATGAAATACAATGAAGCTCAAGTGTGGAATTCACCAATATCCTTATTAGATAAGGATTAGAAATAGGAACTCAGAGAAAGAAGGATCAGCACTTCAGAATTCTCAGCAAAATAATTTTTCAATGAGTGAACAAGAGAGCTTTGGAAGAACAAGAATACTTTCAGCTTTACAAGCAGATTTTTCAATTCTTGGATATGTTTTGATTTGCAAAACCATGTATTTATAGGCTTTCAAACTTGTTTCCATGTTGCAAAAATTTCCTTTGAGAGTTTCCCAAAATTATAGAAAGTTTGGAGTTCAAACGGCTATATTTTAAAATATTAGAATTTAAAAAATTTTTCCGTTAAACAGACTTCAGTTGACTGAAGGTTCGTGGTCAGTAAACTGAAGTTCCTTAAACCCCTTTAAAATAGAGCTGGATACAGGGTCAGTCATCTGAAGTAGGGTTCAGTTGACTGATGTAGCAAGTTCAGTTGACTGAAGTCACAAGTTCAGTAGACTGAACTCACTGCTGCAACTTTCTGCCTATTCTGGAAATACTTCAGTCAGCTGAACTTATTCTTCAGTCGACTGAAGTCATCTGTTCAGTCATCTGAAGTCCCTCCCGTGAACAGTGTTTAGTTGACTGACAGCAGTGACCCCGTTTCAGTGTTTTAACCATAATTTTTTATATATAACTCCAAATTAGGTGTTCTTGGTGTCAAATGAAATCTAAGAGAAAATCCTACAACTTTCGTGTTCATCATTTTTTAAAATAATGAATTTTTGATAGTGAAAAATACACCTAAATACGGATGTATAAAAACTGACAGCAAACAGAAAAACCCTTTTTGGTGTTTTTATTCCAAAAATGATTCTAACCCTTTTAAAATAATTTTTGACTTTATAAAATTATTTTATAGATATTTTAAAAGGTATTTAGGTCCAAGAAGTTAACCTAAGAGATTCAAAATATTGCAAACGATATTTTAAACATTTAAAGTACTTACATGAAAACTTCTAAAACTTTTCTCATTCTTAAGTCTTCATGTTTTGTTTCTTCAAGCTTCCATCTTTTCTTTAAGCTTTCATATTCTTTGAGCTTTATAACTTTGCCTTTCTTTGGATCTTTTAGTATTCCTTGGCTTTCAACAACTCATTCATGTCTTCATATTCTTCAAGATTTAGTATATCATCTTTAAATCCATGCTTGGACTCTTTTAAGCTTCATTTGATCCTCTTGAGCACTTTGACCTTTGCTTTCTCATATATAAGCCCTGAAATATCATTACTCACACAAATACATTAAATTTCACTTGTTTGTTAGCATCAAAAGAAGATAACAAGATTTTAAGCCTTGTAAGGCCAACAGACTTTGTTTTAGCCAACCAAACCTCAACTCGAGCACCCAAACCTCTTAAAATTGATTTTTTGACTATGTCTATTCGGGCACCCGAACCTCAGGCCAAGCACCCAAACCTTGCGGGTTAAAATAATTTTTACTGATTTTTAAATGGGGTAAACTGGGTTAATTTTCTTAATGATATTTTCAACAATTCTAATTATACCCATTGTGTCCCCAACGGTCAAAAAATCCTCCTTACCTATATATACCAATTCATTTGTCTTAATTTGCAAGGATTAGCAAACTTGATTAAGGCAAAATTTCTCTCAACTCTCAAAACCTTAAAAACCCTATATTAGCCAAATACCTCTTGAAAACACTCACATACTCCTCATTCTCTTTCTCTAAGCATTGTGAGTGTCTCTATAAGGCTATTATGCTTAAATCTCTCTAGCTTATACTCTCTCTTGATATATTGATTAATTGATTTTACTTGAGAGTATAGCCTAAAGTTCTTCCATAGATTTCATTTGATAAATCTAGTGTGGAAAAACTTTAAGGGTTTTGGTTCTTGCATCATTGTTGCAAGTTACCTAAACCTAGATTTTGTGTGCAAAAATCCTTTACAAAAGCTAGTCTTTCAAACAATTCCATTGTGCTTTATACATTGAAATATCCTATTGAGTTTGTTTTATTCATCTTGCTTAGCATATTTGAAACCCTGATTTGATTTTGTGATATTCAAATAGTGTGTTTCAAATCTTGCTTAGATATACACTCTAGATCTTGACTAAAAATATATACGTGATTGAGTGTTTAGCACACATTAGAGCACTGAGCATATTTACATATCATTCGTGCTTGCATTATTGACTGAGCTATATTGGTGCACACATCTGCTTGTGTTGAAGGGCATTTCCGTGTATAAACAATTTCATACACATTGGTTGTATTCTAGGCATGGGCCTGAAGAGGGAGACTAGCCCTGTGGAATAGTCCCAAATTGGCTTAGACACGGTTAGGAAAGCTAGGTGCGCCATCCTGTTAAGGCATGTCGGTTGAGGTCAGCCCCTTGAATTGACCTGGTTGTATAGGTGCCGCTCCACCCAGTTAAGATAGCATTTTAGTGGTAATCCTTGTGCTGGTGTGGCCAAGGTGGGGACGAAGGCTCAGTTGGCCGAACCCCGATAAAATATCGTGTGTGTTCTTTACATTTTCGCAATTTACATTTACTGCACGTGTATGTTTGTTTGATGATTGCATAGACTGACCCTAGGCTAAATTACATTGTTGTTAAAATCTGTAGACCTAGCTAACAAATTTTTAAATACCCAATTCACCCCCCCTCTTGGGGTTGAACCATAACTATCACTATATTCTCATGCCACACAGTAATTTTAAAATATATTAATCATACTTGATAAATTGTATAAGTCTCTACTGTGAATAATACTCTGGTGGAACATTTATATAATTTTATACTGAAATCATACTCGAATAACCTAGCATAGCATATTTCCCTTGCCTGATTTCTGCTAAAAATCCCCTACTATAATGAGTCCAACACTCGCAAGGTTCTCCACTCAACACCCTAAAAATCATAAATCCCAAAACAAAAATTACTATTTCTACGTCTATTACATTTCTTACAACTGCTGAAAACCCAAATTCCAAATAAAAGACATTACTCTGTATTTGGGATGAATTCTGACTTTGTCCCACTAACAATCCACCCCAGCAGACTTGAAGAGAGCTCCACCAGGAGTGTCGTGGTGGCCTCAGATCGTCGATCTAGCAACTGATGGGGCCAAAATCGAAGGAAAAATAGGGAGGAGCCATAGGTGTAAAAGGAGAAAAAGACTACGGCAAATTTCTGTGATTAAAATCAGTTTAGGGCTATTTATACTGTGAGATTCGTTGACGAGCCACGTCACCTCATCGACGAGTCCTTCAAAAATTTCATCGAAGAATTTCCTCCTTCGTCGACGAATTTCAGTCTGTCCCAAAAACCCTTCTCGGTATCTTCTCATCGACGAGGCGTAGCGTCGTCGACGAGGTCCCCTCATGCACTCATCGACGAACTCCCTGTGTTCGTCGACGAGGCCCTATGGAAAATCCTTCGAGTTGTTCCATCCAAAATCCAATGTCATCGACGAACGCAAAGTGTTCATCAATGAAGTCGGCTGCCTCTTTCTGTTACTAATTCCATTTCCCTCCCTCTTTATTATTTAAATACCATTATTACTCAGGTCGTTACTATTGGCCTAATAAGGCTTACAATTTTTATTTTGATGATAACAAATCATGATATGTTTAATGTGGTTCAAGTGAAAGTTTTTCAGGAAAAAGACAAAGCTTAAAGGAAGTGACAAAGCTCAAGAGGATGATAAGGCTTATGGATTAAAAAGAGATCTTGAAGAGCATGAGGAAGCTCATGGATTAAAAAGAGATTTTGAATAGCATGGGGATTAAAGATAACTTGATGAAAGCTCAAAGAAAAGATTGAAAACTCAAAGATGATGGAAGAACAAGATTGAAGATCAAAGGGCTTAAATTTTTAAGGATGTTTTGAATGTAAGTACTTCAAGTTAATTTCAAGTATAAACTAAATTTGAAGCTCCCAAGAAACTCAGAAATATATTTTTAAGAAAATTCTAAAGGATATTTTTAAAATCAATGAAAAGAAAGGTTTTTGAAAAAGAAAAGTTTTTGAAAAACAGAAGGGTCAGGCGACTGTCCTATTGTAGCAGGCAACTGCCAAATTAAGTGAAGAATTTTTCAAAGAGACAAGAGCATGCTAGGCAACTGCCTGAACATGCCAGGCGCCTGGGTGGTCATGTCAGGCAACTGCCTTGGTTCTAGCAGGCGACTGCTAGTGTTCTGTGTTATGAGTTTGTTCTATGACAGGAGATTGCCAAGTCATGGCAGGCGACTGCCACTCGAACGTTGGCTTAAAAACTCTCAATGGAAAGATTTTTTAAATGAAGTTTTTGGACACTATTATTTTGAAAAATTTGAAAACTACTTCAAGAAAACTTTGGGGGTAAGGAATTACTTTTAAACATATATAAATAGCCCCAAACTTCAAAAGTTTTAGACATCAAGAAATTTTGAGCAATCAAAGTTCTCAAAAAGACTCTCAAACTCTCTTGTGTTCATTCATCTTCAACTACTGAATTGCTACTGATTCAAACTCCGAAGTAAAGCTTTCAAAGTCAGAATCTTTCAAGTTTTGGAAGATACTTGGTGATTTATATTGAGTATTGAGCTTCAAATTCTTTTATATTTGAATTACTTTGAAGTATTATTGTGCTGAATGTTGTACTAACCTACTCTGCTGTGAGAGTGTTTTCTTGTACACAAACTTTTCTCTATCTTGGTTCTTATTTATAGACGATTCAAGCTGTAGAATCATTGGACCAAACGAGGGAATATCATTTGGAGAGGCAGGCTCTAACCTAACGGAAGGAGTGTTTGTAATTGATATTTGTTCCACTCGTCAACGAAACTGAATTAGTGAATCCTTTTGTGGTTTGCCAAAGGCGAGGACGTAGGCTGGGTATAAGCCGAACCTTGTAAAATATTGTCTCTCTCTTCTTCCTTACTCTTTACTTTTTCAACAATACATATAACCTACGTGTATGTTTTAAATTGTTGATTCTGAGTGTATAGTTGTTAAATAAACCGGAGGATAATTTGTTCTTGGTTTGATCAGCATTGATTGTGAAAACTGAAAGGGACTATGTTGGTTGATCAACCTAAACTTATTAATCTGAAAGTTTATTTAAAAGTTAAACACAAAGAAGAATTGTGAGTTTGGAATAAACACAAGGCTTACATAAATTCAACGTGCTTTACAATTTCTTACAAGGCTATTGACACAAACATTGATTGTTTGATTTTCTTGATTGGTTGTGGTTGAATTGTTTTTATATTTACTTGTTGTGATTGTTGATATAAAATAAAGAATTAAAATTGAAATAATTTTAAAATTCCAATTCACCCCCCCCCCTTCTTGGGAAGCTATCCTAATTTCAAGTGGTATCAGAGAGGGGTTATAGCAACTCTTAACTAGAAGCTATAAAAAGATCTAAATGGCTAACTTAGGCGTAGCTCCCTTTGGAGAGGGATAATCTTCAATTAGGCCACCATTCTTTTGTGGTTTGAACTATATTTTCTGGAAAAAGAGAATACAAAATATATCTCCAAATGATGAATTGGAAAGTTTGGGAAGTTGTTATAGATGGAGATCAAATTCCCACTAAGATAGTAGATGGAAAACAAATCCCAAAAGAGAAAAAAGATATGACCGATCAAGATTATAAAATGCTCCAAACAAATTCAAGTGCTATAAATGCTTTATATTGTGCCTTGGATGCTAATGAATTTAATCGAGTAATGGCTTGTAAATCAGCTAAGGAAATATGGGATAAGCTAGAAGTTACTTATGAAGGAACAACGAATGTTAGGGATAATAGGGTTGATATGCTCACAAGCGAGTATGAAGCCTTTAAGATGAACTCAGATGAATCAATTACAAATATGTTTACTAGGGTCACTCACATAATCAATTCCCTAAATGCATTAGGAAAAACCTACACTACCTATGAGATGATAAGGAAAATTCTTAGAGGGCTGCCACCTAAATGGGAACCAAAGGCTACAGCAATTACCGAATGAAGAAATCTAAAAACCACTTCCTTAGATGAGCTTGTAGGTTCTCTTATCACATACGAAATGGCAATGAATGAAAAGAGTGGGAAAACCAAAGCCCAAGAAACAATAGCCTTTAAAGCCTTAAAAGAAAATTCAAGTAGTGAAATGGATGAAGATGAAGAAGCCTTCATATCTAAAAAGCTAGTAAGAATACTAAGAAGGAGAAACAAATTCAAAAGAAGAAATCAAGACTCCAAATTAGAAGAAAAAAATATCAACAAAAAGGAATCAAAGAATAAAACTCCTAAATGCTACAATTCCAATAAAGATGGACATGTAAAACCGGAATGTCCACTATTAAAGAAAGAGTCTAAAAAGAAAAACAAGAAGGCCATGAAAGCCACCACTTGGGATAGTACAAGTAGTTCAGAGAATAAAATAAGTGACCAAGAAGTTGCTTACACATGCTTTATGGCATGGGATAACGAAGAAAGCTCCTCAACTAAATGTTCAAATAATTCTTGTAGTGATGAATCAAGTGATGAGGGTATGCCATCTTATGATGAACTTCAAAATTATCTAGTCAAAGTACCTAAGATGCTGATGAAAGCAAATAAACAAAACACCTCATTGAAGAATAAAAATGAAAGAGTTAGAATTCCTAAAGAATGCTGAAAGAGATAAAGACTCAAAACTCAAGCAATTAGAACTTATGTACGAATCAGCAATGACACAAATAGAATCCAAAAATCTTGCTGAAAAGGAAAACAACTTGAAAATTGAAAAGCTAGAAAGCAAGAATGACCAAATGATAGAAGACCTTCAATCCTTATCATCTGCCGTATATGAGAAAGATATGTATATTTCTAAATTAGATGATAGAATCAGAAAATTATCTCTAGAATTAGAGAAATCATTAAAGAGGGTTGATAACAAGAAAGACATAGAGTTAAATGATTTCAAGAATCAAATCAAAGATAAGGATAAAATTATTTACAACTTCACAAAAGGAAAGGAAAACCTTGATAAGATGATTGGCTTACAAAGAATGTCTCTAAATAAAGAAGGCATTGGTTTCAATGGAATTGAAAATAAAAATAAAAAGAATTCTTACATGGGATATTTCTCGAAAGAATCCAAAGACTATACTTGCACATCTTCTAATGCCTACACAAACACCATATGCTATCAATGCAAGAAAAATGGGCATATAAAGTTTGAATGTCCGTTTAAGAGGAAAGGTATTAAAACCAAACAAGTATGGAAAATAAAAGAAACCTCCCTTGAAAAATCCTCCAGACCCAAGAAAATATGGGTACCAAAAATGAAATAATAACTTCACACATATATAAAATAGAAAATGGCATTGTTGGCCAAAATCATAGGATGACTTTTTACTAGGCTTAACTTAAGAAAATATAAAGAAAATATCAAATCTAAGCTTATTATATAAGCGCCTTGATGTAACATGCTACATGCTTACTTGCCTACATGTGATGTATTATATGCTATTTGTGTATTAATTAACTTGACTTGATTTACATTAAAAAGTATGGCTCACTATGTTGAAAATTGAGAATGAGATTATTGAGCTTAAGCATAAATTTTTTATATAAGGATAATTCTTGAACATGCATAATTTTAAATGAATCACATGGATAAACATACTGCTCTTTATCTATGAGCTATGAAAGATATAGTAGTTATATTGGTATCCATGAACTATACATTATATGATATTAAGCTTTGGTATCTATAAAGTATTTTTGGTTTTACATGTTAAAAATTTCAATAGATATCAAATCTAAAAGCTCACTTGGTATCACAAAGTCAAATTATTTATGAGCATGATTATGTCTATGAGCATAATGTGACATTGATGATCTTAGCATGATATTGATATTTTATACATGATATGATTCAATATTTTACATGGGATGATAAAAGCGCAAAATTAATAACAAAACTGAATGTATTGAATTCAGGGGGAGTGTCATTAATCATTAATCAATTGGTATCTTGAATAAATGTTGTGAGCTACATACTACAAATGCTATATTGAAAAACAATAACTTGAGTGTGTACATATGTTTGGAATACATGGTTATTAATATGCTTAAAATGATTTGTATTTGAATTTAAATCATTTCTTCTCCTTTTTGATTGATGTCCAAAGGGGGAGATGTTTGAGAGAAGGGAGTGCAAAAATGTGTGATGCCATGGTTTGTAAAACTTGTATGGATCATATTTTGTATGTAAAACTATGAATATGTATGGATGGATCATTTATGGATTATCTCGCATGGATCATATCTTGTATATACCTATGAAAATGTATCATGCTTGTTGAAAAAGGGAGCCATGAGTAATAATTCTTATTATTTTTGCTCTCGATTTGTCACCATCAAAAAGGGGGAGATTGTTGGCCTAATAAGGCTTACAATTCTTATTTTAATGATAAAAAATTATGATATGTTTAATGTGGTTCAAGTGAAAGTTTTTCAAGAAAAAGACAAAGCTTAAAGGAAGTGACAAAGCTTAAGAGGATGATAAGGCTTATGGATTAAAAAGAGATCTTGAAGAGCATGAGGAAGCTCATGGATTAAAAAGAGATTTTGAAGAGCATGAGGATTAAAGATAACTTGATGAAAGCTCAAAGAAAAGATTGAAAACTCAAAGATGATGGAAGAACAAGATTGAAGATCAAAGGGTTAAATTTTGAAGGATGTTTTGAATGTAAGTACTTCAAGTTAATTTCAAGTATAAACTGAATTTGAAGCTCTCAAGAAACTCAGAAATATATTTTTAAGAAAACTCAAAAGGATATTTTAAAAATCAATGAAAAGAAAGGTTTTTGAAAAAGAAAAGTTTTTGAAAAATAGAAGGGCCAGGCGACTGTCCTATTGTGGCAGGCAACTGCCAAATTAGGTGAAGAATTTTTCAAAGAGACAGTAGCATGCCAGGAAACTGCCTGAACATGCTAGGCGCCTGGGTGGTCATGCCAGGTGCCTGGGTGGTAATGCCAAGCACCTAGGTGGTCATGCCAGGCAACTGCCTTGGTTCTAGAAGGCGACTGCCAGTGTTCTGTGTTATGAGTTTGTTCTATGACAGGCGACTGCCACTCGAACGTTGGCTTCAAAACTCTCAACGGGAAGATTTTTTAAATGAAGTTTTTGGATACTATTATTTTGAAAAACTTGGAAACTACTTCAAGGAAACTTTAGGGGTAAGGAATTACTTTTAAACATCTATAAATAGCCCCAAACTTCAAAAGTTTTAGACACCAAGAAATTTTCAGCAATCAAAGTTCTCAAAAAGGCTGTCAAACTCTCTTGTGTTCATTCATCTTCAACTACTAAATTGCCACTAATTCAAACTCCGAAGTAAAGCTTTCAAAGTCAGAATCTTTCAAGTTTTGGAAGATACTTGGTGATTTATATTGAGTATTAAGCTTCAAATTCTTTTATATTTGAATTACTTTGAAGTATTATTGTGCTGAATGTTGTACTAACCTACTCTGCTATGAGAGCGTTTTCTTGTACACAAACTTTTCTCTATCTTGGTTCTTATTTATAGACGATTCAAGGTTGTAGAATCGTTGGACCAAACGAGGGAATATTGTTTGGAGAGGCAGGCTCTAACCTAACGAAAGGAGTGTTTGTAATCAGTATTTGTTCCACCCGTCAACGGAACTGAATTAGTGAATCTTTTTGTGGTTTGCCAAAGGCGAGGACGTAGGCTAGGTATAAGCCGAACCTTGTAAAATATTGTCTCTCTCTTCTTCCTTACTCTTTAATTTTTCAGCAATACATATAACCTGCGTGTATGTTTTAAACTGTTGATTCTGAGTGTATAGTTGTTAAATAAACCGGAGGATAATTTGTTCTTGGCTTGATCAGCATTGATTGCGGAAACCAAAAGGGACTACGTTGGTTGATCAACCTAAACTTATTAATCTGAAAGTTTATTTAAAAGCTAAACACAAAGAAGAATTGTGAGTTTGGAATAAACACAGTGGTTACATAAATTTAGCATGCTTTGCAATTTTTTACAGGGCTATTGATACAAACATCGAGTTTTTGATTATCTTGATTGGTTGTGGTTGAATTGTTTTTATATTTACTTGTTTTGATTGTTGATATAAAAAAAAGAATTAAAATTGAAATAATTTTAAAATTCCAATTCACCCCCTCCCCTCTTGGGAAGCTATCCTAATTTCAATTTGTATCAGAGTAAGGAGACTTCTAGAGAGAGAAAGAGATAGGATTTGAGTTTTCTTAGCTTGGAAGTAAAGAGATTCCTTTTTATTCCCTTTGACTTGGGTGTCCTCGTCGACGAAATGGTATACTCGTCGATGAGTCTGCCATTGCCTTCATCAAAAAAGCGGTGGCCTCGTCGACGAGCCTAAAATCCCCGATTTCCTGAAATCTCTCGGCTTCTCCTCGTCGATGAGCCTCTGAACTTCGTCGAAGAGACTTACATGAACTTCGTCGATGAACCCTGGCTTCATCGACCAATCCTACTAAATCCCCAATTTGCCCCTCTCTTTTTTATTTAAACTCATATATCACGATTCGGGTTCTTACAATCTCCCCTCCTTACAAAAAATTTCGTCCTCAAAATTTGCCATCACTCGATCATAGCTCGTACATATAACTGAACATACATACACAATTCTAGAAAGAAACTGGTGACCACTACTGCGTAGCCCCATCATACACATACACATACATACCCTCACTTATGGCAGAGGAATACCGTGGTTACATATACAACTATCTCATAAGTTCACAATCCACATACACACTCCCGACGACTAACCACCTATCCCAACCCAAAGTAGGATAACATACAAGTGCTGAAAACTACTATGGATACTTCCGACGCATTTCCGTTTCCAATTCCCAAGAAGCTTCTTCAAACAATACCTTCACCAATGGTATTTCTTTAGTATGAAGCTTCTGAACTTTATGGTTCAAAACCTGAACATGTATGTCCTCATATGCTAAAGTATTATCAATTTCCAACTCATCATAACTGATAACGTGTGAAGGATCCAACACATACCTTCTCAACATGGATACGTGAAACACATCGTGGACCCTCGAGAGTGCTGGAGGTAGTGCAATCCTATAGGCTACCGAACCCACTCGCTCCTCGAATGGTCCGATATACCTCGGGCTTAGCTTGCCCTTCCTTCTAAATCTCATCACCCCTTTCATCAGAGCGATACGTAGAAATACCTTGCCCCCCACTTCAAACTCTAAATCATGGTGGCAAACATCGGCGTAACTCTGCTGCCGACTCTAAGCTGATCTAATCCTCTCCCGGATCAAACCCAACTTCTTAGACGCCTGCTGCACAAGTTCAGGTCCTAACACCTGATGTTCACCAACCTCATCCCAACACAAAGGAAATCGACACCTATGACCATACAAAGCCTCGAATGGTGTTATCCCAATACTAGCCTGAAAGCTGTTATTATAAGCGAACTCTACAAGTGGCATAAACTCTATCCAGCTACCACCGAAGTCTAACATACAAGCTCACAACATATCTTCCAATATCTGTATCGTCCTCTTCGACTATCCATCAGTCTGAGGGTGGAACGTTGTACTGAAAGCAAGCTTCGTTCTCAATGCCTCCTGCAAGCTCATCCAGAATCGAGAAGTAAACCTTGGATCTCGATCTGATACAATGGATATCTGTACTCTGTGCATTCTCACAATCTCATGCACATACAAATCTGCTAGCCTACTCAAAGGACAACCAACTTTCATTGGTATAAAATGAGCAGATTTCGTCAATCTGTCCACGATCACCCAGATAGCATTCTTCCCGTGAAGCGCTAGTGGCAAACCGGTCACAAAATCCATGGAAATATGCTCCCATTTCCACACCGAAATAGGCAAAGGCTACAACAGCCCTACTGGCCTCTGATGTTCAACTTTCACCTACTAACACGTCAGACACTGCTCCATGAACTAAGCAATCTGTCTCTTCATACCAAACCACCAGAAGGTCTCCCGCAAGTCATGATACATCTTCGTGATACTAGGATGTACCGTATACAAAGAACGATGCGCTTCCTCCAGAATCGTCCTTATGATCTCATCGTCGTTCGGAACACATAGCCTGGTCCCAAACCACAACAGGAGGTCTGAACACTACTACCCTCTTACGACAATTGATCATAGCAAAACTATAGAACAACCAATCAAACCCCGACATGTCGTATACCACAATATTCGCTGGTAGCAGCTTCCCACGAATTACCACTGGGCAATCTTCCAACATCTTCCCACAGAAAGAGACACTCCTAGATGGCATAGTAACAAATAATACCTCATTCATGTCTTGGGTCTCAACCCCACACCGTCCAACAAAATTCACAAATACAAAAGAGTGGGTTGCACCCAAATCAAACAAGACAGAAGCTTTATTTGAAAGTAAAAATAAGGTACCTGTCACCACGTTCCCTACATGCTCAGCGTCCGCTAGAGTAAAAGAGTATACTTTGGCCGGAGCTGTATTCGTCTGAACATTTCCCCAAGGCATTCGGTTGCTCCCTCGGTTCACACTAGATGCAGGCACGTCTCGCTTCGGTGCACGACAATCACAAAACATGTGCCTTAGCTGGCCACAGTTGTAGTAGTTACCCCCAAATGACCGGCACTTACCCTCATGCCATCTGTGGCATCTGGTACAACATCCACTAGTCTGGCTCCCCTGAGAACCTTGGCGTTCAGTATTCTGACGGTAACTCGAGACCTTGCTTCTCTTCTTCTATGATCCCTGACGAGATAGTTGGAAGGTAGCATAGAAGAAGAGAAGCAATGAAGCGGTGGCCTCGTCGATGAGCCTGAAATCCCAGTTTTTCGAAATCTCTCGGCTTCTCCTCGTCGACGAGCCTCTGAACTTTGTCGACGAGACTTACATGAACTTCGTCAACGAACCTTGGCTTCACCGATGAATCCTGCTAAATCCCCAATTTGCCCCTCTCTTATTTATTTAAACTCATATATCATGGTTCGAGTTCTTACACATCCTCCGTGAACACTCGGGTTCCTACACCTGGCACGAGTCACCCTCCGTGAACACTCGGGTTCCTACACCCAGTGCAAGTCACCCTCCGTGAACACTCGGGTACCTACACCCGGTGCAAGTCACCCTCTGTGAATGCTCAGGTTCCTACACTCGATGCAATTCACTCTCCGTTAATGCTCGGGTTCCTACACCCGGCACACATTACCCTCCGTGAACGCTCGAGTTCTTACACCCAGCGCACATTACCCTCTGTGAACTCTTGGGTTCCAACACCTAGCACGCGTCACCCTCCGTGAATGCTCGGATTCCTACACCCGGTGCAAGTCACCCTCTGTGAACGTTCGGGTTCCTACACTTGGTACAAGCTACCCTCCGTGAATACTCGGGTTCCTACACCTGGTGCAAGTCACCCACCTTGAATGCTCAGTTTCCCACACCTGGTGCAAGTCACCCTCTGTGAATGCTCGGGTTCCTACACTCGGTGCAAGTCACCGTCTGTGAACACTCAAGTTCCTACACTCGATGCAACTCACCCGTCGTGAGCGCTTAGATTCCTACACGCAGCGCACATTACCCTCCGTGAACGCTCAGGTTCCTACACCCAGCGCACGTCACCCTCTGTGAATGCTCGTGTTCCTACACCCGACGCAAGTCACCCTCCATGAATGCTCAGGTTCCTATATCCGATGCAAGTCACCCTCCGTGAATGCTCGGGTTCCTACACCCAGCGCACATCACCCTTTGTGAACGCTCGGGTTCCTACACCCGGTGCAAGTCACCCTCTGTGAATATTCGGGTTCCTACACCCGATGCAAGTCACCCTCTGTGAATGCTCGGGTTCTTACACTCGATGCAAGTCACCCTCCGTGAATGCTCAGCTTCCTACATCCAGTGCAAGTCACCCTCCGTGAACGCTCGAGTTCCTACACCCAAAGCATGTCACCCTCCGTGAACGCTAGGGTTCCTACACCCAGCGCACGTCATCCTCCGTAAACGCTCGGGTTCCTACACCCAGTGCAAGTCATCCTCCGTGAATGCTTGGGTTCCTACACCTGATGCAAGTCACCCTTCATGAACGCTCGGGTTCCCACACTCAACGCACATCACCCTCTGTGAACGCTCAAGTTCCTACACCCAGCGCACGTCACCCTCCGTGAACACTCGGGTTCCTACACCCAACGTACGTCACCTTCCATAAACGCTTGGGTTCCTACACCTGGTGCAAGTCACCCTCTATAAATGCTCAGGTTCCTACACCCGGTGCAAGTCACCCTCTGTGAACGCTTGGGTTCCTACACCCAGCGCACGTCACCATCCATGAACGCTCGGGTTCCTGCACCTAGTGCACGTCACCCTCCGTAAACGCTTGGGTTCCTACACTCGGTGCGAGTCACCCTCCGTAAATGCTTGGGTTCCTACACTAGGTGCAAGTCACCCTCCGTGAATTCACGGGTTCCTACACCCGGTGCAAGTCACCCTACGTGAATGCTCGAGTTCCTACACTCGGTGCAAGTCACTCTCCGTGAATGCTCGAGTTCCTACACCCAGCGCACGTCACCTTCCATGAACGCTCGGGTTCCTACACCCAGCGCACGTCACCCTCAGTAAACACTTAGGTTCCTACACCCGGTGCACGTCACCCTCCGTGAATGCTCGAGTTCCTACACTCGGCATGAGTCACCCTCCATGAACGCTCGGGTCCCTACACCCGGTGCAAGTCACCCTCCGTGAATGCTCAGGTTCCTACATCCAGTGCAAGTCACTCTCCGTGAATGCTTGGGTTCCTACACCCAGCGCACGTCACCCTCAGTAGATGCTCGGGTTCCTACACTCGGTGCACATCACCCTCTGTGAACGCTTGGGTTCCTACACCCAATGCACGTCACCCTCCGTGAATGCTCGAGTTGCTACACCCGGTGCGAGTCACCCTCCGTGAACGCTCAGGTTCCTACACCCGATGCAAGTTACCCTCCGTGAACGCTCGGGTTCCTACACCCAGTGGAAGTCACCCTCCATGAACGCTCGGGTTCCTACACCCGGTGCAAGTCACCCTCCGTGATAATTTGGGTTCCTACACCCGACGCAAGTTATCCTCATGTGCTTTTAAACCCAGTACAAATCAGTTTTCACAGACCATTTTTTGTCTCTTTTGTTATATTTAGCCAAATCTAAAATTCGCGTCTTTTATCTTTGCAGGTTTTTTGCTACAAAAACGTAGGAGAGTTCCTACCGTTACGTTAAAGTAACAAAGCCTACAAAGAGGGACAGCTGTAGACACCCCATTTTTACCCGGGCCCAATATATTAAAATTATTATTATTATTATTATTATTATTATTATTATTATTATTATTATTATTATTATTATTATAAAATATTATTTTATTATTAAGGTATTATTTTTATTATTACTTTACCATTATTTTTCTTATTCTTATTTTTATTATTATTATTATTATTTCTAAATATTACTTTATTATTATTGTTATTATTATTATTTTACTATTATTACCATTACTATTATTATTATTATTATTATTATTATTATTATTATTATTATTATAAATAATAAAAAAATAAAAAGAAAATGATAAGAAAGTGGGGCGAAAACCCTAGCTGCTCCACCCCCCTTTTTCCTATAAAAAACACACTCACCCAACTCCATTCTCACAGACAACTGGGGGGGCGCACAAAAAAACCTACCTTGCTACCGCCATCACCCCCGCGCGCCTTCTTCCCTCTTTCTCTCAGCTCCGGCCCTCTCTCATTCTCTCATTCTCTCTGGAAGCCCCCGCGGCCTCTCTTGGCCACCTTGCTTCCTCCTTCGCCTTCTCGTCACCTAACAACCCACAGCAGAGCGTCCTCCTTCCATTCCGGCAGCCCCCAACTCGCCCAGCCTCTGCAACTCCCCTGCACAACTTGTCACCCTACAAGCCACAGCAGAGCGTCCTATTTCCATTCCGGCAACCCCCCACTTGCCCAGGCTCTGCAACTCCCCTGCACAACCGGCAAGATCCCGAGAAGCCAACCTCCCTGAAGATCTTCTGATTCTCTCTCAGACCACTTGTACCGCCGCTGCTGCTCCACGCTCATCGCACCACCCTGCTGCCTCTCTCGCCGCACAACCGAGATCAGCCCCCCCAACACCAGCGAGGTCCTCTGTCTCTCGACCGCACCTCTGCGACTCCCTTGCTCCGGCTGACCATACCAGCGGCCCTCCAGCCATTCGGCCACACCGCCGGACCCCTGCTGTACAACCTAGTAGCCGAGAACCACTACAGCAATAGCAATCCTAATTCCCCTCTGCAGCCCCTTCGGACTTCCTCTGCTCCACGAGCCAAGCCACGGCTGAGAAGACCTGCAAATAACCAGAACTCTCCAACAACCTTGCCGAGACCATCCTCGGTTCCACCATTGCTACACCGGCACCCAACTCCGGCCCCCTCTGTAAGCCCCTCTACACACACACTAACACCCACAACAACACACACACACACTAAAACACACAGTAACATGCACACACAGTATATGGATAGATATTTATATATATATATATATATATATATATATATTTGTTTTGGTTGTATTTGGCCTTAAAGTTTTTTTTTTTTTTTTTTTTTTTTTTGTGTACTGTGATTAATAGCAGTTGTGGTTTTATTTCATATCTAATGTCAATTTTTTTTCTTTTTGTAGGATTTTTCTTCTTTTGGTAATCATATTTATTCAGATTATATATATATATATATATATATATATTTGACGTCAATTTATTTTTTGCAGGATTTTTTTTCTCTTTCTAATATTTACTTAGGTTTTAATGTTTATGGTATTTACTATGCTTTTTAAATAAATTAGGGTACAATAGTTAACAATAGATGTTGAGTAAGTATTATTCATGCTTAAGGTTGTATTTATTTAGGGTACTACTTAATATGGTATCTTTAGGATATTTAGTATTACCTATTAGGGTATATTTTTTTAGTATTTTAACATATAGGGTACTACTTATTATGGTATCTTTAGTACATTAGTATTACTCATTAGGGTATTTTTAGGGTATCACTTAATATGGTATCTTTAGGATATTTAGTATTACCTATTAGGGTATTTTTAGTATTTTAATATATAGGGTATTACTTTTTATAATATCTTTAGTATTGTAATATATGTGGTATTTTATTACCTATTTTGACATTTGTAATATTTTAGTAGATACGTGTTATTATTAATGTTATATGCATTGTGATAGTTCAATATCTTAACTTATTATCCTATTAATATATATTAAAATCTCTCATACTAGTCTTTTCCTATAAAAATTTTCTATACAACTTCAAAATTTGGGAGTGTATTTTCCTAAATATTTTCTTGATTTTTATCCCTATGATTGCAATTAAAAAATGTACAAGCTTTTCAAGCTTCATGTACCTTCAGTTATGAGGGAATATATAAATCATACAAGAATATACGTAATATATATATATATATATATATATATATAACGTATATTCTTGTATGATTTATTTATTTATTTTGCATGTGTGTTTGTAAATTCACTAAAAGGGAGCAATTTTAAAAACTTTTAAAATTTACTTAGGGATAATTTCATAATTAATTAGGTACCGTTTGTAAGAACGGACGTGTAGGGGGAGCTCATACCTTGCCCTCGCGTAACCAAACTCCTGACCCCAACTTTAGTAACGTAGACCGAATCTACCCTTAATTGGGTAGAAATTATATGTTCTAACCACTCTAAAAGGTTAGTGGCGACTCCATTCCTGTTTTATTTCCGAAAATTTCAACCACACATTTTTTATTTCGCAACGTCGGGGCACACGCGCTCCGGGACGTCGCGACAATCGAGAATATTTTAAAATAAATTTGACATAATCTCGTTTACTTACTTTAACCTTGGAGTCGTGCCTACAACATCCAAACGATGAAATCACTCTGGTTAAAATGTTGAGGAGCGGAACTAAGACCCAGAAATGATGTAACGACCTTAAAATTTATACCATTATATATATATATATATATATATTTACATATAAACTATTCTGATACCCCCTGCAATAAAACTCGGGCCTCGGAAGGCACCGGGGTAATCCTGTATACAATAATCATACCTACGCAGTAGAAACATAAGTCATACAACCATAAATACCATACAATACCAGGAATCTGTATCTCTAAACCATAACTATATAATACATCTCTCTCCATAAATATCTATCCCAAAAACACAACACCCTGTACAAACTTACCCTATAATCAGGGTAACCAAGTAAACTCTCTACCTGCGAGCCTGATCTGCTCGCTTAGCTGGCTCACCTGAAAAATGTTAAAACCATGGGGTAAGTCAACACTCCGTAAGGGAAAATATGCTATTACTAGTGTGTGGAAACTAAGTTACATATACTTTAAATAACACATGAGCTCTAATAAAGGATAAATCTGTAAAGCATATCTTACATTTTTCCGCAATTTAAAACATAACTATATCATTTGAGTTTTCTAATTTTCATACTGCTAATATCATACTAAACTTATTAAATACTGTAATACTATATACATATACATAACTTTGCTTTATCCCTGAAACTCTATATGTCATGATTTGACCCCTCATGACAGAGTTGTGTGGCCTGTAGGTGGGACTTAATCTGGTTGGCCCTCCAGATAAGTCACTATACTCTACACTACCTCAGCCTGGCCAAACTGCATACTCTCCTAGGCGTGGGACTAGCTACTACCTCGTCAAACTGGCCCCCTCAACCCAGCGAAATGGGGAGTTACATCCTCTCCAAGCACAGTTGACGGTACCCATACACTATCTGAGATATGTGGTTGCACTCTATCTTTATTAGCAACGGTACCGTGCTCCGTATTCTGTATCTGTATCTGTCTGTAATCTTTTCACAGAGATGTGATACTATATATATATAAATATATACTCTTTTACTATTTTCATCATGTTTCCAAAATAACCATAACACTATAACTCTGTACTGTAAATACTGTAATATCTGTATAACTGTAGAATCTTGACGTTATACTGCATAATTTGTCTATATTATTTGTCTGTATCATCTATCTATATAATCTATTTGTATACTTTGAGTGTTATGGCATTTAGGAAGACATGGCTTTCTGTAAATACTATATATACTAATCTGAATAAACATTTGTATACATATATATATATATATATATCTGTTTGCGAAACTATCTGAATAAAAGTTGTATATGTACATATATCTATTTGTATAATATCTATGAATATCTGGCTATATCTGTATGTTCTGTATAACTTCATATACTGGAAAAACTGTATAAAATTCCACATCAAATATTATCTACTCAGACCACACATACTTTAAAAACACATATTCTGTAGAAACTACATAATAACTGGTATACATGCATGTTTGTAAAATTTCTATTAATATATTCAAATCTCCTAGCAGAGCATATTTCCCTTACTTAGTTTCTGAAAAGCCTCTACAGAACTCTGGCCCTACGCCCGCAGGGTTCTCCTATGTTCGTCGACGAAAACCCTTCTAATTTTTCGGGTTATTACATTCTCCCCTCCTTATAAAATTTCATCCTCGAAATTTACTTTCTGTATCATCATCTATCATCCCATATAGGCAAATGGTCTACTTATCTTATTACTTACCCTCACTTATGGACGAGGAATACCGTGGTTACATTCATGTTCTGGGAGATTACACATATAAAACTAACAAAATACCTACTAGCTAAATCATTACATGTACCTACAAAAGAAACTTTATCTAACTATTTTTACTTTACCTGCTATTACCAACCTCTTAGAACAACTGCGGTTATCTCTGTCTGATTTGCTCCTCGAGCTCCCAAGAAGCTTCCTCTATATCATGATTTTTCCACAAAACTTTTACTAATAGAATCTCTTTATTGTGCAGTGTTTGAGTCTTGTTATCTAAGATATGAATTGACACTTCTTCATAAGCTAAAGATTCTTTAAGCTGTATCTCTGCATAGCTGATTATGTGGGACGGGTCTGGGACGTATTTCCTTAACATAACAACATGAAACACGTCATGAATTCTAGCCAGAGCTGGTGGCAAAGCTAGCCTATAGGCAACTAACCCTATTCTTTCTAGTATCTCGAAAAGGCCAATATACCTAGGGCTCAACTTGCCCTTCTTCCCAAACCTCATAATTCCTTTCAAAGGAGCTATTTTCAAAAATACTCGATCTCCCACATCAAACTCTAACACTTGGCAGCGAGTGTCTGCGTAGCTTTTCTGCCGACTCTGCACAGTGCTGATTCTTTCTTTAATTAGTTAGACCTTATCACATGCCTGTTGTACAATCTCTGGACCCAAGACTCGCCTTTCACCTACTTCATCCCAGAAAAGAGGAGAACGACATCTCCTACCATACAATGACTTATAAGGTGTCATGCCGATACTAGTCTGATAACTGTTATTATAAGCAAACTCGACTAACAACATAAATGGTCCAACTACCCCCAAAATAAAGCACGAAGCATATCTTCTAAATTCTGGATTGTCTTCTTGGTCTAACCATCTATCTGAGGGTGGATAGCAATGCTAGATGCTAACTGCATAAATGGTCCAACTACCCCCAAAATCAAGCACGAAGCATATCTTCTAAATTCTGGATTGTCCTCTTGGTCTGACCATCTATCTGAGGGTGGATAGCAATGCTAGATGCTAACTGCATACCCATAGTCTCTTAAAAACTTTTCCAAAATCGTGAAGTGAACCAAGGATCTCAGTCCGAAACTATGGATACTGATACCCCATGAACACGAACTATCTCCTGAACATAAATATCCGCCAACTTGTCATGGAATAATCAACTTTAATAGGGATGAAATGAGCGGTCTTCGTCAAACGATCGATAATCACCCAAATCGCATTTAACCCTTGTCACACTGGTGGTAACCCCGTAACGAAATCCATTGAAATGTGATCCCATTTCCACTCTGGAATGAATAATGGCTGCAACTATCCTGTTGGTCTCTGGTGCTCAGCCTTAATTTGCTGACAAGTCAAACACTGTTGTACAAACTCGGCTATCTCTCTCTTCATTCCACTCCACCAGAAATACTTTCGTAGATCCCTATACATTTTAGTGCTACCTGGATGTACGGTGTATAGGGATCTGCGAGCCTCCTCCAATATAATTTTCTTGATCTCGATATCTGTAGGAACACAGAGCCTAGTATGGAAACGCAGGGCTCCGTCATCTGATATTCTGAATTCCTCACCTTGACCATCTCGTACTCTTGCCATTACCTCTGCCGATTCCTCGTCATCACCCTGAGCTGTTTTAATCCTTTCGTATAGTGTAGGCTGAACTACTAGACTGGCAATGATTGCCTGAGGACTCTCCTCTATTAATTCTATACTGAGCCGCTCCAAATCTACCAAAATTGAGTGCTGAATTTCTATAGATGTTAGTATGGGTCCTACTAATTTCCTGCTTAGAGCATCAGCTACCATATTTGCTTTCCCTGGGTGGTAACCAATGGTGCAGTCGTAATCTTTAATGAGTTCAAGCCACCTTCTTTGCCTTATATTTAGTTCCTTATGAGTAAAGAAATACTTCAGGCTCTTGTGATCCATGAAAATATCGCACTTCCCACCATATAAATAATGCCTCCAGATCTTTAAAGCGTAGACTACTGTAGCTAACTCCAAATCATGCATGGGTAATTCTTCTCATATTCTTTAAGCTGTCTAGACGCATAAGCAATGACCCTACCGTGCTGCATCAACATGCATCCAAGACCCTTTAAAGAAGCATCACTGTATATTATAAAACTGCCCTCCCCCGATGGGATAGCTAATATCGGAGCTTAAACTAACCACCGCTTTAGCTCCTAAAAACTCTGCTCACAGTCGTCGGTCCAATCAAACTTCACATTTTTCCTCGTGAGTCATGTTAATGGACGTGATAAAACCCTTATCCAGCAATTCCTGTAACTGATCTTTCAATTCTTTTAACTTTACTAGGGTCATATGATATGATGCTTTAGATATTGGTGCAGACCCTGGCAACAGATCTATAGTAAATTCAATCTCACAGTCAGGCAGCAAACCAGGAAATTCTTCTGGAAAGATGTCTGGGAACTCCCTTACTACTGGTATGTATTCTTGTTTCAATTCTTCTTTCGGCAATTCTTTTATGTACGCGGCATACCCCTGGCAACCACCCTGTAGCAGTCTCCTCACCTGAATAGCAGACACTAACTGTGGCGAGGTACGTACGCGTGATCCTACAAATCTGTATTCTTGCTCGCCGGGGGGTCTGAAAATCACTTCTTTTTTATGGCAATCAATACTGGCATGATGATTTGCTAGCCAATCCATGCCTAGTATCACATCAAACCCCTGCATATCTAGGACCACGAGATCCGCGAGTAGTACACTCTCCTGAATACTTACTAAAAAATTCTGAAGCACTTTCCTGCATCTTACTATAGATCCCATCGGCGTACCCACAGATAGTTCTACATTTAATGGTTGTCTCTATTCCCGTCATTCTTACATATCCCACCGATATAAAGGAGTGGGTAACGCCTGAATCAAATAAAATAATAACTTTATATGATAAAGCAATAATGATACCTATGACCACGCCTCCAGCCGTCTCAGCATCACCCGGCGTCAACACATAGACCCTCGCCGGCGCAGTATTCCTTTGCTGACCTCCGTGAGGCTCTTGATATCCACCTCAAAATGGTCTGGGAGTCGGTGCATAATTCGATGGCATCTTACACGATCGAGCCATATGGTTGGGCCTCCCACAATGATAACAAACATTCTCCCCTAGCCGGCACTCTCCTAATTATCTCCGTCCACATCTAGGACAAATGGCAAGAAATTGACCGCCTTGAAATCCACCGTGCTCTACAATCTGCCTCTAATCCCCGCCAAATCTACCACCTCTCCAAGGGCCTCGGCTAGGACCCGCCTAAAAACTCGAGGGTGCGATCCTCTTCTTCTGACTCTGAATCTCGATCTCTCTCAGCAAACTATCCTCTGCTATAATAACCCTGACAACCAACTCTGAAAAATCCTGGATCCTCAGTACTGCCGCCTGCCTGTAAATACCTCGCCTCAGGTTCCTCTCAAACATTCTAGCCTTCTTTACTTCATCGGGGACGATATACAAGCAAAAACGTGATAGTTCAATAAAACTTGCAGGATACTGCGAGACAATCAATAATCCCTGGGACAGACTCAGAAACTCCTGTACTCGAACCTCTTGGACTGAGGGAAGATAGTATCTATTGAAAAACACGTCCCTGAATCAAGCCCAAGTCATCGGTACTGGAATCGCCCTCTGCTCTTCCAACGGTCTGGTGGCTGACCACCATCTGTCGGCCTCCCCCTCCAGTCTATACGTGGCATATAAGACTCTCTGCTCGTCGATGCAGTGAAGTACTGTCAGAATCTTCTCCACTTCCTGCAACAAATTTTCTGCAACTGCAGGGTCAGCTGCTCAAGAGAACACCGACGGTTTCATCTTCATAAATTTCTCTATGGTACATCCTTGAATTTGAGATGGACCTCCCTGCTCTCTAGAGCTCTATGCTATCTCAGTCATAACTTGCTGAGCCACACTACGTAACACAGCATCTGAATACGCATCTCCTACATCAGAAGGTCAAGCACCATCGTCCCCACTAGCGTGGGCACTACTGCCTCCTGGGTCCATCCTACAAATATATAAAACACTGCTTCAGAATCCTATTTCCCGTATAGACCCAACTTATTCCATTTAACTAGAACTTCAAATCCTCTATTAACCATCCCTTCTAATCCTAGCTCCAAAATCCAATCATGTAACCCAAACACACGACTCGTCAGTAGTTTACTATGGCTTTCCTGAAATCGTCACTGCAGGAAAAACACAGAAACCACCATAAAATCATGTACTCAAATCACAGAACAAAACCTCAAATTCTTTTTCCTATATTCTGGTACTGTTTTCCGCTGCACTCTAGAGTCTACAGAACCTAGTAACCTAGGCTCTAATACCAAAATGTAACAACCTCAAAATTTATACCATTTTTTTTATATATACTTACGTATAAACTATTATAATACCCCCTGCAATGAAACTCGGGCCTCATAAGGTATCGGGGTAATCCTGTATGCAATAATCATACCTACGCAGTAGAAACATAAGTCATACAACCGTAAATACCATGCAATACCAGGAATCTGTATCTCTAAACCATAGCTATATAATACATCTCTCTCTATAAATATCTATCCCAAAAACACAACACCCTGTACAAACTTACCCTATAATCAGGGTAACCAAGTAAACTCCCTACCCGCGAGCCTGATTTGCTCGCCTAGTTGGCTCACCTGAAAAATGTTAAATTCATAGGGTGAGTCGACTCTCGCTAAGTGGAAATATGCTATTACTAGTGTGTGACAACTAAGTTACATATACTTTAAATAACATCTGAGCTGTAATAAATGATAAATCTGTAAAGCATATCTTACATTTTTCCATAGTTTAAAACATAACTATGTCATCTGAGTTTTCTACTTTTCATATTGTTAATATCATACCAAATTTATCAAATACTGTAATACTGTATACATATACATAACTAGGCTTTATCCCTGGAACTCTGTATGTCATGATTTGACCCCTCATGACAAGATTGTGCGGCTCGTAGGCGGGACTTAATCTAGTCGACCTTCTAGATAAGTCACTATACTCTACACTACCTCAGCCCGGCCAAACTGCATACTCTCCTAGGCGCGGGACTGGCTGCTACCTCGTCAAACTGGCCCCCTCAACCCAAAGAACTAGGGAGCTGCATCCTCTCCAAGCACAATTGACGGTACCCACACACTATCTGAGATATGTGGTTGCACTCTATTTGTATTAGCAACGGTACCGTGCTCTATATTCTGTATCTGTATCTGTCTGTAATCTTTTCACAGGGATCCGATACTATATATATATATATATATATATATATATATATATATATATAGATATATGTATATATACATATATACTCTTTTAATGTTTTCATCATATTTCCAAAATAACCATAACACTATAACTTTGTACCGTAAATACTGTAATATCTGTATAACTGTAGAATCTTGATGTTATACTGCATAATCTATCTATATAATTTGTCTGTATCATCTATCTGTATACTCTGAGTGTTATGGCATTTAGGAAAGCATGGCTTTCTGTAAATACTATACATACTAATCTGAATAAACATCTGTATACATATATATATATATCTGCGAAACTATCTGAATAAAAGTTGTATATGTACATATATCTGTCTGTATAATATCTGTGAATATCTGGCTATATCTATATGTTCTGTATAACTTCATATACTGGGAAAACTGTATAAAATTCCACATCAAATGTTATCTACTCAGGCCACACATACTTTAAAAACACATATTCTATAGAAACTACATAATAACTGGTATACATGCATGTTTGTAAAATTTCTATTAATACATTCAAATCTCCTAGCATAGCATATTTCCCTTACTTAGTTTCTGAAAAGCCTCTACAGAACTCTAGCCCTACGCCCGCAAGGTTCTCCACTCAATACCCTGAAAACGACATTCCCCATAACAAAACATCAGTATTTTCTTGCATACAACAATTCCTATAACTACAAGGAAAGCATATTCTGAATAAAACACCTTACCCTGAGTTTGGGATGAATTCCAAACTAACTCCACCAACGATCAAATCCAGCATACTTGCCTAAAACTTTGTCAAGAGTGTCGTGGTGGCCTCAGATCTTCAATCTGACGAGAAACGGACCCGGAATCGAAGTGAGAATGAGAGAGAGGCATTTAGAGAGAGAGAGAGAGAGAGGAAGTTTACGCCAGTTTTCTGCTAAAAAATCCATGTTTTTACTATTTATAACCCCAGATTCGTCAACGAGACATGTCATCTCATCGAAGAGTCCTTAAGGAATTTCGTCGACGAACTTCCTCCCTTGTCGACGAATTTTAGACTGCCCAAAAACCTTTCTCGGTATTTTCTCATCATCGAAACTTGTCCTCGTCGGCGAATCCCCTATGTTCGTCGACGAGAACCCTTCTAATTTTTTGGGTTATTACACTAGTAATACTCTCATACCATAAAACGTAGTTAAAGTCAACCAGGACCCATAGGTACCAGGGATTTACCTGTTTATACATACATGTCATCTAAGTAGCGGAACTATAACATACTTAACTTATATACAATACTAGAGACTCACTGTTCTACATATACACATATATGCCCCAAAAATCCATCATGTCTCCGACACGATTACTTACCCTGTAAATGGGGTAATACCAATGAACTCCTCTATCATGGAGCTCGCTCCATTCGTCTGTCGGGATTTCCTAAAATGTTTGAAATGATGGGGTGAGACACCTCTCAATAAAGGGAAATAGACTAATATCAGTGTGTGGCAATGTGAGTTTTATCATATTATAAATATATACTACAAATAATATAACTATAATATATATTTTAAGTTGTAACTGATATCACATGAAAATCTATACTCTTAAACATAATCTTACTATATCATAATGAATTTTCGTATCATTAAAATCATCCGTTAAATTTGTATATTATTGAAATTATACCCTGAATGTATATTTGCATATCATGAATTAACCCCGCATGATTCAGGTTGTGCGGCCCGTAGGCTAGACTTAACGCTGGCTGGCCTACCAGGTTAAGTCAAACATGACATAACTATGCATGATTGCCCACCCATCCTGGCCTGCCCATCCTACTCTCTGTCAAACCTCTAACGAGTCAGTACATAGAGGGTATCCTGCTCACCGCCTACATTTCGAGGCTAATCAACCTCCAACCCACACTTTTTGAATAATGTGATTGCATTGTCGACTATACACCAATCTGGTCTGCCCATCCTACTCTTCGTCAACTTCTGACAAGTAAGCACACAGTGGGTATCCTGCTCTTTGAATGGGCATCCTTCTCTCTGATCTACGTAGCTAGCTACGGTACCGTGCTTTTAACATTCGTAACCATCCGGGTTCTATTACTATATAATACATTTCACATAATATATTTCTGTTTGTAAATAACATTTTCATATTTCTAAAATAAAATTTGGATTTTACATATTTCTAAAGAAAAGTTGTCATTTCATAATTTCTAAATAAATTGTCGTATTTAAATTGATCATGGCATCTGCGCCAACTGTCATATCACGACATTTGCGCCGACTGTATTAACATAATATACTAAAAAATATCTTAATTTCTGTACTGATCATCATCTTTCTAAAACTATTGTCAAATCATACTTGTTCTATGAAAACATAAAATATTTTGACATGTTATAAGTCTGTAGTAAAATCAACAATACTCATGCCACACAAGTGAGTACTACTATATCATATTATCTGACTTGGAAAACATATTTTACTGACAAAATAATATTAGATTTGAAATCAAAATTTCCTCGGTTCAACATCAGAATTCCCAAAACTAATTATTTCATACATATAATTTCTTCAACAAATACTGTATAATATACATTAAATTTTTCTGAAAATACCTAACTTAATCTATTCCTTTACCCGTTTCCCATTGAGCCTGCTGAAACTCTAAATCTACACCCCATGACGCTCGAAGCTCAAAACCCTGAAATTATATTTTCCCCAAATTAATCAACTCAATCTCTAGAATATTATCATTTAATATTCCCTAGGCCCCAAATACTCAAATTTTACAATTAAAATTAATATTTAACACCCTCACCTCAGTTTTGGAGTGATGTCTGGAACCCCAAACTGAAAATCTGCTCTGCCTAAGTTGTAAAGAATTCTCCCACAAACCTCGTGGTGGTTCCTGATCGTTGAAATGAGGTTTAACGGAGCGAGAATCGAAGGAAAATGAAGGTAGGGGCGTAGGGTTTAGTGAGAGAGAGAGAGAGAGAGAGAGAGAGAGAGAGAGAGAGAGAGAGGGAGGGAGGGAGGGAGGGAGTGTGTGTGTGTGTGTGTGTGTGTGTGTGTGTTTTGTTTTTAATTTACAAATGAAGCTCACGGGTTCTTTATAACCCCAGCACTGCCAGACAAAACTGCCGATGGTTTTTCTAGGTGTCACAAAAACCGTCGACGGTTTGGTCTTTAACCAAACCTTTTTAACCATTTACCTTGTTACCCTGCCACGGTAAAAAGAAAACCGTTGACAATTTTTTGCACCCCTCTCCAAACAGTCGACAGTTTAGGCTTCCCAAACCGAATTTCCTTCTTTTCCTTATTTATTTTAATTGTTATATTTTCGGGCCTCTACAGTAAAGCTATTCTATAGGCAACTGGACCAATCTTCTCCAGTATCTCAAATGACCCAATATACCTAGAGCTTAACTTACCCTTTCTCCCAAATCTTATAACCCCCTTCATTTGAGCAATCCTTAGAAATATCTTATCCCCTACATCCAACTATAGTTCTCGTCGGTGAGTATCAGCATAACTCTTCTACCAACTCTAAGTGGTTTTGATTCTATCCCGTATGAGTTTGATTTTTTCAGAAGTCTGTTGTATAATTTTTGGCCCCAAAATTTGCCATTCACCTACCTCGTCCCAATACAGTGGAGATCGGCACTTTCGACCATACAACACTTCATACGGTGTCATCCCAATACTGGCCTAGTAGCTATTATTGTAAGCAAACTCAACTAATGGTAGATACTGAATCCAGCTTCCTCCGAAATCCAGCAAACATGTTTGTAACATATCTTTCAAGATCTGGATTGTTCTCTTTGATTGTCCATCAATCTAGGGGTGAAATGTTGTACTGAAGGTAAGTTGAGATCCCAAGGCCCTTTATAAATTCTTCCAAAACTGGGAGGCAAACCGTGTAGTAACCCGAATAATAATAATAATAATAATAATAATAATAATAATTCCTAATCATAATATTAGATTAATTACAACTAATTAGCATTATAATGAAATTGTATTGTGCACATGCACGGTGCCCTTGGTGTAACTATGAGATTAGCAATCTTCTAAGCATGTATATATATGCTATTGAATTTGATTATGGGATGAAAATATTATTTTATAAACTTATAATTTTTTGTTATAATATTTGAAGATACAATATTAAATAATAATTAAGTAAAATTGCAATAGTTTTTTTATTTTTATTATAATATTTTAAAATTTAAATTTTACTATCTTTAATCATATTTTTTAAAATTTTTATTTGATGCACAAACAAAAAATGAATTACATTAAACGAATAGATTGATGAATGTCGTGTACAGTTCGACGTACGATAACCGACATCAAGAAAAGTGAACTGTACATCAAATTGTACCCTGACATCGGGAAATGTGAACCATAAATCAAACCGTACCCGACATTGGGAAGCATGAACCGCACATCGAACCATACCCGATATCGGGAAACATGCACCGTAGTTTTTACTTTTTAAAATTTAGTGATCGAGTAAAATAAAAATATATTAAAAATATATTAAGTAAATAAATAAAATTTTAATTTTACATATCCTTAATATTTGATTTTTTTAAAATTTTTAATCATATAAGAATAATTTTTTATTTTAAATAATATTTGATATAAAAAAATAGTAAAAAATTAATTTATTTTTTCAAAAAATTGTGAATGAGGGAGAGGCACTGCTCTGCCTCTCACCTCTCTTGGTTAATCAGATTCCATAACACACCCCCCCCCTCCCCTCTTTTTTTTCCCCTTTTAATTCCCCCTGACACCAATATTAATGCCCTTCGACCTCTCTCTCCTCTCTCCTCGGTTCCTGAGTGCTGACGCGCGTCAGTGCTACGTAACAGCCCCCTCATTTTTTTTTTTTTCTTTTAAATGCAGCTGACTGACGTTACTGACATTTTTTATTTTTTATTTTTTAAAAACCTAATAGCCTCATATTTTTGCCACGTGTCCAACGCTAGGTCAGTTTCCCAAATAAATCTCGTTGGACCAAGAAGTAAGATTATGTCAACGTCATTTTGGAAATAATTTTTCTGAATAGGGTATTATTTAATATATTATTTTAAAATAATAATAAAATGGGAAAAAAAAACTCAACACCATGTTGATCTAAGAATTGCAGAAAGCTTGTCATTCTTTTTCACTATTAGTGTGTCTACATTTAGTTGATTATATAGGCGTGTGAGGATCGGCCTGCATTTTCTAATTTCCTTTTTGAGGCCATCTTCTTTTGACACACTACATATGGACAGAGAAGAATTTGATGGCAAGCAATGGTGAGTTTTTTCCTAATTTGTCTTTATTTTAAAATAATATATTAAATAATACCCTATTCAAGAAAATATTTCCCGGAATGATTCTAACGTAATCTCGCTACTTGATCCAACGAGATTTAAGCAAATCTCGCTGGACCAAGTAGCGAGATTTGCCACATGTCACTCAATCGAATGGATGTCATTTAAAATCGTCATTTGAGCGGCTCCTAACACGTGACAAATCTCGCTGGACTAAGCAGCGAGATTTGCCACGCATTCAATTTTTTTTGGTAATTAAGAGAGATTTGTGGGCAAGCAAGATTTTTTACAAGATTGTTAAATTTAAAATAATTATGTACGAAAAATATGTAATTACTATACTTGCTTAAATTCAAATTAATTAACATTTAAAGTTTTAAAATTATGATAGAGTAGCATATGAGCATTCCTGACGCTAAAAAGACGAGCATGTTAGTGATTTGATTAATTTTAATTTTTGCCTTTTAAATTAATAATAATTTTATTAAACAATTTGAATTAAACTAAATTATTTGGCTTTAAAATTTTTTATCAAAATTTAATTAACCTAGTCTAAAGAAATTTGTAAAGCTAACAACAAATAGAAATTTTGCTTTCCTTCTTGAGTGCCAAAGAGTTAATGTTAAATATATTTTAGTTTTTTTGTTGCGGGGTAAAAATAACTAGGATGCTCCTTCGACTTTCGTTGACCTGAAAGAGGAAGAAAATAAAGGCTTGAAGGACCCGGGGTGTACTCCAGGGGGTCACTCTGATGCCTAAGTAAGGGGAAGGTTTGTAGAGAGGCTAAATGCAACAGTATAATTGGGTTGAATGACTTACCTTGGCCTTCTCTCCAGATCCCTTCTTATAGGGGCTCGAGTTGACCGTAAGTTGGCTCGAATTTATTGCACGGGGGCGTGAATCACTCCCCAGCCATACGTGCGTGCACCTATTACTTGGCTATTAAAGCCAGTGGCGTGGATTTCTCCTCCTCTTTATTGGATTGGAGCAAATCACTCGTCAAAATATCAGACCCGGAGAAAGTGCGAGATAGGCGTTGACCTGCCCTCATTAGTGTGATTTATTATGGGCATATCAGTTGTCCCCCCCTCGATTTCGAATTTCTGGATAGAATTTTGAATAATGGCTTTGTCTACATTTTTTCATTTTTTTTTTTTTTTTTTTATAGAAGAGTTGAGCAACTTGTACCGAGCTGTTTTTCCGAGCTGCTCGTGCCTAACTGTTCGTGCCAAACTGCTAGGGCCGAGCTATTTTTCTGCGTTCCTCTTGCTGAGCTATTTTCGCCGAGCTGTTTGTGCCGACCAGTTTCGTCGAGCTGTTTGTGCCGAGCAGTTTTGTCCGAGCTCTTTGAAGAAGTGCTGGGGCTGAGCTATTTGGCCGAGCTGGATGTGCCGAGCTGTTTAGTCCGAGCTCTTTGAAGATGTGCTCAGGCCTAGCTATTTGGCCGAGCTGGTTGTGCCGAGCTGTCTAGTCCGAGCTCTTTGAAGATGTGCTCGGGCCGAGCTATTTGGCCGAGCTGGTTGTGCCGAGCTGTTTAGTCCGAGCTCTTTGAAGATGTGCTCGGGCCGAGCTATTTGGCTGAGTTGGTTGTGCTGAGCTGTCTAGTCCGAGCTTTTCGAAGATGTGCTCAGGCCGAGCTATTTGGCCGAGCTGGTTGTGCCGAGCTGTTTAGTCTGAGCTCTTTGAAGTATTACTCGGGCTGAGCTGTTTTGCCGAGCTCTTTGAAGAGTTGCTTGGACCGAGCTGTTTCTTCCGAGTTGTTTCTGCCGAGCTGTTTTGTCCGAGCTCTTTGAAGTATTGCGCGGGCCGAGCTGTTTTGCCGAGCTCTTTGAAGAGTTGCTTAGACCGAGCTATTTCTTCCAAACTGTTTGTGTCGAGCTGTTTCATCCGAGCTCTTTGAAGAATTGCTCAGGGCGAGCTATTTGGCCCAGCTCTTTGAGGAGTTGCTCGTGCTGAGCTGTTTTGCCAAGTTCTTTGAAGAGTTGCTTGGGCCGAGCTGTTTCGTCCCAGCTCTTTGAAAAACTGCTCAGGCCGAGCTGTTTTGCCGAGTTGTTGCAAGGACTAAATTTGACCGAGCTGTTCGACCTTTTCCCCGGAGTGAAGTTTTGGACAACCTGTCCCTTGGAAGAAATTGGCTGAGTTGCCCGACTGCATTAAGGGAATTAGTCATGCTCATTACTTTGGGCCTTTGCGTCTATTGAGTCGTGCTCATCTGTTGGGTTGTTCTGGCCTCACGAGTCATGCTCGTCAATCTGGGCCATTCATCCGATGAGTCGTGCTCATCTATTGGGTTGTTCTGGCCTCACGAGTCGTGCTCGTCAGTCTAAGCCATCCACCTGATGAGTCGTGCTCACCTGTTGGGTTGTTCTGGCCTCACGAGTTGTGCTCGTCAGTCTGGGCAATCCACCTGATGAGTCGTGCTCACCTGTTGGGTTGTTTTGGCCTCATGAGTCGTGCTCATCAGTCTGGGCCATCCACCTGATGAGTCGTGCTCACCTGTTGGGTTGTTCTGTCCTCACGAGTCGTGCTCGTCAATCTGGGCCATCCACCTGATGAGTCATGCTCATTTGTTTGGTTGGTCTGGCCTTATGAGTCGTGCTCATCAATTTGGGTCATCCATCTGATGAGTCGTGCTCATCTTTCAGTTGTTTCACCTTTCTGAGGTGTTGTTGCACGCTTCTGTCCTGCAAGAGACACATAAAAGCAGGTTTTAAATGCGTTCTACCTTGGGAAGTGGGCTGGAGGAGTCTTCTCATTTATGGTCATCCGTCTAACGTTGTGTCCGAGGCGACGTGGTCTTTTTCGAGGTAGCGTTTGTCCTTGGGAAGCCACATCTGTGCGTTTGTCAGAGATTTTCTGTGCCCTTTTCCTCCCTCGAGACGCAATCCTTTTTGTAAATGGAGATCCTTGAGATTCTCGCCACAGGGATTCGTGCCCTCCTCTCTTTATAAAGGCCAGTGGATTCTTTCATTCCGCACTCGTCTTCATTCTGAGAGGTCTCCTTCTTTCTTTTCTCTCCTTCATTCCACAGGTCCCCTATTTGGTGCTAGGTACGCTTTCCCTCTCTATAGCATTTTTTTTTTTTGTTCTTCATTGTTCTTGCGTTAGCTTTGTATGTTTGATCTTTTCTTGTAAGATGGCCTAGCTGTTTGTGTGCCAAATTTTACTGTCTTGATCTGTCTTGGCATCTTTTCCTCTTTGTTTTTGCTGGTACTTGCTCGTTTGATCCTTAGGTATATAGGTATTGTTTGTTTAGGCTTTTTTTTTCCTATGGAGTCTTCCTCACAGCCGTTAAAGGTTCCTACTACAGTTCGGAGCGCTCGTTGTGACCTCACCTCGTCCGACTTGCAGAATGTTCGTTATTTTTTTGCTGTACCATCGAATATTACTGTTAGGTTGCCATCCACTTCCGAGTCAGCTCTTAACCAACACTCCGAGGAGCTCTGCCTCTATACCGATTATCTAGATCTGGGTCTTAGGCTTCCTTTTCCCTCGTTTGTCTCTAACGTCTTACGTTTTTACCGCATAGCACCTTCTAAACTCTTCCCGAACTCTTATCTTTCACTCACCTGTTTTGCCGTGCTTCTGCTCCGCTTGGGCCATCATCCTACAGTTCCGCTTTTCAAAAGTTGTTTCCAAATGCGATCTCATTCTGCAGAGAAGGAGCTATATTATTTCAACTCTCTATCGGGCTATAAACTTTTCTCACCAGGCAGTTCTTCCATCCATAACTGGAAAACTCGTTACTTCTTTGCCTCAAGAGAGTTGAATTACACGAGCTCTTATGTCTGGTCTTCTCCTCTTGATGGTAACGTTGTCTATCTTTTTTCCACCCTCTTTTGCAGGGCTTACTAGTAGGTTATCCGTCTAACTCCTCTTTTCTCCTTTCACCCCTTTTTCCTTTGTAGTTCGGGTGCGCCATCTCCTCCCCAGACTTTCCCCCGAAGAGCAGGCCATCCTGAAAGAACTTCGTGTCCTCGGTGAACAGGGTATTATCCCTCATGAGGAGCTGCTCCAAGAGCGTGTCCTCGTGCAGTGGGGGATCAGCCCCGTTTCCTCAAGTCATTCCTCCCCCTGATTATGTCTATGTGTGTGTTCATATATTGTCTCTACTGTTGGTGTTCTTACACCTTTTCTCTTTTATCTTTGTAGATATGGACTTCACCAAGTATGAATCTTTGATGGGAGAAGCTCGGAAGCAGAGGGTGAGTAGAAGTAGGAAGAAGAGGAGGGAGATCGAAGGAGAATCCTCTCAAAGGGATGCACTTGTAGGTGATTCTGGCGCCCTTACTAACGAGGTCCATGCTGCTCCTCCTCCGACCCCGCAGGCTCAAATTGAAGCAATTTTTCATGAGCCGACCGGTTCTGCCTCTGCTCTCTGCCGGGCTGTGCACGCTGAGGATTTTGTGCAGGCCCAGTGCACCCTTCCTGATGCTCTCTCAGCGAAGATCCGCCATACCTCGTACCAGGTATCTACTTAACTAGCCTTATTCTTCTGGACTTGTACATATTCTTGCTAACTGTTCCTTACTTTGTATTCTTCCACAGCTGGCGACGATGGCTCTAGCCCAGGAGGAGAAGGTTGCGGAGATGTATCGGCAGACACTCGATGCCCGGGAGAAGTATGTTCTGGCTCAGGACGAACTGCACGAGGCCGAGGTCCGCGAGCGGGCTTTACAAGCAGAGGTCGATCGCCTACGTAGGGAGGAACTACCTATTAGAGAAGCTGCTGCTACTGCTATTGCTTCCCGAACTGCAGTAAAGGAGTATAAAGACTCCAACTAGTTCGTTATCGACACCTCCAAAGCTTATCGGGTGGGATTCAGGAGGTGCCGGGATCAAGTAAGGACCAAACATCCTGAGCTTCCTTTTGATGGTGTAAGCTCTCATGGTTACGGCGATGAGAGCCCTGAATCTGTGGAAGATCTGGAGGAGGATGAAGAAGGGGAGGAGGAAGTTGGGAAGGGGAGTAAAGCCAACTAGTTTGTAGGAACCAAATTTGTATTTTGAATTTTTCAAACTTTATTGATGTAGTGCAACTATTGTAATGGATACTTTTATTACAGCACTGCAAGAAGCGATTGTTAAGAATAGTATTTCTTTAACATTTCAGAGTTCCATGTGTTCTTAATTTCTTTCCCCCCTACATCTTCCAACTTGTATGTCCCTGGTTTTATCTCTGCTGTGACCCTGTATGGGCCCTCCCAATTAGGCTTTAACTTGTGCGACCCTGACTCGGACGAGTTGTTTCGCGTCTTCCTTAGGACTAAATCTCCTGCCTAGAAATTCCGTACTTTGACGTGATTGTTGTAGTACTTTGCTACTCTCTACTGGTACGCTGCAACTTTTAAACTCGCCTGATCCTGTCTCTCTTCCAGCAGGTCTATTTCTGATCTGAGTTCCTCATTGTTGGTTTGCTCGTTGAAGTACTGCCTTCTCCAAGAGGGTATCCCAACTTCTGCTGGGATGACTGCCTCTGCGCCAAAGACAAGCATGAAAGGGGTTTCCCCTGTTGCTGCTCTCTTGGTGGTGTGGTACTCCCATATAAGGGAAAGGAGTTCCTCTGCCCACCTACCTTGCATGGATTTGAGTCGCGTCCTCAGTCCATGCAGTATCGTCCGATTCATGTTCTCTACCTATCCATTGCTCTGGGGGTGCGCCACTGATGCGAAGAGGAGCTTAATAGATAGGTCCGAACATAACTTTTTGAAGCATACGTTGTCAAACTACTTCCCGTGGTCTGTAACTATCGCCCAGGGGATGCCATAGCGGCAAACCACTGATGCCCACACGAAGTGTGTAATGTTCCACTCTGTTATGGTGGCTAGAGGTTCAGCCTCTACCCACTTAGTGAAATAATCTATTGCTACCAATAAAAACTTTCTTTAACCTGTCGCCTGCGGTAGAGGTCCAAGGATGTCCATTGCCCACTGTGCGAAGGGGCAGGGACTGGTTAAAGGGGAGAGTAAGCTAGAGGGTACGCGTGGTACAGCTGCACATCGTTGACATCTGTCGCATTTCTTGACGAGCTCAACCGCATCTTTCTTCATTATGGGCCAGTAAAACCCCTGCCGCATAGCTTTGTGGGCTAGGGCCCTACTGGCAAGATGGTTTCCACACACTCCTTCGTGGATTTCCCGTAGTATGTACTCCCCTTCTTCATTGCTTAGACATCGAAGGTAGGGCAGGGTTAGGGATCGCCTGTAGAGCTCCCGGCCCATCAACGTATATCTTGCAACTCTCCTCCTCACCTTTAGAGCTTCCTTATTGTCTTCTGGTAAGGATCCGTCCTGGAGGTATAGGAATAGAGACGCTCTCCAGTCGTCCTTGCTGACTTCGGACTCTACTGAGTTAATTCTGTCCCCCTCGTATGAGGGTTTCCCTATGCGTTCAAGACAGATAGTGTCTTTCCATTCGAACTGGTTGCCGAGGACAATTTCCCGAGTGCGTCCGCCTTTTTGTTCTCTGCCCTTGGTACGTGTTCTATGTCGAACTGAACGAATGCCTCTGTGTATTCTCTGGCCTTAGAGAGATATTTCTTCATTCTTGGATCCCTAGCCTTAAATTTTCCTTTAAGCTGCTCTACCACCAGCTGGGAATCACTCAATACTTTGATCTGTGCCACCCCTAATGCTTCTACCAGCCGTAGGCCTGCTAGCAAAGTTTCGCACTCCGCCTCATTGTTGGTTGCTATGAACTCCAGCTTTAGTGCGAAGAGAGTTTCATTGCCGTCTGGGGCAGAAAGAATGAATCCAGCTCCCCCTCCAGCAGCATTAGAGGACCCATCAACATGTAGTGTTCATACATCCAACTTAGTGGATGACCCGGGGAGCCTTTCTGCTGTAAAATCAGTGAGTACCTGAGCCTTGACTGCGGGCCTTGTTTGATACTATATGTCGAACTCACTTAATTCGATTGACCACTTCGTCATCCTTCCCGAACTCTCCGGCCGCTGTAAAATTTGTCTCATTGGTAGGTTTGTTAACACGACAACCCTGTGGGCTTGAAAATAGGGCCTTAACTTCCGTGCTGCACAGATGATGGAGAAGGCGGCTTTCTCCACCATGCAATAGTTCTTCTCGGCACCATTTAATACCTTACTTGTGTAATATATGAGCTGATGCTTCCTGCCTTCTTCCCGAACCAGGACCGAGCTGATAGCATTCTCCGTGGAAGCTATATATAGATAGAGGTCTTCCCCATTCTTTGCTTTTGTTAAAAGAGGAGGGGATCCGAGGTATTTCTTAAGCTGTTCGAAGGCTTTGGCCTGTTCCTCCCCCCATTCAAATCCCCTTCTTCCGTAGTGCTCTAAAGAAAGGTAAGCCTTTGTCCCCTGAGCAGGAGATAAACCTGCTGAGGGAGGCTATCCTCCCAGTTAAAACTTGGATCTCCTTTTTGGTCCTTGGAGCTTCCATTTCCAGCAGCGCTTGTATTTTATCCGAGTTTGCTTCTATACCTCTATGAGTCACCATAAAGCCCAGAAATTTTCCTACAGAAACACCGAATACACACTTCGATGGGTTCAACTTCATATGGTACCGGCAGAGGAGCTCGAACGTTTCCCTCAAATCTTTACAATGTTGCCCTGCCTCCATGCTTTTCACCAACATATCGTCCACGTACGCTTCCATTGTTTTTTCAAGCTGGTCTTTAAAAATCTTGTTCACCAACCTATGATATGTGGCCCCTGCATTTTTTAAACCGAAGGGCATCATCCGGTAGCAATACAAGCCCCTTTCGGTGACAAAAGAAGTTTTTTCCTCGTCAGCTCGACTCATGGGGATTTGGTTGTACCCCGAGTAAGCATCCATGAAGCTGAGGAGCTCGTGCCCCGAGATCAAACCCACTAGCTGGTCGATTCGAGGGAGAGGGAAGCTGTCCTTCGGGCACGCTTTGTTCAAGTCCGTGAAGTCTATGCAGGTGCGCCATTTTCCGTTTGGCTTCCTTACTAGAACCACGTTGCTCAACCACTCCGGGTAGTCTACTTCTCGGATGAAGTTGGCCTGCAACAGTTTCGTCACTTCCTCATCGATTATTTTGATCCGCTCCATCGCGAAACTCCTTTTTTTCTATTTTACAGGTCGGTGGTTGGGGTTGACCTATAACATGTGCTCTATCACAGCAGGGTCGATGCCGGGCATGTCTGCGGCCGACCACGCGAACAAATCAGCGAATTCATCCAAGAGTTCAGTCAGCTCCGCTTTCAAAGTGTCGGGCAAGTGGTTCCCGATCTGTACACTTCTCTCCTTGTGGCCCTTCAGGGGTATGTGCTTGATATCTTCATGTACTGTACTGATCTGGGGATACTCTCCTCTTACTTCTAGATCTTCCACCATTAAAGTTTCTCTAGCCTCCATCTTCCCTTTCAAGGCCATTACATAGCAACTCCGAGCAACTGCCTGATCTCCCTTGGCAAATCCTATCCCTTGTGGTGTAGGGAATTTGAGTTTGAGGTGGTACATTGACGTCACCGCCCGAACTGCGTTAAGGAAAGGGCGACCCAAGATGACATTGTATACCGAAGGTTGGTCAACCACCAGGAATTCTGTCAACGTCGTTACCTGCTGCGAGGTCGTCCCTATTGTCACCGGTAACGTGATTGTACCCAAGGGGTGAACAGTGTCTCCCCCCAATCCTACTAAGGGGGTCAAGACGGACTTCAGTCATTCCTTGCCGATCTTCATTCCAACCAGGACCGACCAAAACATGATGTTGGTCGAGCTCCCATTGTATATTAGTATGCGTCTGACCATGTAATTGGCCACGAGTACGGAGAGCACTAGTGCGTCATCATGTGGTTCCTGCACCCCTTCTTCGTCTCCATTGTCAAAGGTTATGATGTCATCTCTTTTGTTTCGTTTGCAATTGGTTTCTCCCTTCTCCATCGTCAGCACCTATTCAGCATATCTTTTGCGTGCACTCCCGCTATCTCCTCCACTAGCGAATCCTCCGAAGATCACCGTAATTTCCCCAATGCACTGCTCTTCCTTCTCTTTTGCGCCATGCCTTCTCTGCTCGATTGGTTCCCTTTGTGGATTTTCTTTCTTGATAAACTTTGACAGATGTCCCCTTCTTATTAGGACTTCGATTTCTTTCTTCAACTGAATGCATTCTTCTGTGTCGTGGCCGTGATCCCTATGGAATGCGTAGAACTTGGACATGTTCCGCTTATGTAGAGGCGTTCGCATGGGTTCAGGCCACGAGATGTAGTCCTTTTTTATCTGCATAAGTAACTCTGAGTGTTGTACATTCAGGGGTGTGTAGGTGGAGAACTTGTTGTGTTGTCCTCTCATCTTTTGACCTGGGTGCAGGGCACTAGCCTCGTGTCTTTTTGCGGATCTAAAGGGGTCCCCTGTTTCTCTGCTACTGTTTTTCCTTTTCCGCTCTAGGCGACTTCCTCTCGAATCCATCATTTCCTCTAGATTGATGTACTTCTGTGCTCGAACCATCAGCTCCCCCATGTCTACCGGTGACTTTTTTCCCAACGAGTATAAGAAGCTTCCAGGCTAGAGAGCCGTTGTCAGGGCTGCTAATGCTACCCTCATGTCTAAGTTGCGGATCTCTAGGGTTGCCGTATTGAAGCGATGCATAAAATCTTTAAGAGTCTCTTACTCTCCTTGCACCATACTCATGAGATGGCCAGTTGTCTTAGCAACTCTCCTGCTGCTAAGAAAGTGGCCGGTGAAGAGTTGTTCCATGTTTGAGAAGGAGGCGATGGATCCAGGTCGCAATGTGCGATACCAATCTCTGGCAGTACCCTTAAGGGTAGTCGCAAAAGCTCGACACATAATTGCGTCTGGAGCTCCTTGCAATTGCATCAACATTTTAAAATTATCTAGGTGATCAATTGGGTCAGATAAACCCTCGTACCTGTCAAAAGTAGGCATCTTGAATCTACTTGGCAATGGAGCCTCCATGATTTCTTTATTGAATGGCGGCTCCAAAGACCTCAAGGATGCTTCCCCGTGGTAGGGTTTGGTTCTGCCCTCTTTCATCATCTTCTCTATATGATCTATCTTCTTGATTCTTTCTTCAAGCTCCGTGGATCTTTATTGGTTGACGTCCACGCTATTTGCATCTTCTACCTTTTTGTTGAGTTGAGTTTTCTCCTCTTTCTCCACTGGTTTGTTAGCTTGCCTGTCTATGCTTGGATTCTCTTGCGTTTGGGGGAGGACGTGTCCTTCTTGACCCTTTTGTTGCAAGAGCTGGTTGAGCATGTCCTTCATTTCCTTCTGGAAAGCAAGGAACTCCTCCCTACTGACACCCAATGATTCTGCAGGCGTGGATTTGATGGATTTGGATGGTTCTTTTGTAGCACGGAGGGAAGTAGAATTGCGTGAGGTCGGCATTGCTGGAATGTTGAAAGTCGAGAGCAAGATAATATCGCCTCCTACAAGCACTTCCCACAGACGGCGCCAACTGTTGCGGGGTAAAAATAGCTAGGATGCTCCTTCGACTTCCGTTGACCTGAAAGAGGAAGAAAATAAAGGCTTGGAGGACCCGGGGTGTACTCCGAGGGGTCACTCTGATGCCTAAGTAAGGGGAAGGTTTGTAGAGAGGCTGAATGCAACAGTATAATTGGGTTGAATAACTTACCTTGGCCTTCTCTCTAGATCCCTTCTTATAGGGGCTCGAGTTGACAGTAGGTTGGCTCGAATTTATTGCACGGGGGCATGAATCGCTCCCCAGCCATAAGTGCGTGCACCTATTACTCGGCTATTAAAGCCATTGGCGTGGATTTCTCCTCCTCTTTATTGGATTGAAGCAAATCACTCGTCAAAATGTCAGACCCGGAGAAAGCGCGAGATAGGCGCTGACCTGCCCTCATTAGTGTGATTTATTATGGGCATATCATTTTTAAAAAGATTTTTATGAACCCAAATTTCATACCATAAGCAAGAGTTCAACTCTCAACTTTTAACTTATTTTTAGTAAAATTGTTTTATTATTCAAAATAATTCAAGTCAATTGATTAAATTATTTACAGCAAATGATTATTTACATTATTTACTATAGATTAAATTTATAATTGATAATGAGAATGGTACCCATTTAAATCAATCACTTGATTATTGAAAAATAGTCTTACTTCTTGATTAGGTTGAATTACATACAATAAGATTCTTATTTATTATGGATTTAATTAAATAATAAAATATATTTGAAACACTCACCTAAATATTTAAAGTAAATTTTTAATTGTCAAAAATTGTATATGGATAGATATGATCTTTGGATAGATATATAGATATTTTTTGAGAGTATATAAAAGCATGTAATTTTAGAAAAGTTGACCACTGAATAACAAATCAATACAAAAAATAATTTAAACAGCATAGCAAATATAGCATCCAAAACTTGTAACTTTGCAGCGAACAGAATTACCAAAAATTATGAAAAAAAAAAAAAATTTGAATGCGTGACAAATCTCGCTGCTTGGTCTAGCAAGGTTTGTCACGCGTCAGGAGCATCTCAAATGGCGATTTTAAATAACGTCCATTCGATTGAGTGATACGTGTCAAATCTCATTGTTTGGTCCAAGAAGTGAGACTACATTGAGTCATTCCGAAAAATATTTTTCGAATAGGGTATTATTTGATATATTATTTTAAAATAAAAATAAATGGAGAAAAAACTTTGTGGTTCCGTGCCATCCCTGCAGCTCACTAGTCAAAGTTTTGTTTTGAGTTGGCATACCATCTTTTCAAACTAACGCAGCACATTTTCCACCCAACAAACTCAGTTGGCAGGGCGGGCTTGGGATTTCCTTTCACGAGGTGAGCCTATTCCTGCCATCCCAGGTTCGATTCCTGCGGCGGGCTCCTGATTTACCTCCTTGTGGTGGTGTGGGGTAGCCATCATGGGGTGTGGGATTAGTCATGACCGGTGTGACGGACCATAAAACGGACGTCGTTGACGGTTGTGGACACCCGATAATATTCAAAAAAAAAAAAAAAAAAGGAGGGACCCGAGGTGGGGGGGGGGGGGGTGGCGTAGTGATTATGGTTCTTGACAAAGCAAAAAAGGACAGCCAAGCTACAATACGACAAACCCAAAAAAATATCTTGCATAGTTCCTTGTCGTCAGTTCTCTGAAGTCCGAACATCACTTTCATTAGACTAAAAATTTGGCTGCAAGCAGAAGGAGTCAATTTCTCAACCGAAAAAAAAATATTGTATTCTCCGCGAAGATTTTTCAGCATTTAGGCTCAGTACGCAGAAATAAGATGGAATTGGTTATTCTGAAGCTACATATACCTCAATCAATTTGTTACTCCATTTTATATCTGCATAAACCTCAAACAGTTTCTCCATCCATTTCTTAATTCATTCCATTCTAAAATTTTTATTGGCAAAATCCTCAAATTTTTGTTTAGTTTGCCAAAAAGAGTTTACGGGATTGCAGGATTTCTTCTCGAGCAGTTTCCGACGGAAAGGATTTCGAGCAAGTTCACCCAAGTCACAACCAATGAAAAAACATCACTTGATTCAACAATGAATCATGAGGTGTGGTTCCACAAAACAATATCCTTCATTCACTTTGACAACTTAATAATTACAAACTACTGAAAAAAGACATACAATTTTTTTCACTAGGAATCATCATGATCTCGCGCTCCGTTGGTGAATTGCCTCTTCCATACATTCTTATCTTACTAATTTGTTCATTCTTTCAGCCTAGTCGTCGCTGCTCACTCTGTTCACCCATCGCAATCTGCACTGGTTGAGCATGTTCTACTACTATAATTTTTGATTCATGGTTCCACGGTAATTACCATCCAATGCACGTATCCATCCATACATAAACTCCTCAATCAAGGCATCAATCAAAAGGCTTCCAAAGATCTCGCCCTAACGGGAATGTGGGGTTGCAACAAGAAGGAGGAGAAGCTTTCCATGGATGGTAGGACCAGAACTCCCAATCACTTCTAAATCCTCCCCTCTTGCTCCACCAGGCAATGCCCAATCAAACTCGCACACAATATTTGCCAAGGTAGGGTTTCTTCCAATTGCCCACGCATTGATAATGGTCATGGTCCCAGCTGCAATGTCATAGCCATCTAAACCGGGCAAAACAAGTTGAGTAAGATTATCCAAGATTAGACGGTTATCACATTTTGAAAAAAAAACGCAATTTATATACGACTCAATTAAATGATGAATTTATAATGATTCGGATCGAATAATTCGTAATGGATTACGGATATTTTGTCATTCATATCTCAAGTATAATTTTTTTTTTTTTTTTTATCATATGATGAACAACTTAGTTTGTAACATATAAATTATTTTTAAAATTATAATTTAATAAATTTTTAAACATTTAATAACCAATCATAAATTATATATACATTTTTATTTTTAAGATCATCAATTTAAGGATTTTATTTTTTATCACAAGAATTGAGTATTTGGGCTTGAGTTTAAGTAGAGGTGTGAAACAAATCCAGAGGCACATACAATAATGCTACTGTGAGAGTCAGGAGTGTGGAGTTAGGTCTTGGTCAATTGGACTTATACTGACTAGGTTGATGCCCAATAAGCATCAATACATAAATTTATCTATGGACTTTGATATTACTTGTTAACTAATTGATGGATATTCATAAGATAAAACCTAAAATTGGTCAGCTGACTCATTTAAGGGTGGATAGGGTAGATAATTTTTGACAAAACAAAGATGTAAAGCCAAGCTTTAATAATTTTGAACCTTGCACAATTTCTATTGTCAGCTCTCAAGATATTTTTCATTAGACCAACGATTTGGCTCCAAGCAAAAGGAGTCAACTTCCAAAAACAAAATGGTCCTTTTTTTCCTTTTTTTTTGGCTTGATGGGTTGTAACGGCTAATTTATCAAGAAAAAAAAATTTTATAATAATACCTAATATAATAATCCTGACAAATCATAATCAACCTGATCCCATGGGTACCAGTGATATACCTGAAATATAACACAGATACCTAAGCAACAGGAAACGTAAAATCATATATATATCAAATTGTCCAACCAACACAATACCCGAATTTTACCACAACTGTCATATACATACACATATCCCAAAATATCTAAAAGAGGCCTAGGGTCACCACCCAAAAATATGTCAAACCCTAACAAAAGACTTACCCTTTAGACAAGGTAGAACAGTTAAACTCTAACGTTGCGGAGCCTTATCCGCTCTTCTATCTGGGGCTATTGAAATGTTTATATAGTTGGGGTGAGACACCTTTCAGTAAGGGAAATAAACTAATATTATTGTGTGCAACATGAGTATTTTCGTGTTATACATATAACAGCACAAAAATCATACTTGTTAAAACTATCTGTATCATATTTGAGAAAAAACATATTTTATCATATCATAGTATAACATACTGAATTTCTTTACATATAAATCATCTTATATAACTGTACATGGAAAACACCCTGGATGGATAGTTGGTTGGTGTCATATCTTATCCCCACATAACTGGGTTGTGCAACTCGAAGGCGGGACCTAGCAATGGTTGGCCGACCACATTAGATCAATATAAGTCTGTAAGTACAATGGGTCTGCTCTTCCTAATCCGGACACCAGAGGGACGTCTGCACTACAATAAACCATATCGACTGCCGATCTCCTATTGCCCCTTACGACAAGTGGTAGTACTAACACATACATATACATGATCATGATCATATAGCAACGGTACCGTGCTTCGTGAAAGCCTAAATCAAGCCAACCAGGCTCTGATAACATATAATATATTTCCAAATAATGATACATGACTATTTCATAATAATATCTGTCATGTTATTATTTTCATAAAACCTTACATAGCATATCATATAAAATTCACGGCCCTTGCACCGGCATAGCATATGCCCTTACGCTGACATATCATAAATATCCATAGTTTGAAAATTCCTGTATCATTTTAATATTTTCCTAAAAGCAGTAATAACATGCTTATTCTGTAAACATAATATTTCATCATCATAAATTTTCATAGTGAATGTTACTCATGCCACACAAAAAGGGTATATTTCAAAACATAAATTCTGTTCCAAAATTATGTTTTTGATATCATACATGAAAAACCATATTACTGAACAACAGCATTATTCCCAACATAATTCTACAATATACATATTTACATGAAATTAAATGTTGTAAAATAATAAATACATTTTCATAAGAAACCTGACTTAGACCTAACTTTCTAGGAAGCCTACAAAATAATTAGTCCTGCACCCGCAGGGTTTCCCATTCAACATCCTGAAAACAACAGTACCCCGAACAAAATTTCAGTATTTCTTCAAATGCTACCTTTTCCACAATTGTAGGAAAGTCAAATACTCAACATAAAGTCTTATCCTAAACTTGGGATGAAGTCCAAGTTAACCCCACCAACAATCTACTCCAGCAAACTTGAAGAGAACTTCCCTAGGAGTAGCGTGGCAGCTTTAGATCGTCAATCCGATGAAGAACGGACCCAAAATCTTAGAGAGATGGAGTAGGGGAATGAAGAGAGAGAAAGAGGAGGGTTTGCTTGCCATTTTTTCGCTGAAATCTAAATTTGGCATACTTATACACTGGCCTTCGTCAACGAGACACGTCACTTCGTCGACGAGGTCAAGAAGGTATTTCGTCGACGAACTCATAACCTTCGTCGACGAATTTCAGGTTCTAAAATAGCCCTCTCGGTAACTCCTTATCGACGAGACACGTGTCCCCATCGACGATCCCAATAAGCCACTTCAACGAGGACCTGCTGTGACCCCATTTACAATTTCCTTTTTCTCCCTCTTTTGTTATTTAAATACCATAACTCTTCAGGTATTTACATGGGGACCTAAAGAAATTTGCTACTCCATTTTATATCCACATGTACCTCAAAACAGTTTCTTAATCCATATATGTACTAATTCATTCCATTATAGCATACCTTATCAATGTAAAAATGTTATATCTTGGGAAATTCCTCAGATATTTGTTTAGTTTCAAAAAAATAAATGTGAGTTAAAATGAATGCAGGATTTCTTCTAGAGCAGTTTTTGATAGAGGATTATGGCCAACTTTACCCTAGTCACAACAAATAAAAAGAATAACAAAAGGGGGAGGGGGTGAGGGGAAACCAAAGAAAAGATCACTTGATTCAGTAAACATTTTAAGAGGAGAAAGACTTCAAGGACCCGACGCAAATAAGCTATCAAGGCCTCGAAATACTTGTGTTGAGAGTTTGTGAGCTTGAAAGACCTCACCATCCAAGTTCCAGACGCTCTGGCGGCCAGAAGACATAAAAATGAAAGTGTTGGCAGGTGGATTTAGAAGCAATAATCGCACATGGGTAAAAAATAAATAACAAAAATGGAACACCAGATTTACGTGATTCGACCAAATCGACTTACGTCCACGGAGCACACACCAATTCACTATAATCGAGAGAATAATACAAGGAGGAGGAGGCTACTGCCTTCAACTCAACTCTCTCTCTCTCTCTCTCTCTCTCTCTCTCTCTCTCTCACACACACACACACATCACACTCTCTACTCTGCACACACAACTCTACACTATCCCTTTACCTCACACACGACGAACAACTTCAACACACAATATCTTGCACACACACAGACATCTCATTTATAGTCATGGATGGGGGGGTGTAAGTCAACCAAGGTGGGCAATGTTGGTGAAGGTGGTTGCCAGTTTTCACTTACTACAGCTCAAAATTCAACATAAACAGCTGCTTGGTGCGGCTGCCGTCAACTCCACCAGTTGCAATCTCAATAGAAAGATGGGGTCTGTACATAATGCAGGACTAGGTTAAAAAAGCAAAGTAATCATGCAATAAAAGGGATTTAAAACACAGAAAAGGCATACCTTCTGGTGTTCCACAAACTCAAAATTTAGAGGATTTCGCCCTTCCTTGCAAGTTGAGTAAGGTGCTAATAGATCAATCATGGAATAAAAAGTGTAAACAAATTCCTAAAATGAAAATGCACCTCCAAGTTCAAACACAAAATAATAGGTAACAAACAAGTAGCTCACTTTTCTTCTCCCTTCTTTTTTTCGAGTCTATTGGAGGCCCATTGGGCCTAAGCTACACAATGGAAGGTAGCCCTCTCCATTCCATTAGGCCATAACCCTTCCCATCCTCCAAGATTCTAAAGCGAGACTTCCAACATGGATGTCCCAAGCCATTGGGATGTTCCAAGGGTTAATGAATAAGCAGCCTATTTCTCTTACACATGACTAGCAAGACAAGTATTAATTGGTCCAGAGGTTCAGTCATCTAGTCAAAAAAATATAAAAATAAAAAAAATTAACTAAGGAGGACGACACCTCCATTTATTTATTGACATACCCTCACTTTTGGCGGAGGAATACCGTGGTTACAAGATAAGCATTTGGAGATTAGAGATAAAAAAAAATTAAAGGCCTTCCAAAAACAACACCAACAACCAACCAAAACAAGACTACAAATCCAAAAAAATCTAAATAAGAAACAAATCTAAACAGGCCTATCAAATAAAAAAATCTAAACCTACCAAAAAAAAATTGATAGGTTGAACTAATGATGAAAGAAAGTAAGACTCAACCTATCCATCCAAATGATATCTTTCAGAGAACGTGGTAAAAGATGTTGTTCTTCGTAGATGACATTATTTCCCATTTTTCTTTCTCTAGTGAGAAAATCAGCCGCACTATTGCCTTCCCTATATTTATGAATCACCATGAAGTTCATTCCTTTTAGCTCTGTTACGAGATCCTTCTAAAAATCCCAAAAATACCACAAGGTACATCTACCTTTCCGAAGTCAATCAACAACAATTCGCGAGTCACTTTCAATAATCACATTAAAATAATGAAGTCGTTTGCATAAACGAATTCCTTCCAAAATTGCTTTTAATTCCGCATTATTGTTCGTACCATTGTCAAAAAAGCCACTTTCACCATGCCATGGCAGTCCCAAATAATTCCTCCAACTCCTGAAGTACCCGGATTGCCCATACAGCTTCCATCACATTTAAGTTTTATCCACCCTACTAGGGGTTTAACCCACGAATATGTATAAAAAGATGATTGCTCATTTGGCCCTAAGAAAGTTCTAGAATCTAGTAGCATAAAGGCATTTAATCATAAAAGCTTTTTTAATATAAACTTACCACTGTTTGGGCCTTGTCTAACATTCAACAATGGTGAGGTTATCATCATAAATTTTCCATACATCATTTTATAGTACATACCTCAAGAAGTACATATTAAAAGTAATCATGTTGGCGATGTGGCTTATATTCAGAGCGGATCACATGTACCAGAGAAAGTTACATGACGTGAGGGACAAAGGGAGAGAAGCAAGGTATTTTCTTCTATGCCAAACTGCGATTTCTATCGGCGCAAGTCACGTATTTTAAATTCGGGGGCTTGTAAATTGGGCTTATCTGGAGGATTTCCACTGAGGGATAACTATAGACGTAGTTTAGGTTTACTAAAACTCTTCTATAGGCATTAGATGATTATATAAACATCATTATGTAACTGTAGATGGGATTAGCTTCAAAGTTGTGAGCTTTGACATTGATCATAGTGAAACCGAGGTCATCGCTCCCATGGACGTAAGCTATTGTCGAACCACGTAAATCTTGTGCATTCTAAGTGTGTGTGTGTGTGTGTGTGTGTGTGTGTGTGTGTGTGTGTGTGTGTGTGTATTTTAAAAGGAGGGTGACACCTCCAATTATTTATTGATGTACCCACTTTTGGCGAAGGAATACCATGGTTACAAGACAAGCATAGGGAGTTTACAAATAAAAAAACATTAAGGGTCTCCCAAAAACAACACCAACAACCAATAAAAACAGGACTATAAATCCAAATAAAATTAAATAAGAAACAAATCTAAATACGCATATCAAAAACAAAAATAATAAAATAAACTACAATCAAAATATCTAAACCAACCAAACAGAAATCGTGTTTTTTATTCTCCTTATTATTGTTTGATTGCTTTTTGAGTATATTTCATCATCAAGTGATTACACTACTGATTGTTGGTATTCGTAACTACTCTCATCAATGTAGTGTTTAGTCTTCTCTTGATTTATGGTAAGTATTGATTTGACCGCGGATTTTCTTAATGGTGATATATTTGGGATATATTAGGTATCTACAATTTCTTCTTCTTCATCTTCATCTTCATCTACATGGGTAATGGTAAGCACTATGAGTATATGGAAATGGGTCTTCCCTTTCTCTCTCCTCTTGGTGTTCTTTCTTTCTCTCTCCTCACCGTATGAGTGTATGTAACGACCTGCTTAATTTTCACACATTTTTTTCTTAAATAATACAAATCAGTATAATAAATCCAACAAATCATGATCAACTTGAACCCATGGGTACCAGGGATAAAACAGAAACACATAATAGAAGCCTAAGCAGCAGGAACATAAAATCATAATATCATAAACACAAAACCATCCATCACAATACTAGAGTTACTACATCCATTACATTTATATACACATCCCAAAAATAAAGCCCTAGGGACATATCCCACAAAATCCAACTGTCCCCACCAAAACTTAGCCTTTAGAGAGGGCAGATCAACAGTACTATCTTAGTGGAGCTTTATCTGCTCTCCTATCAGGGGCTCCTGAAAATTTCATGTAATTTGGGGTAAGACACCTCTCAATAAGGGAAATAAACTAATACTAGTGTGTGACAACATGAGTATATAAAATCATACATAAACATATCAATATAACTGTCTGTACCATATCTGGGAAACATATATTCTCATATCATGGAAAAACATACAGGATTATCATAAATATAATTCATCTCATATAATATAATAAGAAAACAACCCTGGCAGGTTAGCTGACTATTGTCATGTACTACCCCCACATGAGTGGATTGTGTGGCTCGAAGGCGGGACCTGACGATGGTTGGCAGACCACTGCCAAGTCAAAAGTACAGTCTGTAAGTCCGATGGATCTGCCAAACTTGGTCCGTACACCAAGGGCGTCCACTCTTCTTAAAACCACATCGATCATCCAATCTCATGCCACTCCGTACAACAGTGTTAACACAAATATCATGATGAATCATGAACACATGGCATCGGTACCGTATAAGTGCAAGCCTAGACCAAGTCAATCAGGTTCTGATAACATATAGAATATAATCAAACTGTGATACATGGATATTTCGTACTATTAATTTCCAAATCAATATCATCACATCATTTTGCATATTTATATATATATATATATATCATAAAAATCATCGGCTCGTACGCCGGTATTTCATATTTTACCATAACTCGGCCCGTACACCGGCACATCATATCCATAGCATGGCCCATTCGCTAGCAAATCATATTCATAGCATGGCCCGTACACCGGCAAATCATATACATAACATGGCCCGTACGCCGGTAAATCATATCCATAGCACGACCCGTACGCCGACAAATCATAGCCATAGCTCGACCGGTACGCCGGCAAATCATATCCATAGCATGGCTCATACGCCGACAAATCATATACATAACATGGCCCGTACACCAGCAAATCATATCCATATCATTATCATATTCTCAGAAAATTGTATTTCATTATAAATTCTACTTATGCCACACGAAATAGGTTTTTCGTATATTTAACATACCATCATTTTCAGTAGTATTTCCTAAATATAAAACATATTTACTATTGACCTTTTAGGTCATGCCCGGTTTTGATTATGACAAATACTCATTGTATCTAATGGGTGTTTGAGGTTTTGTGCAGGAACTAAAATTATCAAGATCAAGATGAGCACAAAGAGAAAGTGATGTTGAAGACCTAATTTCTATTTGTATTGCATTTCATTTCATATTTATTCAAAGGTCTGTAATAGTAATTAGGGTCTTTAGCTTGTAATAATCACACACCCCACATGCATGTTTTAATATGTAAGTTCACAATGCTCAAAATGAAAATGACCTTAAAATGACCTTAGGGTTTACCCTTCGGTCGACCGAAGGTCGACTGACACTGGACTTTTTCTGTGTCTTTAATTGAACATTAATGACCCTAGGACACACACCATTGTACCTATGAATGTTAGGCACTTGAATAGGGTTTGTGTGATTCAAAACAGGATCGAAATGCACACTTTGTGCACTTTCGGTCGACGGACCTTAGCAGTTCATTCTGCCTCGGTCGACCGAAACAGGCCTGGGTCAACAGTTGACCAAGGTCCTAGTTGACCGAACCAGTGTAGTTCAAAACCCCCAGTCGACCAAAACCTCATGAGGTCAACAAATTAACCATCTGGTCAACCGAGCCAAAAATGTATTTCAACTACCTGATCGACCGAGGGTCCTCGGGAGAAATCCCAACTGTCTGGTCGACCAAACCATTCAGTTCAAAATATCTTGGTCGACCGAACCTCGGTAAAATGAAAATCGTCCACTTTTAGTCGACTGAGCCTTTAGTTCAAAAATGTCCTAGTCAACCAAACCATATGAACTCTAGTCGACCGAAATGGTTCTAGTCGATCGGACCTCACAGGTTGCCTGGATTTTTACAGCGGTTAAACATTTTTAAATAGGGTTAATTAGGGTTAAAATGATCTTAAATAATATTAATAATATCCTACATGTCCTAACGGCTATAATTCTTCCAATGTCTATATATAGCCCTTCATTTGCTAAGATTAGGGAGATTTTTTTTTTTTTTTTTTCAGATTTGATTAGGGTGAAATTCTCTGAAAATCTCAAAACCCATAATACTCATCTTTGAGCCTCCAACACTTATTCTTACCAGATCTTTCTTCTAAAATATCTTTGTAAGTGTGTTTGTGTGGTTGTGCATATAGGTTTGCTCTCCTTGCTCTAGTTGTTTGATATAATTTTCTTGAGAACTAAACCTAAGTATTCTTAAGGAACTTTGTTAATAAGTCTCACCTAAGAAGACTTGTATTAAACTTCTGAGTATTGCATATCCATTGCAATAACTTGAGAAGTTTGTATTTGTTTGTGGATTGCAAAATCTCTTCAAAACATTTTCAAATATCTTGTGGTACTTATTTTGATATAACCTTGAGGAGATATTTGTTTATGTAATAGTGATCTTTGTTGCAATATTCATTCACTCATATATTATTTGCTGGATACAAAGATTACACATCATTTGCAAACCAAACACATACATTATTTTATATTTACATGCTTGAGACATCCTACTGATTGAAATATTTGAGACTTGATATCTTTGTGTGAACTTATTGGGTGAATATCTTGAGATACAAAGATTGTCTATTAACACTCTCATGTATGCATTACACTGATAGAAAATACATTTGAGAATTGAACTATTTAGACCACACTGAGCTTACATATTAAATCATATTGTGGTGTATGTGATTGAGCGTATTTGGGTACACATCTACTTTACACGAAAGCACAATCACTGTACCGATATCATTTGATTGCAAAATCTTTTGTATTTCAAGCACGGGCCTGAAGAGGGAGACTAGCCCTGGAATAGTCCCGGATTGGCTTAGACCCGATTAGGAAAGCTAGGTGCGTCATCCTGTTAAGGCGTGTAGGTTGAGGTCAGCCCCACTAATTGACCTGGTTAAGATTGAGGTCAGCCCTATACTAATTGACCTGATTGTAATCGGTGCCGCTCCACCCTTAAGTGAGCGATTAGTGGAATCCTCGGGCTTGCGAGCTAGAGGCAGGGACGTAGGCACAGTTGGCCGAACCCCGATAACATATCGTGTATTTATTTATATTTCTGCACTTTTTATTTACCGCACATGTATGTTATTATGTGAATGATGCGCTTGATTTAAATTTCAGTATATTATATTTATCGACGTCTTTGGAACTGCATAGAAAGACCCTAGGTTGTAATATTTTGCTAACATCTAGTTCTACCTAGGAGAAAAGTTTAAATTTTCAATTCACCCCCCCCCCCCCCTCTTGGGAATACACCAATTCTAACATTTACATATATACATTTCTCTAAAATCAAATTCTATAAATTATACTCATACTTTCATAAAACATCTAACTTAGTTTATCCCCTTACCAGAGTCCTAAAAAGCCTCTAAAATAAACAGTCCTGCACCCACAGGGTTCCTTGTTCAACACCCTGAAAATGATAATTCCCAGAACTAAAGTTCAGTATTTCTACACGTACTATGCTTTCTACAACTATCATAAAGTCAAAAACTGAGTAGAAAGTCTTACCCTAGGTTTGGGATGAATTCCAAACTCGTCCCACCAACGATCTGCTCCAGCAAACTTGCAGAGAACTTTCCCATGAGCATTGTGGTGGTTTCAGATAGTCGAACTGGCTGAAAATTGGCTCGAGATCTTAGAGAGAAGTGAGGGGAGCCGAAGGAAGAGAGAAAAGAGATTTCTGTGGCCAATCCACCAAAAAATGGCATTTAGAACTACTTATACACTGGCCCTCGTCAACGAGCCACGTCACCTCATCGATGAGGTCATGAAGACAACTCATCGACGAACTCTCTCATCGTCAACAAAATTCAGAATCACCCAAAACCTCTCTCAGTATTTTCTCGTCGATGAATGGCACCCTCGTCAACAAGCCCCATATGTTGTGTCGTCAACGAACACAAAGCATTCATCGACGAAGACCTATTGCCCCCTTTTTATTTCCTTTCCTCCCTCTTTTATTATTATTTAATTTACCATTATTCTTTGGGTCTTTACATTCTCCCCTCCTTATAAAATTTCGTCCTCAAAATTTGCTATTCTCATAATTCATCATCCTTTAAAACAAAATGGCCTACTTATTTTATTACTTACCCTCACTTATGACGGAGGAATACCATGGTTACATTCTGAGTCCTGGGAGATTACATATACAAAAGAAAAATTTCCCCCAAAACTAAAGTACCACTTACTAATTAAACTATTTCATGTACCTGCAAAAGAAACATTACCCAACTACTTACATTTTGCCCTTGTTAAACTTCTTGGAATAAGTGCGGATACTTATGCTTCATTTGCTCCTCGGACTCCCAAGAAGCTTCTTCCACTGTATGATTCCTCCACAAAACTTTTACCAAAGGAATTTTCTTATTACGTAAATCCTGCACTTTCCTATTCAGAATTTGTACTGGTACCTTCTCATACACCAATGAATCATTGAGTTCTAATTTACCATAACTGATCATATGAGAAGGGCCTGGGACGTACTTCCTCAACATGGCAACGTGGAATACGTCGTGAATCCTGGACAACATGGGTGGGAAAGCTAGCCTATAGACCACCGGCCCTACTTTATCTAGAATCTCAAATAGACCGATAAACCTAGGGATAAGTTTACCCTTCTTTACAAATCGCATAACCCCTTTAAACGGAGCTATTTTCAAAAATACATGATTACCTACATCAAATTCCAGATTTCTGCTGCGATTATCAGTATAACTCTTCTATTGGCTCTGAGCTACACTGATTCTCTCTCTGATGAGTTGAACCTTATCATGCGCTTGCTGAACAAGCTCTAGTCCCACTATTCACCGCTCACCCACTTCATCCCAAAATAAAGGAAAGCGACACCCCCTGCCATACAATGCTTCAAATGGTGTCATGTCAATGCTAGTCTGATAACTGTTATTATATGTGAATTCCACCAGTGGCATGAACTGAGTCAAACTACCCCCAAAATCTAATACACATGCTCAAAGTATATCTTCCACTATCTATATCGTCCTCTCAGTCTGTCCATCCAACTGAGGATGGAATGCGGTGCTAAAATACAATTGAGACCCTAGGGCTTCCTGCAAGCTCTTCCAAAAACGTGATGTAAAGTGTGGGTCTCGATCTGACACAATCGATACTGTCACCCCATGAGAACGAACTATCTCCTGAATGTAGATCTCCACTAAACGGTTGAGGGAGTAGTTGATCTTGATAGGGATAAAATTGGCAGTCTTAGTCAATCGGTCTACTATTGCTTAAATCACATTCTAGCCATGCGATGACGACGGCAGCCCTAAGACAAAATCCATAGATATATGATCACACTTCCACTCTGGGATAAATAGCAGCTGCAACTGACCTGCTGGCCTCTGGTACTCAGCTTTTACCTGCTGGCATGTCAAACACTGGGCTACATACTCTGCAATCTCTTTCTTTATACCACTCCACTAGTACGACTCTCGCAGATTCCTATACATTTTCATACTGCCGGGATGAACTATATACAAAGATCTGTTAGCCTCCTCTAGAATGGTCCTCCTAATATCCACATCGGCAGGAACACATAATCTGGAACGGAACCGCAAAGCTCCGTCATATGCAACACTGAATTCCTCCCTCTGACCACTCTGCACTCTGTCCATCACCTCTGCTAAATATGGGTCTTCTCTCTGAGCAGTTTTAATCCTCTCCTATAGAGTAGGTTGCACTACTAAACTGGCAATACATACCTAAGAGTCATTCTTAACCAATTCTATACTCAGTCTCTCCAGATCCATCATGATTGGATACTGGATCTCCATAACCGCCAACACTGATTCCCTAGATTTTCTGCTTAACGCATCAACTACCACATTAGTCTTCCCTGGGTGGTAACTGATAGTGCATTAAAAATCCTTAATTAGCTCCAACCACCTTCTCTGCCTCATATTCAGTTCCTTCTGAGTGAAAAAGTACTTTAAACTTTTATGGTCGGAGAAGATCTCACACCGCTCGCCATACAGGTAGTGCCTCCAAATCTTCAATGCATGTACTACTGCATCTAATTCAAGATCATGAGTAGGATAATTCTTTTCATATTCTTTCAACTGTCTGGAAGCATACGTTACCACCCTGTCATGCTACATCAATACACAACCAAGTCCTTTGAAGGATGCATCACTGTAAATGACATAACCCTCACCCCCTGGCGTGATGACCAATACCGGTGCTGTGACTAACCTTTGCTTCAATTCCTGAAAACTTTGCTCACAGCTGTCGTCCCACTCAAATTTAACATTCTTCCTAGTCAATCGTGTCAGAGGCCCTGATAAAGTTGAGAATCCCTCAACGAAACGACGGTAATAACCAACTAACCCTAAGAAACTCTTGATCTCTTGGACATTCCTCAGTCTAGCCTAATTCACTACCACCTCGATCTTACTAGGATCCATAAAAATACCATCTCTAGATATAACATGCCCCAAGAATATGACCTTCTCAAGTTAGAAGTCACATTTACTGAACTTAGCGTACAACTTATTTTCCTGTAGCGTCTGCAGAACCTGCCTCAAGTGTGTCTCATGCTCCTGGACTAGTACATCATCAATAAAAATAACAACGAACTGGTCTAGGTATTGGTGAAAGACTCTGTTCATCAAGTCCATAAATACCGCAGGGGCATTCGTCAAACCAAATGGCATAACAAGAAATTCGTAATGCCCGTACCTGGTCCTGAAGGTCGTCTTCAAGACATCTTCTGCTCTCACTTTCACTTCATGATAGCTGGATCTAAGATCAATCTTCGAATACACCCGTGTACCATAGAGCTACTCAAACAAATCATCTATATGGGGTAGAGGATATTTGTTCTTGATTGTCGCTTTATTAATCTCCCTACAATCTATGCACATTCTCATAGACCCATATTTCTTCTTTACAAATAGAACTGGAGCTCTCCACGAAGATACACTAGGTCGTATAAAGCCCTTATCAAGCAAATCTTGCAGCTAATTTTTCAATTTTGCCAACTCTTCTGGTGCCATTCGATAAGGTACTTTAGAAATTGGCGCTATACCTGGAAGTAGATCAATAGAAAAATCTACCTCGCGATCAGGTGGCAAGCCTAGTAATTTGTCTAAAAAACATCTATAAGATACTTTACTACATGCATACTAGCAAGTTTCAAATCATTCTCTAACACCTCCTTTACAACAGCCACAAACCCCTGGCAACCACTCATCAGTAGTCTCCTCTCCTAAATAGTTGAAACTAGCTGAGGCGAGGATTGCACTCGCGACCCTACAAACCTAAATTTTGTTCTTCCTAGAGATCTGAATTGCACTTCTTGTGAATGACAATCTATGTTGGAAAAATTAGCTGCTGGCAATCCATGCCGAAGATCACATCGAATCCATGCATATCAAACACCATCAAATTGGCAGACAGAATTTCCCCTTAAATATTAATTGAACAACCCCGAAGTACCTTACTACACCTCACTGCTAACCTAGTTGGTGTAGATACCAATAGCTCAATGTCTAACAACTGTACTTTTGCCCCCACAAAGTCTAGTGCACTACGAAGACAGAAATGAGTGTGTGGCTCCTAAATCAAACAATGCAATAACTTTAAAAGAAAGCATACTAACCATGTCTGTCGCCATGTCACCCACCGTCTCAGCATCACCTGGTGTCAGAGCGAACACTCTAGTTGGAGCCATATTTCTCTGCTGGCCCCCACATGGCCCCTGATAACCTCCCCGGTATGGTCTAGGAGTAGGAGCTGCATCTGGTGGTATATGGCAGTCTCTCACCATATGTCCCGGTCTATTGCAACAATAGCAAACCACCCCACCTACTTGACACTCTCCCCAATGTCTCCTACCACAAGTCTAACAGACAAAAGGATCCTGTACTACCTAAACCTCGTGTCCTCCGGTCTCCTACCTCCATCATTTGCCATGATTTCTTCTCCTCCACTAACCCTGTCTAGGACGCTGCTGGTAGCCCGAAGATGTAGATCTCTTCCTATGACCTTGCTCCTCTACATCCAAATACTCACCAACCTCTGCCAAGGCTGCTCTATTGACTAACTCAGCAAAATCCTAGATCCATAGCACCACCACCTGCTTGAATATACTTCGCCTTAAGCCTCTTTCAAACTACCTCGCTTTCTTCATCTCATCAGGGACAATGTACGAGGTGAAATAAAAGAGCTCAATGAAACGCGCTGCATACTGTTGGATTGATAACTGTCCCTGCTTTAGATTCAAGAACTCCTCCACTTTAGCCCCTCTGACAGTGGCTGGAAAATATCTATCAAAGAACAATTCCGTTAACCGATCCCAAGTCATGGCTATCAGCATAGTCCTCTGCTGCTCTAGAAGCCTCACAGTAGTCCACCATCTCTCGGCCTCTCCTGTCAGTCTATAGGTGGCAAAGAGGACCCTCTGTTCCTCAGTACACTGCAACACAGTCAAGACTCTCTCGGCCTCCTGCATCCAATTCTTAGCGGTTGCAAGATCGAATCCTCCCAAAAAGTTCAGAGGATTCATCTTCGTAAACTTCTTGATAGTGCACCCATGGCTAACCGACGGACCACCCTGCTCCCTCGAGATCCTAGGGATCTCAGCCATAACTTGCTGAGCCACGCTACATAATATTGCGTCAAAGTCAGTCCCACCTGCACTTGATGGCCCTGCTCCATCACTGCCACTCGCATGGACACTACCTCCTCCTAAATCCATCCTGAAAATAACAAATGCAACTCATTAATCCTATCCTTATAATTTACCCACTTAACCTAGCCTCTTATCTCAACACTCTCAGCTTATTTCTAACCCCAGTCCTACATTCTAGGAACATAACCCGACAATAGCTTACTATGATTTTCCTAAAATCGTCATCTCAAGAAAAACATAGAAACCACTACGGAAGTCCTACCTCTAGATTGTAGAACAAAACCTTAAATCATTTCCTATACTCTGGTAATGTTTCCGCTGCATTCTAAAGCCTACAAAACCTAGCAACCTAAGCTCTGATACCAAACTGTAACGACCTGCTTAATTTTCACACATTTTTTTCTTAAATATTAAAAATCAGTATAATAAATCCACCAGATCATGATCAACCTGAACCCGTGAGTACCAAGGATAAAACAGAAACACATAACGGAAGTCTAAGCAGCAGGAAACATAAAATCATAATATCATAAACACAAAACCATTCATCACAATATCAGAGTTACTACATCCATTACATTTATATACACATCCCAAAAAGAAAGTCCTAGGGACATTTCCCACAAAATCCAATCGTCCTCACTACCCTTCAAAGAGGGCAAGTCAACAGTATTATCTCAACGGAGCTTTATCTGCTCTCCTATCAGGGGCTCCTGAAAATTTCATGTAATTCGGGGTGAGACATCTCTTAGTAAGAGAAATAAACTAATACTAGTGTGTGGTAACATGAGTATTTTCTGTGTTCTATATAAAATCATACATAAACATATCAGTATAATTGTATGTATCATATCTGGGAAACATATATTCTCATATCATGGAAAAACATACAAGATTTTCATAAATATAATTCATCTCATATAATATAATACGAAAACAACCCTAGTAGATTAGTTGGCTATTGTCATGTATTACCCCCACATGACTGGGTTGTGTGGCCCAAAGGCGGTACCTGACAATGGTTGGCCGACCACTGTCAAGTCAAAAGTATAGTCTGTAAGTCCGATGGGTCTGCCATACTTAGTCTGTACACCAAGGGCGTCCACTCTTCTTAAAACCACATCGACCATATAATCTCATGCCACTCCGTAGAGTAGCGTTAACACAAATATCATGATGAATCATGAACACATAGCATCAGTACTGTGCAAGTGCTAGCCTAGACCAAGTCAACCAAGTTTTGATAACATATAGCATATAATCAAACTGTGATACATGGATATTTCATATTATTAATTGTCAAATTAATATCTTCACATCATTTTGCATATTTAAATATATCATAAAAATCATCGGCCCGTACAACAGTATTTCATATTTTACCATAGCTCCACCCGTATGCCGGCACATCATATTCATAGCACGGCCCATACGCCAGCAAATCATATCTATAGCACGGCTCATACGCCGGCAAATCATATACATAGCACGACCCGTACGCCGGCAAATCATATCCATAACATGACCCGTACGCCGACAAATTATATCCATCAACCCGTACGCCGGAAAATTATATATATAGCACGGCCCGTATGCCAGAAAATCATATCCATGTCATTATCATATTCTCAGAAAACAGTATTTCATTATAAATTCTACTCATGCCACACAAAATAGGTTTTTCGTATATTTAACATACCATCATTTTCAGCAGTATTTCCCAAATATAAAACATATTTAGATATGTACATATCTCTAAAATCAAATGCTATAAATTATACTTATACTTTCATAAAACATCTAGTTTGGTTTATCCCCTTACCAGAGTTCTAAAAGACCCCTAAAATAAACAGTCCTGCACCTGCAAGGTTCCCCGTTCAACATCCTGAAAATGATAATTCTCATAACTAAAGTTCAGTATTTCTATGCGTACTATACTTTCTACAACTATCATAAAGTCAAAAACTAAGTAGAAAGTTTTACCCTGGATTTGGGATGAATTCCAAACTCGTCCCACCAACGATCCGCTCCGGCAAACTTGCAGAGAATTTTTCCATAAGCGTTGTGGTGGCTTCAGATCATCGAATCGGCAGAAAATTGGCCTAAGATCTTAGAGAGAAGTGAGGGGAGCCAAAGGAAGAGAGAGAAGAGATTTCTACGGCCAAAATCCACCAAAAAATGGCGTTTAGAACTACTTATACACTGGCCCTCGTCGAAGAGGTCATGAAGACAACTCGTTGACGAACTCTTTTCTAGTCGACAAAATTCGGAATCACCCAAAACCTCTCTCGGTATTTTCTCATCGACGAAGGGCACCCTCGTCGACAAGCCCCATATGCTGCATCGTCAACGAACGCAAAGCGTTTGTCGACGAAGACCTGCTGCCCCCCTTTTATTTCCTTTCCTCCCTCTTTTATTATTATTTAATTTACCATTATTTTTCGATTCATTACAGTGTAGGTGTAACTTTGTCTGCAACCCATGTATACTTTTGGATTTGTTTGGGAGATTGAATTTCTTTTTCCCTTTTCTTTTTCTCCTACTTCTCATATTCCATTGTTGTCTCCTCTAGCTTTGATGAACAAATTGATAAATATAAATATATATATATCACAGTGGGAATGTTTCACACGGGATCCGAGAAAGTAGTTTCAAGTTCCCACCAATTTCCCCTCCCCAGTTTTTTAAATCTGTTTTCTTTTCTTTATTACAAGAGAATCAGGGGAGGAGCCATTTGCATAATGCAATACATCATACATTTCTCTGCAAAAAAACTTAAGTAGGAGGTTGGTATTACTACAAAAATTTTTAAAGGGAAAACCATAAAAGAAAAGTTAAATTTAGAAAAACTCAAAATCAAAAACAGATAATCTTTTTTTTATGAAAATTGATCTTGTTTAAGAGAAATTAATTGTGAATCAAGTGGATAGTATATATTTCTATATTTTTAAATGATATTCCTTATAACACTTTAAAATTGCAGCTTCCGGTTAATGTAGTAGCCCTTCTCTGCACTTGGGTTCAACATTTTCCTCTTCTTTTTATTTCAATTCTTTTCCCAAGCTATGATTAGGATTCCTCGTTTATTTAATGCACAACATATCTTAGCCCAAAAAGAGAAATTCTTTATAAGTTTATGTAACTATTGTAATTCCATTGTTTAAACTTGCTTTAGCAGTGATATGTCTAAGTTGTAATCAAATAATGTTGGGCAATTCTGGGCTTGCAATCAACATATGCTTGGATGACTGACCGTCCCCGCCAATATGTTGCAGTAAAATTTGTTTACAAAACCATCTTTCATTCGAAATCTTTCAATGAACCAGGAAAGAAAATGAAACAATTTTTCCTTGTTTTGAACTTCATAAATAATCAAATAATTTTAGCTAAAATAATAAACATGAAGATTAATAGAAGAATTTGAGCATTAGTGACGGAGTTTAGTAAAGATTTGAGTTTTAAAATTTTCCACGCTATAGTGGTGGTAAGCTATGTACTGGAATTGTATAAGCTTCTTCAGTTCGATGGTGTTGCCATGCATTCACTCAACTTTAAACCTATGAAACACACTGCGAGTTTACAAGGTCATTACTAATATCTAATATCATATTAGCATAGAAATTTGAATAGATATTGCATATTATCTTCTATTTCGCTGTAAAGAAAGAGTCCTGCTTGGAGGGTTTGCAAGGAACACCTCTTCTGATATTTGCATGCTTACGAGAAAAAGGTCACTTCAGGGCTTCTCCCAACTTTCCAATGCCGGCTGAAATTGTTATGCATTCATTGCGAGTATTTCGATGCTGTATTGAAAGATAAAGTGATAAGCCGAGGGGTTATATCAGACAAAGAACCTTGAACCATGAGGAAGAGCTAGCTTGAGGGTATAAATTAATGAAGAAAGTCTGGAAGTGTGGACAATCGAGTTAAAAAGAAAAAAGAATGATCCACAAGTCTAACCCAAAGCAAGCTCAAGTATACAATAGTCCAAATTAAAATTTGAAAATTGTTTACAAATCTTCAACAATACAACAGGAGCTGACAACATTTCTCAGCTTTTGTCATCTGGTGCACATATCCATACATAAACTCAAGACATCAATCAAAAGGCTTCCTGAGATCTCACACTAGCGGTAACGAGGAGTGGCAACAGCAAGAAGAGGAACCTTTCTATGGATAGAAATACCAGAACTCTCAGTTGTTGGGTTTTACCGATCAATCAATTGATGAATAAGATGAGTAAACAAGCACACACACAAAATTGACACAGGAGTTACGTGGTTCGGCCAAATTCCGGCCTAAGTCCACGGGAGCGAGGGATTATTATTTGCTGGGAAAAATAAACAGAGAGGAGGAGGAGGATTCCCTCAGCACTCACTCAACTCTCTCTTATCTCTTACTGCACTGCACTCTGCACACTCTGCACTCTGATTTACAACACCACACACACATGTATATATACACACAAGCGGGAGCAAAAAATTCAACAATGGGCGGCCGGAAATGTCAACATTTCCGGCAAAGCAGGTGGAGCCGGAAATGTTGACGGAGCAGGGCAGCCGGCGCCGTAGATATTGAAGGAGAGCAGCAGCCTTCTGTTGACTGGGTATGGATCCATCAATTCTCCCCCTCCATACCCATAGGAGGAGAATAATATGTTAATCTTCAATTGACATCCATCCCAGCTATATCCCTACATAGCTGGAGCTTCTCATAGGTTACTCCCTTTGTTAACATATCTGCCGGATTTTCTTTAGTATGAATTTTGACTAACTTCAACAGTTGTTGTTCCATCACTTCGCGTATCCAGTGATAGCGAATGTCAATGTGTTTTGTTCGGGAATGGTACATTGAATTCTTGCTCAAGTCCAGTGCACTCTGACTATCACAATGTACCTTGTATTCTTCCTGTTTGACACCTAACTCTTGAAGAAACCTCTTTAACCACAACATCTCCTTCCCAGCTTCCGCTGCGGCAATATATTCTGCTTCTGTTGTGGATAGGGCAACACACTTTTGCAATTTTGACTGCCATGATACAGCTCCCCCTGCAAAGGTGAACAAAAAACCTGATGTGGACTTTCTTCCATCAAGATCACCAGCCATGTCTGCATCAGTGTAACCCTCCAAGATTGGTTCAGCTTCCCCGAAACATAAGCACAATCCCGATGTACCTTTCAAGTACTTGAGAACCCATTTCACAGCTTCCCAATGGTCTTTCCCTGGATTGGAAAGAAACCTGCTCACAACACCTACAGCGTGGGCAATGTCTGGTCTCGTACATACCATTGCGTACATCAAGCTTCCAACTGCTGATGAGTATGGGACTATTGACATTTCTTCCCTTGATGAGTGAGACAACTTCTTGCTTAGCTTGAAATGATTAGCCAGTGGAGTATTTACTGGCTTGGCACTTTCCATGTTGAACTTTTTAATTACCCGTTCAATATACTTCTCCTGTGATAACCATAGCTTTCTGGCTTTCCTGTCGCGACTGATCCTGATGCCTAGGATCTGCTGAGCTGGGCCTAAGTCCTTCATTTCAAAAGATTTAGACAACTCCATCTTTAGCTTGTTGATCTTTCTTGTATCCTGACCAATGATCAACATATCATCAACATAGAGTAGTAGGATGACAAGATTACCATCAGGAAATATCTGAACATATGCACACTGATCTGCTGCAGTCCTCTTGTATCCGTGACTCACCATGAAAGAATCAAATTTTCTATACCACTGTCTCGGTGCTTGCTTAAGACCGTAGAGACTTTTCTTCAACCTGCAGACTTGATGTTCTTTCCCTGGAACTTCAAATCCTTCTGGTTGCTCCATGTAGATGTCTTCTTCCAAGTCACCATGTAAGAAGGCTGTCTTCACATCCATTTGTTCAAGCTCTAGATTCATCTTGGCTACTAATCCGAGTATGACTCGAATTGTTGTCATTTTCACTACTGGCGAAAATATCTCGTCAAAGTCAACACCTTTCTTCTGTTCGAAACCTTTGACGACCAATCTGGCTTTATGCGTCACAATTTTTCCACTGCCATCTTTCTTAAGCTTGAACACCCATTTGTTCCTTAGTGCTCTCTTCCCTTTGGGAAGTCTTACCAGCTCATACGTTTGATTCTTATGTAAAGAATTCACCTCTGCTTTCATAGCTTCTATCCATTTGGCTTTGTCGGTATGAGATTGGACCTCTTGGAAACTTTCTGGCTCCCCCTCATCAGTGAGTAAAAGATATTCTGATTCTGGATATCTTCTCGACGGAATCAGAATACGACCTCTTTCAGATCTTCTGGGCTCAGCTTCTTCTGGAGGAGGATATACCTCATCATCTGACTGCTGTGATGATTCTGCAATTTCTGGTGAAGGGGGTTGTTGCTCCCCCTGCTCAACACCTTCTACATCTGTTTCCAAAGGATCATCCTGCAATTCTCCATGGTTTGTGGGAGAATATGATAGTGTAGGATCTGTTACAATGACAGGAGCACCGTAACTAGGCTGGTTAGACTTTGTTTGTGGTTCAAAGTCCTCAAACACCTGGTTTTCATGGAAAACCACATCTCTCGATTTGATGACCTGCTTCCTCTCTGGATCCCATAATCTGTAGCCGAATTCACCATCTCCATAGCCAATAAAGATACATGGAATGGACTTCGCGTCGAGCTTTTGCCTCTGCTCATTAGATATATATGCAAAAGCTTTGCACCCAAACACTCTTAGATGAGTGTAAGAAACTTTTCTTCTGGTCCATTCTTTCTCTGGAATTCCAAAGTTAAGTGGTGCTGACGGTGATCTGTTAATAAGGTAACATGCGGCACGAACAGCTTCCCCCCAGAATGGCTTAGGTAATTTAGCCATACTGAGCATGCTTCTAACTCTTTCCATAATGGTCCGATTCATTCTCTCAGCTACACCATTATGTTGTGGGGTACGTGGGACCGTCTTTTCATGCCTAATACCACGTTCAGTACAGTATGCTTTGAACTCGTTGGAAGTATATTCGCCTCCATTGTCTGTCCGGAGGCACTTCAATTTCTTCCCTGTTTGCCTCTCCACCATAGCATGAAATTCCTTGAAATATTTAAAAACCTGGTCCTTTGTTTTCAGAAAATATACCCACACTTTCTTTGAAGCGTCGTCAATAAAGGTAACAAAATACCTATTGCCGCCGATTGATTCTACTTCAATGGGTCCGCATACATCAGAATGTACCAAACTCAATGGCTTTGACCTTCTCTTCATAGAGGAACTAAATGAAACTCTATGCTGTTTCCCAAATAAGCAGTGATCACATGGGTTTAAGGCAATACCTTTTGTGATTTTTATAAATGCCTTCTTCGCCAGTGTAAGGAGTCCTTTTTCTCCTACGTGTCCGAGTCTCTTGTGCCATAGGTTTGGTGATGCTTCATCTTCCACTGCATTGATGGCATCAGTACAAATCTTCACCTGCGTTTTGTACAATGTGCAGCAAATGCGTCCTCGTGCTATTGTCAAATTACCTTTTGATAATTTCCAAGTACCTTTCCCGAAGTAGCTTTCATAGCCCTGTTTATCAAGGGCTGCCCCAGAAATAAGGTTTAGCCGAAGGTCTGGGACATGTCGCACATCCTTTAATGTTATGGTGCAACCAATATTGGTTACAATCTGCACATCTCCGATTCCCACGATCTGAGAAGAACTAGTGTTCCCCATCTTTACTGTACCAAAATCTCCAGATTTATACATCGTGAAGAATTCTTTGTGAGGAGTGGCATGGTAGGAGGCTGCTGTGTCTACCACCCATTCAGTGTCGTGGTTCCCAATATGACAGCATGCATCTTCATCAATAGAGAAAACTGATATATCTTGAGTTAAGGTGACCGAGTTCTCACCTTCCTCCTTCTTTTGTTGCTGGTGGCTTTGACCATGATCCCGTCGAAATTTTCGACAATCTTTCTTCATATGGCCTTCAATGCCACAATAGTAGCACGAGATTTTCCCTCTCTGCCAACTTTTACCATCATTGAATCTGCTGCGATCCTGGGATCTTCCTCTAGATTTGCTTCTGCCTCTACCTCTACCTCGACTTCTGGTACTGGTACTTTCTTGAGGTCGGCCTCTGGTTTCAGTAACAAAGGCCTGTGACTGTTCTGCACCTGTTTCTTTTCTCCTGGCTTCTTCGTTGAATAAAGCATCTTTTACCATCGCCATGGTAAGTTTGCCGTCAGGAGCTGAATTGCTGAGAGTGATGACCAATGTCTCCCAGCTATCTGGTAAGGAGCTAAGAAGCAACAATGCTTCTGCTTCATCGCCAAGATCCATCTTTACTGATGAAAGCTGATTTACTAAATTTTGGAACTCACTAGTATGTTCAGCTATAGAGGTCCCGCCTTTTAACTTCAGATTAACAAGCCGTCTCATTAACATGGCTTTGTTGCGGGCAGTCTTGGCCTGGTACATGTTTTCCAGCTTCTCCCAAAGGCTATAAGCATCAGTCTCTTGTGCGACATGATGATATACCTTGTGGTCAATCCATTGTCTGATTTGACCAATGGTCTTTCTATTCATTCTTCTCCAATCGTCATCTTTGATGGAATCTGGTTTCATACCTTTATAATCCAAAGGGTCTGCCAGATCCTTACAATTAAGGAGATCCTCCATCCGAGACCTCCACAGAGTGTAATTGGAGGCTGTGAGCTTGATCATAGTACCCGAGTCTGATTCCTCCATTGATTTTAAGCACTAACTTGCTTGTACAGAAAAATTGGGGTAGAATCTCAAGAAACCGAATATACGGTTGCGTCCGGAACGGTCAAAAACCCTGGAAATGACTTAAGTTGTTCGAAAAACGGACCTGAAATGGCCTTGAAAGGCCTGGTCAAACTTTGGTCAAAATTGGTCAACGGGTGCTGACGTGGCGTTTGACCGGTTGCTGACTGGGCGTTGACGCGGCCGCTGACGTGGACGCTGACGCGGCGTCTGGGAGAGGGTTGGAGGAGGGTCGGATCTCGAGCACGGATCCGGGTCGCGGTCGTGGATCCGGGTCGCGGTTCACTGTGCCGGGTTACGGGTCGGTCACGCGGGTCGGATCTCGCCAATCGGGCGAGGAAGACGCGTGCAGGCGCGTGTCGCCGTCCCGAAGTCTTCGCCGGCGCGTGGGGGCGCGTGGGGCTTACCCTGGTGTCCGTTTGAGGCTTGGTTTACACCGTTGGAATCGTCTCGAGCTGAATTGCACAATGGAAGGCTCAATTTGGGATTTTGAGCAACTTCAAAAACTGGGAGAAAATAGAATTTCTCCTCTGTTCACCTCTGTTTGGTGAACTCCGGCGAACCTGGACGCTCTGATACCACTTTGTTGGGTTTTACCGATCAATCAATTGATGAATAAGATGAGTAAACAAGCACACACACAAAATTGACACAGGAGTTACGTGGTTCGGCCAAATTCCGGCCTAAGTCCACGGGAGCGAGGGATTATTATTTGCTGGGAAAAATAAACAGAGAGGAGGAGGAGGATTCCCTCAGCACTCACTCAACTCTCTCTTATCTCTTACTGCACTGCACTCTGCACACTCTGCACTCTGATTTACAACACCACACACACATGTATATATACACACAAGCGGGAGCAAAAAATTCAACAATGGGCGGCCGGAAATGTCAACATTTCCGGCAAAGCAGGTGGAGCCGGAAATGTTGACGGAGCAGGGCAGCCGGCGCCGTAGATATTGAAGGAGAGCAGCAGCCTTCTGTTGACTGGGTATGGATCCATCATCAGTCATATCCAAATCCTCCCCTCTTGCTCCACCAGGCAATGCCCAATCAAACAGGCAGACAATATTTGCCAACACAATCTCAATGGTGGCCATGGCAAAGGAAGTCCCCGGGCAACCCCTCCTCCCTGCTCCGAATGGAATCAGTTGGAAGTCTTGTCCCCTAAAGTCTACTGAACTGTTCAAGAACCTCTCCGGCCAGAACTCCTCGGGTTCGTCCCGAAAGGCGGGGTCTCTTCCAATTGCCCAGGCATTGATAATGGTCATGGTCCCAGCTGCAATGTCGTAGCCATTGACTCGAACATCTCGGGTGGATTCCCGTGGAACGAGTAACGGATCTGGCGGATGTAAACGGAGTGTCTCTTTGATCACTGCTTTTAGGTAATGCATTTTCCCCAAATCTTCTTCTGCTATGTGTAGTTTAGTACCGAAGCTGATTCCTCTTACCTCATTTTGCAGTTCCTTCATGGCTGCAGGGTGCCTCAGGAGCTCCGCCATGGCCCATTCTAGCACCAAGTAAGTGGTATCAGTCCCTGCAGCAAACATATCCTGCAAGAAGCAGAGGATTGAAAATAAATTAGTCCCAACAGCGGCTGAATCATATCAATGCAGCAGCCTTGAGTTTGCTTTAAAAAAAAAAATCCAAAGTTGTGTCAGCTACATGTACATATATAAATGCCATTGTTTTGTTTAATGAGAGAGTTGTACGAATTCTTAGATTAAAACAAGTGTTGCGGGAAGAGAGAAATCTTTAAAGAGTTGCGGTAGGATAAGTTATAATTTGATGTGATGTGATTACAACGACAACAACCAGAACAAGCATCAAGTCCCACTAAGATTTCAAACGATAGTACTTTGATTAGATCAAACTACGGATGCAATTTAAACGATCCACTGGTGTTAATTTTTATGAAACTAACCCTAATCAAGGAGAGAGAGAGAGAGAGAGAGAGAGAGAGAGAGAGAGAGAGAGAGAGAGAGAGAGAGGCATTCTTACCAAGATAAGCGCTTTGATGCACTCTCTATCCAAAGAAAAACCAGCCGTATTGTCCTTTTGGATCTCAAGCAAAACGTCTACAAAGTCCTTTCCTTCATCACCCTCGACCTTACCACCCTCTCTTTTTCTGCTGTGCTCTTCAACTACTTCATCTAGGAAACTGTCCATCTCCCTAAAAACCCTCTCTGCTTTCCCATCCACACCGCTCACTCTATTCACCCAGCCAAGCCATGGTATATAATCCCCAATGTAAAAACCACCCAGCAGCTCCACAAACTGATCCAATATCTCCCTAAACCCCCTCCTACCTTCACCATATTTTCTCCCCAGTGCCACCCTGCACACCACATCATTTGTCATCCCCACTAGCATTTGGCTCAAATCTACCCACCCCGAAGACTCCGAAGCCCGTTCAATGTTCTCAACAAGAAGAACCCTTTCGTCATGCCTCACGGTGCGCGAGGACTCGACTCTTCTGTTGCTGAGCAGCTGGAGGACACATATGCTTCTGATCTGCCTCCAGTATTCGTTGTAAGGAGAGTTGGCTACGTCCCTGAAATTGTAGAACAGTTTACCATTGATACTTAGTTTGGGTCTGTTTGAAAAGACGAGGTCATGGGTCTTCATGATCGCACAAGCAGCATCGGCAGATGAGGCAACAAGCACGGGGACACTGCCAAAGTGGAGCAGCATGAACGGGCCATGTCGTTGGGCTAAGGACTGGAGCGAGCGGTGGGGCTGCAAGCCCAATTGGAGGAGGTTTCCGATGACCGGGAGCTTTGGTGGTGAAGGAGGAAGTTTTTTTTGTGGGGTGGTTGAGGGAGTGGAGAAGCATTTGAGCAGGAAGAGTAGTGCCAAGAACAAGGGAGGAAGAGATAAGAAAATGGGATTCCAAACGAAGTAGACACCATGTTGATCTAAGAACTGCAGAAAGCTTGCCATTCTTTTTCACTACTAGTGTGTCTATATTTAGTTGATTGTATAGGCGTCTGAGGATCAGCCTGCATTTTCTGTTTCCGTGCCATCCCTGCAACTCCCTAGTCAAAGTTTTGTTTGAGTTGCATACTATCTTTTAATTTGCTGCGCGCCGCCACCTCTCCTTTGCTGCTGTTCATATTGTTTTTTTCCTACAGCGCCGCCTCTCTGAGATCCAAGAATGGCTCCAAGAAAGCCGCCGTGCGCAGAGCCTCCACCAAAAGACAATCTATGCGTGTGTGGCTTCCACCAAAGAAAAAAAAATCCCCTTTTTGTCTCCTTTTCCAAACCTCCCAGCAAGAAGAAATATTTCCAAGCCTCCCTGTTTGCTTCCTGCGCACGGCCTCCCCAATAGGGTTCTCCCCTGCTGCTCTAAAAAATATTAATATATATATATATACCTATTTACCCTACAAACCCAACGCCTCATTCACTCCTTTTCCTTGCACGACCTCCTCTAGAAAAAACCCAGCGCCGACCTCTAATCTCCAATTAAAAGAGCCAACCCCCACCCCCAGTAGAAGTTCCCAAGTACCCTACCATTTTTACTTTTCAAAATCTCCATCTTTCCTTTTTTTTCTTTTCTTTTCTTTCTTTCCTTTCTTTTGTTCCTCACCGGGTGTGTTGTTAAGATGACTCGACTGCGTGGTCGGGTCACATCATCTTTAATTTATTTTTTCTATTATTTTATTTTCTTTCCTTTTTCAAAAGCATACAGTCTGCTTTCCACTTTCAAATCCGCTTTCGACCCTCCTACAGCCCGTAACTCTCAAGGCTCAAACACAAAAATTATAGAGAATTTCCTCAGTTTTCCACTTTCTCAAACGAGAAAGTTATGTCCAAATTACGAAGTAGTGTCGAAATAATCCATAAAAATAGCGTATGGTATATTCACGTCGAATTTCGACCTTGATACAGTAAGTTTTTTCTCAAAACGCAAAATGTGAAAGTTGTAGAGGGTTCTCTTAGCTTTCTATATTATCTTGAATCATCTGAATCGGAGGTCGAATGAGAAAGTTATGCATAGATTACGAAATAGTATCAAAAACGGCCTCTCTTTGTGTGCATGACTCGGCTTCCGAAAATTATCCTTTAAATGTTCATGAAAATCCTGGATGCTCACGGTCTTGATTTGGATTCCGCCTCATATACACGGCACCTCTTAATGCTCATGACCCGCAAACATTCTAATTTCAAATTTAACGTTCAAAAAAACTATCATGCAATAATCAAACACGAGTGTCCATAAATGTTCAACAATAGATAAGGTAATTATCTTAAAATTATCGGGTGAGCTCAATGATTAAGCTATTAGACAAAATTGGGCATTTTAATTAAAATTATGATCTTGAATGCATGAAATTAATTGCATAATTATGCAACTGTGGCACATAATCATTAACTCATAGTATTCATTTCCCATTTCCATTTTCATTTCATTTCCATTTCATTTATATTTTATTTCCATTTCATTTCCATTTCCATTTCATCTAGCTCATGCGAGTCCTCGGTAACCAATACATCCGCATCTGTAACTCATGGTTGCCCTAAGGATATTTTCCACACCATGCTTCACCCCATGGTCAAGGTCGCTCTCCATAATCCATGCCATACTTCCCCCCATGGTTAGGGTTGTACGGCCTGAAGGCTGGACCTAACCGCGGTTGGCATACTCAGTTAGATCAAAATAATCATATCATATACTCGTCTGTAGTATGAATGGCCTACCATATACCCTAATCCGGACTCAGGGGGCAAACTACCCTTCACACTGGCTCATTCGAACTATCACGCCACATGCTCCAGGAGTCCGCGTGGTTGCACTTAATCACCACTAGCAACAGTGTCGTGCTTATTTCAATAACGCGTCCATCCATAAGGGTTTCATTTCCCCATTTCAATAATTCACAATTGCAGTATTCACAATGCAATTTTTCACATTTCTAGTATTCTCATTTCACATTCATATTGCAGTACTCACGTTGCAATATTCACATTTCTCATATTCTCATTTCAATACCCATATTACAGTATTTACTTTGCAATATTCACATTTTCATATTCACATACCAGTATTCACATTTCATCATTCTCATTGTAGCATTAACATTGCAATATTCACATTTTCAGTATTCAAAACTCATTTCATCATTTCAATGATATTTCATTAATTCAATACTCATTTCATCTCATAATAACGTATACATATCTCATTTCACGTTATTCAATATTTCTCAATAAAACATTTCCATATTTCATATTTCATCATTTATTAGAAGGTACTTTTCAGTACATATCACTTTTCATCATCTTTCACATTTCAAATCTCATATTTCAATACACATCTCATAGTCTCATTATTCTCAATGTAAACCATTTAACTCAATTTCAAATACATTTCAGTATAAATCATATGTCACACAAATTTTCATCTGATACTCATATCATAATAAATTTCAGGTAAAATATCATATTTCATTTTTCTCATATTTCTCAACCAATAATTTTCAGAAAAGACTGTTATAATTTATTCTCCTTACCTGACTTACTGAGAGGTCCACTAACACCCTAAAACATACGCTCCTCAGCGTTTGTAACTCAAAACCCTAAAAATCACATTTTTCCCAAATTATTTAACGCAACCTCCACAATATTGACATTTAATATTCCCAGAGCTCTATATACTCCAAATTAATTTTAAAATTCTAAAATACTCCACTTACCCTGATTTTGGAATGGTACCCCGGAACTCCAAACTGAAAATATGCTCTGCCTAAGTTGCAGAAAATCTTCCCAAGAACCTCGTGGTGGTCCCTAATTGTCAATCTGAGCTTTAACAGAACTAAAATCAAAGAGAGAACGAGAGGGTTTCGTAGGGTTTTAAAGAGAGAGAGAGAGAGAGAGAGAGAGAGAGAGAGAGAGAGAGAGAGAGAGAGAGAGAAGAATGTTATTTGATTAATGAAATGAGGCTTGTGGGTTCCCTTATAATGCCCATTGAAGAGAAAACTGTCGACGGTTTTCTGCACTATTCACAAAACCATCGACGGTTTGGCCTTTAACCCTCCCATTTTCACTGTTTTACCTGTTATCAGTCCGCAATAAAAAGAAAATCATCGACAATTTTCTATGGCCCTCATGAAACCATCGACTGTTTGGGCTTCCCAAACTAAATTTCCTATTTTTCTTATTATTTAAAATTTCCCAGGTCTCTACATTCTCCCCTCCTTATAAAATTTCGTCCTTGAAATTTGCCATTTATTACATTTCCATTCTTGAAGAAAAACACCACCATTTTATTAATTATCCTCCCTCATGGTGGAGGAATACCGTGGTTACATTTACGGTCCTAGGAGATTACAATAACCCAAATAAACTCTCCCATAACCATTCATAAACCAAATTAAACACTACCTATCCTATACTACATTATTTAAATCAAAATACATACCTCAACCCTGAGTCCCACTGAACAGGTACAGGTATCTCTCGCACATTTGCTCCTCCAATTTTTTGAAAACTTCCTCTACTGCATGATTGCGCAATAGAACTTTTACCAATGGTATGCTTTTCATGCGTAGTTCCTATTCTTTCCAATCCAAAATCCGCACTGGCACTTCTTCATAAGATAAAGTATCGTCGAGCTCCAGTGCCTCATAACTAATCACATGGGAGGGATCTGGGACGTATTTTCATAACATGAAAACATGAAATACGTCATGAATTCTAATCAAAACTAGCAGTAACGCCAACCTATAGGCAATTGGACCCCACTCTTTCAAGAATTTGGAATGGTCTAATATACCTAGAGCTCAACTTACCTTCCTCCCAAATCTCATAACTCCTTTCAACGGTGCAACCCTCAAAAACACGTGATCCCCAGTGTCAAACTTTAACTCTCGTCGGTGAGTATCTGCATAACTCTTCTGCCAACTTTATGTTGTTTTGATCCTGTCTCGAATGAGTCTAACTTTATTCTGAGTCTTCTGTATCAGCTCTAGACCCAAAATCTGACGTTCCCCAATATCATCCCAATATAATGGGGATCAGCACATCCTGCCATATAATGCCTCAAATGGTGTCATCCCAATACTGGTCTGATAGCTGTTATTATACGCAAACTCGACTAGTGGCATAAACTGTATCCAACTACCTCCAAAGTCTAGCACACATATACGTAGCATATCCTCCAATATCTGTATTGTCCTCTCTGTCTGTCCATCAGTCTCAGGATGAAATGTTGTACTGAACAATAGCTGAGAACCCATGGCTCCTTGCAAACGCCTCCAGAAACGGGATGTGAACTGTGGGTCTCGGTCTAAAACTATGGACACTGGCATGCCATGCATTCTAACTATCTCTTGTATATACAACTCTGCCCATCTATTTAGGGAATAATTAACTCTGATAGGCAAAAAAATGGGCAGTCTTCATAAGTTGATCTACAACTACCCAAATGGTGTCCTGTCCATGTAGTGTCAGCGGTAGTCTTGTGACAAAATTTATCGCTATATGTTCCCACTTCCACTCAGGAATGTACAGCGGCAGTAATGATCCCGCCGGTCTCTGATACTCAGCCTTCACTTGCTGGCATGTCAAACATTATGCTACAAACTTGGCAATCTCTCTTTTCATTTTGCTCCACCAAAAAGACTCCCGAAGATCCCTATACATTTTAGAGCTACTAAGATGTACTGTATATAGGAATCGGTGCGCTTCCTCCAGAATCACTTTCTTAATCTCAGGGTCAGCAGGTACACACAGCCTGGTACGAAACCTCAAGGCTCCATCCTTTGAGATACTAAAATCTGCCTCCTGACCATCCTGTACTTTCTCTATAAGCTATACCAACTCTGCATCACTCCTTTGAGCCGCTTTAATTCATTCTTGTAGAGTCGGCTACAACACCAGATTGGCAATAAATGCCTGGTGATCACCCTCTACGAGTTCTATCCCAAGTCTCTCCAAATTCATCTGGACTGGATGCTGAATCTCCACTGTACTTTCTCTATAAGCTATACCAACTCTGCATCACTCCTTTGAGCCGCTTTAATTCATTCTTGTAGAGTAGGCTATAGCACCAGATTGGCAATAAATGCCTGGTGATCACCCTCTACAAGTTCTATCCCAAGTCTCTCCAAATTCATCTGGACTGGATGCTGAATCTCCACTGCAGACACTAATGCTCCCACTGATTTGCAGCTCAAAGCATCAGCTACCACATTAGCCTTTCCTAGTTGGTAACTGATGGTGCATTTGTAATCTTTTATCAGCTTCAACCATCTCCTCTGCCTCATGTTCAATTCTTTTTAAGTGAAAAAGTATTTCAAGCTCTTATGATCGGTGAAAATTTCACACCTACCCCCATAAAGATAATGTCTCCAAATTTTCAGCGCGTAGACCACCGCTGCTAACTTCAAATCATGGATAGGGTAATTCTTATCATATTCTTTCAACTATTGAGAGGCATACGCTATCACTCTCTCTTTTGCTGCATCAAAACACAACTGAATCCTTTATGTGACGCATCACTGTAAATTATGAAACCCGCCTCACCTAAAGGAATCATCAACATTGGTGCAGTGATGAGTCATTGCTTCAACTCCTGGAAGCTCTTCTCACATTCATCGGTCCACTCGAATTTCAAACCTTTCCTAATCAATTTAGTCAAAGGACCCCACAATTTAGAAAAACCATCAACAAACCTGCAGTAGTATCCGGTCAATCCCAGGAAACTTCTGATTTCCTGCACATTTTTCGATCGTACCCAGTCTACTACCGCCTCAATCTTGCTCAGATCTACTAAAATACCATCCTTGGATATCACGTGTCTAAGGAAGGTAACTTGCTTTAGCCAGAACTCGCACTTGTTGAGTTTCGCATACAATCTTCTTTCTCTTAATACTCATAGTACTATCTTCAAATGTTCCTCATGCTCCTCCAGGCTCTTTGAATATACCAATATGTCATCAATGAATACTACCATAAACTGGTCAAGATACTAGTGAAAAACTCTATTCATCAAATCCATAAATACTACAAGAGCATTTGTCAGTCCAAACGGCATAACCAAGAATTCGTAGTGGCCATACCGAGTCCTAAATGCTATTTTTAGAACATCCTCTGCTCTGACTTTCACCTGATGATACTCAAGTCGCAGATCTATCTTTAAGAAAATATGTGTCCCTTGTAACTGATCAAATAAATCATCGATGCAAGGAAGCGGGTACTTATTCTTGATAGTCACTTTATTAATTTCTCGGTGGTCGATGCACATTCTCATCGACCCATTTTTTTTTCACAAACAATACCGGAGCTCCCCAGGGCGACACGCTGGGCTGAATAAATCCCTTGTCTAACAGTTCCTACGACTGGTCCTTCAATTCTTTTAATTTCGTCGGTGCCATTTTGTACAGTGCTTTTGAAATCAGCACTGTTCCCGAAACTAGATCAATACTAAACTTTACCTCACGATTAGGAGGCAGTTTGGTAAATCCTTAGGAAAAACATCGAGAAAATCCCTCACTATCGAGATATCCTCTAACCTCAACTCCCTTTCTGATATCCCCTTCACATAGACCATATATCCCTAACAACCCTCTAACAACAACCGCCTCGCCTGAATGGCGGATAACAACTGTGGTGGGGTGCGCACACAAGACCCCATGAATCTGTACTCTCCTGTCCTCATGGAGGTCTAAACACTACCTCTCTCTGATAACAATTAATACTGGCATAGTGGGTAGCTATCCAGTCCATCCTCAATATCACCTCCAACCCATGCATATCCAAGACCACCAGATTAGCTAATAAAGACCTCCCCTGAATGCATACTAGAAAGTTCCTAAGTACCTTCTCACATATCCCCACAACCCCTGTCGGCGTAGTCACTGACAAACTGACACTCAACGGCTGTATTTCTAACCCATAAAATTTAACAAACTCTCGGGCGATAAAAGAATGAGTTGCCCCTGAATCAAACAAAGAAGTAGCTGTAAATGACAGAATTGAAACTGTAGCTGTCACAACATCTCCTGCCGCCTCAGCATCCCCCGGTGTCAGCGCGTAGACTCATTCTGGGGCAATATTCCTCTGTTGTTCGCCTCAGGGTGCCTGATGACCTCCTCGATATGGTCTATAAGTGGGCACAACAGTGCTCAGCAGTCCTTTGCCATATGCCTAAGCTAATGGCACTAATAACAAACAATCTCCCTAACTCGACACTCTCCTGGGTGTCTCCTGTAGCATATGGGACAAGAAGGGGGCATGTGCCTACCCTATGTTGCGTGATCTCCCACTACCTGTCTCCGTCCTCCTCTACTCTTCTGCCTCTTCCAAGGCCCTCGGCTGGACCCTGCCTAAAAATCTGAAGGCATGATCTTTTTTCCATGGTTTTGTGCTGTGGTGCCTCTCTAAAGGCCACCCTCAATCACTGCAACTCTACCCACTACCTCAGCAAATTTTTGGGCCTGGAAGCCTATAACCTGCTCAAATAGACTCTATCTCAGGCCCTCCTTGAACTTCCTCGCTTTCCTTTCCTCATCCGGTACCACATACGGAGAAAATCGAGACAGCTCAATGAATCTAACTGCATACTGTTGTACTATCATCGATCCCTATGTCAAGTGCAGAAACTCCACTACCTTCACACTTATGACAATAGCGGGGAAATATCTCTCGAAAAAAGATCTCCCTGAAACGGCTCCACGTCACCACTATAGGGTCAGATCTCTGCTCCTCTAATAGTCTTGCTGATCTCCACCAATGCTTTGCCTCCCCTATCAGCTTAAATGTCGCAAACAATACTTTCTACTCATCTATACATGGAAGAACTGCCAACATATGTTCTATATCCTGGACCCAGTTCTCAGCCACAAGTGGGTCAGCTCCTCCAAAGAATGATGGGGGTCTCATACGCGTGAACTGCTCAATCATGCAGCTCTACTCCCCTGAACCTCTAGCCATCTCTGCCATCACTTGCTGGGTGACACCACTAGCACACATCAAGATCTCTGCCACCTATACTGGAAGGCCCTGCATCATCACCCCCAGCATGTGCACTACTACTCCTTGAATCCATCCTACAAACGGTATAAAACGGTTTTAGAACTCTATCATAACTCACTAACACACCCAGCATACTAAAACCCACAAGATATTTTGCTACAAACATTTCTCTTAACATTCTCAATCCCTATTTAAGATTCAATCCTACCACTTAAAAACAAGAACCGGCAATAGTATCTATTGTTTTCTAAAAGTCGTCACCCCAGTAAAAACACATAAACAACCACGAAACTCCTGCCTCCAAGTTGCAAGATAGAACCTTAAATTCCAATCTCATCCTCTAACAACAACTAACTCATATCTCAACCTATCCATCCACTATTTTCATCAAAATTCATTCCTATACTCTGTTATTGTATTTCGTCGTTTACTAAAGTCAGCAAAACCTAGCAACCTAGGCACTGATACCAAACTATGACGCCCCGATTTTTCATACCAATTTTTTCCATATAAAGAAAACATATAATCACAAATTGGCCACGTCAACGCCTCTGATACCACACAAACATAACCCAACCCGAAGAGGGTACTGGGTACATAGTCATTATCATATTCACAAACCTAACAACGGAAGTCATTTTATATATATACATACCATAGCGAATACTCATACCAGAGTACTAACTCATCCATAAATACATGTCTAACACATTCCCAAAAAGAAACACAAAATACTCTAGGGGAATTCTCCATCCCTAGCTCATAACACTCACCATGTCTACGCAGGGTATCAGCTCCCCTTTATCTCGGAGCTCTATCACCAGGTCTATCTCGGTTTCCTGAAATATTTAAATGATTGGGTGAGACACATCTCAGTAAGACGAAATAAATTATCTACAGTGTGTGGCAATATGAGTTTCATTATATCATAACATATGTTCATTTCAGTGACAATATCTTTTGAGAAAATATACCATTTCCACGATCATAATCATATAGATATAAAACACAAGCTTTCATAAGCTTTTAATTCCATTTCCAAAACCATTCACACGCAACCCATGTTTACCAACGAAGTTCCCGAGAATAAGGGAGATTACACGCCCATACATGTAGCTTCACTCTACTCTGATATCGTTTTTATCCTTGCCCAAATAACTCGGGTTCGTCTACAACTGATACTCAGCAGGACACTCACCTTACTCAGTAAGCCGTCAAGAAGAGTGTTTTACTTCGCTTTAATAATTTATGATATTAACTCATGCTATTCATTTTCCATTTCCATTTTCATTTCAATTCCATTTCATTTCCATTTTGTTTCCATTTCCATTTCCATTTTCATTTCATCTAGCTCATGAGTGTCCTCGGTAACCAATACATCCGCGTCTGTAACTTGTGGTTGCCCTAAGGATATTTTCCACGTCATGCTTCACCCCATGGTCGGGTTCGCTCTCCATAATCCACATCATGCTTCCCCCCATGGTCAGGGTTGTGCAGCCTGAAGGCTGGACCTAACCACGGTTGGCCTACCCAGTTAGATCAAAATAATCATACCATATACTCGTATGTAGTACGAATGGCCTATCATATGCCCTGATCCAGACTCAGGGGGCAAAACTACCCTTCACACAGGCTTATTCAAATTTTCATGCCACATGCTCCACGAGTCCATGTTGTTGCACTTAATCACCACTAACAACGGTACCGTGCTCATTTCAATAACACATCCATCCATTAGGGTTTCATTTCCACATTTCAATAATTCACAATTGCAGTATTCACAATGCAATTTTTCACATTTCTAGTATTCTCATTTTACATTCATATTGCAGTACTCACGTTGCAATATTCACATTTCTCATATTCACATTTCAATATCCATATTACAGTATTCACTTTGCAATATTCACATTTTCATATTCACATACCAGTATTCACATTTCATCATTCTCATTGCAGCATTAATATTGCAATATTCACATTTTTAGTATTCACAACTCATTTCATCATTTCAATGATATTTCATCAATTTAATACTCATTTCATCTCATAATAACATATATATTTTTCATTTCACGTTATTCAACATTTCTCAATAAAACATTTCCATATTTCATATTTCATCATTTCTCAGAAGGTACTTTTAAGTACATATCACTTTTCATCATCTTTCACAATTCAAATCTCATATTTCAATACACATTTCATAGTCTTAGTATTCTTAATGTAAATCATTTAACCCAATTCCAAATACATTTCAGTATAAATCATATGTCACACAAATTTTCATTTGATACTCATATCATAATACATTTCAGGTAAAATATCATATTTCCTTTTTCTCATATTTCTCAACCAATAATTTTCAGAAAAGACTGCTATAATTTATTCCCCTTACCTGGTTTACTGAGAGGTCCACTTACACCCTAAAACATACGCTCCACGACGTTCGTAACTCAAAACCCTAAAAATCATATTTTTCCCAAATTATTTAACGCAACCTCCACAATATTGACATTTAATATTCTCAAAGCTCTATATACTCCAAATTAACTTTAAAACTCTAAAATACTCCACTTACCCTAGTTTTGGGATGGTGCCTCGGAACTCCAAACTGAAAATATGCTCTTACAGAGAATCTTCCTAGGAACCTCATGGTGGTCCCTGATCGTCAATTCGGGCTTTAACGGAGTCGGAATCGAAGAGAGAAGGAGAGTGGTTTCATAGGGTTTTAGAGAGAGAGAGAGAGGGGGGGAATTTTATTTGAATAATGAAATGAGGCTCGCGGGTTCCCTTATAACGCCCACTGCAGAGAAAACCGTCAACGATTTTCTGCACTATTCACAAAACAGTCGATGATTTGGGCCTTAACCCCCGCATATTGGTTTTCTGCACTATTCAAAAAACAGTCGACGATTTGGGCCTTAACCCCCGCCTATTTTCACTGTTTTACCTGTTACCAGCCCATAGTAAAAAGAAAACCATCGACTATTTTCTATGGCCCTCACAAAACCGTCGATGGTTTGGGCTTCCCAAACCGAATTTCCTCTCTTTCTTATTTTTCTTATTATTTAAAATTTCCTAGTTCTCTATAACTAATCCTGCCCAAAGCTCTCTGAGCTCACCTCTCTAGATTTCCTAAAATGTTTAAAAATTTAAGGAGTGAGATACTTTTCAGTAAGACAGAATAAATTATTATCAATGTGTGGCAACATGAGTTTTAATGTATCATAACACGTTCATTTAATAAATAATTTTACTGAGTAATCATGAAAACTGTACTCATACCATATATATATATATACATTTGCAACCATATATTTTTCTCAAAAATATGCATGTGCTCAATACGTTACTCTAGGCTCGAAACCCAACATGTCTGTAAACATAGATTCATCATGTCTGTAATGAGGAACCAACCTGAGTAGACATTCATATATCACTGTCATGTAATCACCCCACATGACTGGGTTGTACGGCCTAAAAGCGGGACTTAACCATGGTTGGCCTACCAAGTTAAGTCAAAATAATTCTCGTCTATAGTACAATTGGCCCACCGCAGCCTGGTCCGAACCCAGGGGCAGTCAACATATCTCCGCTAGCTCAATCAACTTCCAATACCAACACTCTCCCCGAGTAGTGTGGTTGCACTGACTCATTTCCTAACAATGGTACTTTGCTCTCATGTACATTTTAGGTCCATCAGGGTTCTCATTTCTACAATTTCACAGTATTTTCAGTATAAAAACTGTCATTTCTGTTCTTTCATTTCCGATATAATACCGTCATCACATATCTCAATATCAAAAATATCATGTTTGTATAAATCACATTTCTCAGTATCAAAATATCATGTATGTACTTTCAATATTTCCTATAAACCAGTATAAATCACATTTCATCATAAAAAAGTCTCACATGTTTAACATATAGTAACAAAAACCATTTCTCATGCCACACAAATTTTAAGTAATATTTCATAAATTAATAATTACCCAGATAAATATATAATAATCCAAAACTAGTATTTTCAAATGCCTAGTATATCAGGAAATCATGTACAATATTTTCATATTCTCATGCTTTAAATTAATCAGTTAATTTCCAAAATATCTGACATAATTAATTCTCCTTACCTGTTTACCGAGAATATGCCCGTAAAGATCCTAATCCAACGTCTGTGGCGTTCGGAGCACAAAAATCTTGTATTCATATATCTTAGTTTAATCAGCTCAATCCTGGAATAATAACTATTTAACATTCCTACGCCCACACATTCCCAATAACTAATTAAATTTTTAAAAACATCTTCCTTACCTTAGTTTTGGAGTGGTGCCTAAGACCCCCAAACAGTTAATCTGCTCCGGTTAAACTATATAGAAACGTCGCCAAGATCCCGAAATGTCATTTCTCCTTTGATTCGAGTTTAAACTGGGCAAAAAATCAAAGAGAGAAAGAGAGGATACCGCATCCTAGAGAGAGAGTATGAGAGAGGAAAGAAAATTTTAAACACAAATGAACTAAGCCACATATATATATATATATATATATATATATATATATGTATTAGTGGCTGTCAAACGAAACCGTCGACGGTTTAGCTTTTTAACCAAACCATTTTTATCGTTTCACCTTAACCGCTCCTCAGTTACTCAAAATCGTCAACGGTTTTTCCCAAGCTTAGAAAACCATCGACGGTTTGGCCTGTGCCAAACCCACTACCCTCCTTTTCTTTACCATTTTCATTAATTATTATTATTTTCCTTTTTCAGGTCTCTACACTGTCCACCTCACCTGTCCCTTCTCACCTTCTCCCTCTCCCATCCGCTGCAACAACCATCTCCCTCACTCTCTCTTCTCGCCACCTGACACTACCGTCTCCCTCATCACTCTCTTTTCTCACACCTGCCACATTAAAAAAAAGGAACCATATCATTATCAGCTGCTCCTCCACGATTATATAAGGAGCAATGGAGAAGTAGTGCGCACAAAGAGCAGGTCTTATACTGGGTTGAGTTGAGTGAGTTCCAAATCATATTATAATTCTTGTACTGCAATTCTCCCTCAAATAGTAAAGTATTGATATCATCCGTCCGTGGAGTAAATATATCTGAATCATGTAAAATTTAGTCTCTTTTTCATGTTAGGAATTCTGGTGTGGAACCGTCGGCAGCAGCACCTCCCCATGCAGCCTATGTTGACATTGAAGAATGACGGCCACCTGCTCTACAAGCTTTGCTGAAATTGCAAGCCACCGTCTTTGAATTTAGCTCCCCCTTGTGTATATATATATATGTGTGAGAGAGCTGTGATATATCATTGCCATGTGTTGTAGTGAGTTGTGAGAGGTGTGTATGGGTTGCAGAAGAGTGTATGTGCAGCAGTGTTGCTGTGAGTGCAGAGAGGTGGTGCATATGTGAGCTGTGTATGCAGTGCAGCAGTGTAGCTGTGAGAGTGTTGTGCAGTGCAGGGTAAGTTGAGGTGTGATAGAGAGAGAGAGTAGAGTTGAGCAGTGTGGCTCCTCCTCGTTGTATTTATTCTCCAGTTTATAGTGCAATGGTGTGTGCTCCCGTGGACGTAGGTTAGTTTGGACCGAACCACGTAAATTCGGTGTTCCATTGTGGATGTGCTTGAATTTTTCATTGTGTGTGATTGTTGCTCCAAGTTTAATCCCCCCTAACAATTGGTATCAGAGCTTTGGTTGGAGTAAAATCGTCAGATCGAGAAAAATTCCGGATTTTAAGCCTTTGTCCAGTAGCTCAAATTTTGATTTTGAGGCTGCCATCAATCTCTCCTCGCCGAGACGAATCCAACGAAGGTAACCGGAGCTCAAACAGAGCTCGAAACAAGCCGCACACGCCCACACGCGCAACCTGAGTAAATTCTGCCCTGCCATGTGCCTTCACGCGCCCTCACGCTCCGGCACCTGGTCGGGAGAAATCCTCACACGCGCCGGAGAAAGTCCGGCGAGCGTTTCGGAGGTTGAAGATGCTGACGTCAGCGTCCATGTCAGCGCCACATCAGCCAGATCCAGCCACATCAACGCGCCACGCCAACGCCCCGTCAGCACCACGTGGCCCCAAGTAAGCAGGCGAGTCAGTGCCACGTCAGCAGGGGACCGGTGATACGTCATCGCGCACATCAGCGGCCGAGTCAGCCGCCACATCAACCCCGGACCCACGCCACGTCAATGCCACGTCATCAAGTGGGCCCCACGTGCCACGTCAGCAGCGGGTCCCACAATGCCACTTCAGCAGTGGGCCCACGTGCCACGTCAGTAGGGTTGACCAAGTTGATCAGATTTGACCAAAAGTTTGACCGGGCTTTTTGAAGCCATTTCGGGTCCATTTTTCGAGCGACTTAAGCCATTTCTAGGGTTTTCGGCCGTTCCGGATCCAACGATGCTGTTTGATTGAGCCAATTCCATATCTAAATTAGTGAATTGAGATGTCGAACCAGAAGAGCTCTCACATCGAGATGTTTGATAGCACGAACTTCGGTTTCTGGAAAATGCAGGTCGAGGGCTTCTTGTTTGGTAAGGAGTTGCACTTACCACTGATGGAGAAGCTAGAATCCATGAAGGAGAGTGAGTGGGAGTTGCTTGACCGAAAAGCCCTCAGAGCCGTGAGGATGACGTTGGCAAAGTCTGTTGCCTTCAACATCAAACACTTGACAACCACCAAGTCCCTTATGGATGCGCTATCTAACATGTACGAGCAGCCATCAGTCGTAAACAAGGTACATCTCATGAAAAGACTGTTTACCATGAGCATGTCTGCAGGTGAAAGCTTCAGCAGACACTTAAATAATTTCAACGAGTTGTCGGATCAACTCGCCTCGGTCGGGATTACCTTTGACAGTGAGATCCGTGCCCTATTAATTCTCAGTCAGCTGCCTGAGAGTTGGAAAGGTATTGTCACTGCGATCAGTAGCTCTTCAGGAAAATCGAAGCTGAAATACGACGAGATTATCAGCATGATTTTGACAGAGGAGATTAGAATGCAGTCGAACAATGACTCCACTTCAAGTTCAGCTTTGAATGTGGAAAGCCGAGGAAAGGGAAGCGGGCATGGACGATCCAACAATCGTGACAGATCCAGGACCAGGAGGTCCAAATCCAAAGATCCCAGAGGTTTCCAGGGCATAAAGAATGTTGAGTGCTGGAACTGTGGAAAGACTGGACATTTCAGAAACCAATGTAAAGGTTCGAGAAAGGAATCTGAGGCAAAGACAGAAGCAAATATTGCTTCCGAGAATGATGAAATGTTGATTTGCTCTTTGGAGAGCAAACAGGAGTCTTGGGTCTTAGACTCCGGAGCCTCATATCATGCCACATGCTGCAAAGATTGCCTAGAGGAGTACACACTAGGTGATTTCGGTAAGGTGTACCTTGGCAACGATCAACCTTGCGATGTAATCGGCAAGGGAGTTGTGAAGATCAAAATGAACGGGTCAGTATGGAAGCTGAAGGATGTCAGATATATTCCAGACCTGAGAAAGAATTTGATCTCAGTTGGTTAGCTGGCAGATGAGGGATACACGACAAAATTCATTGGCGATGAATGGAAAGTCTCAAAGGGTGTACTAACGACTGCGCGAGGTAAGAAAAGTGGAACACTTTTTCTAACTCCAATGCCTCCATGTCTATTTCAGTTGCTGCAGGAAATGACGACAGCAACATTTGGCACCAACGACTTGGTCACATGAGTGAGAAGGATCTCAGGGTGATGCACTCAAAGGGAAAATTGAATGGTCTACAGTCAGTACAGATTGACATGTGTGAGGATTGCATAGTCAGGAAACAGAAGAGGGTCAGTTTCCAGATAAACACCCGTGCCCCATAGAAGTGTGTCGGGACACAACAGCAGAATGCCGAGAATCCTCATGCGGAGGAACCAGTGGAGCAGATCGTCGCACCACCGTCTCCTACTCCAGCACCGGAGCTTAGGAGATCTACTCAGCCTCATATACCAGACGGAAGGTATATAGATTGCTTACTTCCTACAGATGGAGGAGAGCCTGAATGCTATGATGAAGCATGTCAGGCAGGAGATGCGAGCAAGTGGGAGCTTGCAATGAAGGACGAGATGAAGTCCCTCACCTCCAACAGAACGTGGAAGTTGCCCTAAGGCCTTCACAACAAGTGGGTGTACAGAATTGAAGAGGAGCATGACGGCTCCAGAAGGTACAAGTCTCAGTTGGTAGTCAAAAGCTTTGAGCAGAAGAAAGGGATTGACTACACCGGCATTTTTACACCAGTTGTGAAGATGACAGCCATCAGATTAGTCAGCAGAAATCTAGCAGACAAGAAGGTGGCAACTAGAGAGAAACTGAAGTTGTGCTCAACTTCAGTTAGTCTTCATGCTTGAAGACAAACATGAGCACATCATTCGTCTATACACTGGTTGAGATGCTGCCTCCGTCTCCAAGTGGGAGATTGTTAGGAATTCTGGTGTGGAACCGTCGGCAGCAGCACCTCCCCATGCAGCCTATGTTGACATTGAAGAATGACGGCCACCTGCTCTACAAGCTTTGCTGAAATTGCAAGCCATCGTCTTTGAATTTAGCTCCCCCTTGTGTATATATATATATGAGAGAGCTGTGATATATCATTGCGATGTGTTGTAGTGAGTTGTGAGAGGTGTGTGTGGGTTGCAGAAGAGTGTATGTGCAGCAGTGTTGCTGTGAGTGCAGAGAGGTGGTGCGTATGTGAGCTGTGTATGCAGTGCAGCAGTGTAGCTGTGAGAGTGTTGTGCAGTGCAGGGTAAGTTGAGGTGTGATAGAGAGAGAGAGTAGAGTAGAGTTGAGCAATGTGGCTCCTCCTCGTTGTATTTATTCTCCAGTTTATAGTACAGTGGTGTGTGCTCCCGTGGACGTAGGTCAGTTTGGACCGAACCACGTAAATCCGGTGTTCCATTGTGGATGTGCTTGAATTTTTCATTGTGTGTGATTGTTGCTCCAGGTTTAATCCCCCCAACAATTCATTTATTTTCGATTAATCTCTATTTATTTTATTATTAATTTCTCACCATTTTGTAACACACAATTTTTTTCACAAAGAATTATCAAGATCTCGTGCTCCGTTGCTGAGTTGTCTCTTCGATACATTCTTATCTTATTAATTTGTTCATTCTTTCAGCCTAGTCGTCGCTGCTCACCCTGTTCACCCATCGCAATCTGCACTGGTTGAGCATGTTCTACTACTATAATTTTTGAGTCATGGTTCCAAGCTAATTACCATCCAATGCACGTATCCATGCATAAACTCCTCATCAAGGCATCAATCAAAAGGCTTCCAAAGATCTCGCCCTAACGGGAATGTGGAGTTGCAACAACAAGAAGGGGAAGCTTTCTATGGATGGTAGCACCAGAACTCTCAATCACTTCTAAATCCTCCCCTCTTGCTCCCCCAGGCAATGCCCAATCAAACTTGCAGACAATATTTGCCAACACAATCTCGTTGGTGGCCATTGCAAAGTTCCTGGACGAACCCTCCTCCCTGCTCCAAATGGAATTTTTGTCCCCTAAAATCCACAGAACTGTTCAAGAGCCTCTGTAGCCGGAACTCCAATCGTCCCACAAGGTAGGGTCTCTTCCAATTGCCCAGGCATTGATAATGGTCATGGTCCCAGCTGCAATGTCATAGCCATCTAAGCATGGCAAAACAAATCGAGTAATGGATTAGACGGGTTATCTCATAAAAAAAAAAATCGGAACTCATATTCTACTGAATTAAGTGACGGATTTATGTTAGTTCGGATTGAATAATCCATGAAGAATGGCCTATATTCTGTCATTCCTATCTCAAGTATAATTTTTTTTTACCATATGATGAATAATTATGTTTGTAACATAATAATAACTGAAGTTATTTTTAAAATTATAATTTGATAAATTGTTAAACATTTAATAACAAATCATAAATTATATTTACATTTTTATTTTTAAGGTCATCAATTTAAAGTTTTTGTTTTAATCACGAGAATTGAATATTTGGGCTTGAATTTAAGTAGGGATGTGAAACAGACTCACTATGAGAGTGGAGAGTATCAAGTCTTGGTCAACTGGACTTATAGTGGTTAGGTTGATGCCTAATAAGCATCAACACATAAAATCATCTATGGATTTTGATATTAATTATTAACTGATTGGTAGATATTCATAAGATAAAACTTAATTAATGAGGATGAATAAATTTTTTTTTTTAAATCATATTCTACTTATTTAATGTGTGAATCAATTATTAGCGATTTAAACGGATCTGTTTCTACAGCTTGTCTGTCTCTATTTAATTGATCATATTGGCGTGTGAGGATTTGCCTGCATCTTACTATTTCCCATTTTGAGGCCATCTTCTTCTGGCAGTTTTGGCTTACGGACAGCAGAATTTGGATGCCAAGCAATGGTTCGTGTCATCCCTGCAGCTCACTGAAAGAACCTTGCATGATTGTCATTGACGAAACAAAGATGTAAAGCCAAGCTTCAATAATTTTCTCTAGAAAACCATAAATATCTCGCATAATTTCTTATTGTCAGCTCCTGGAAGATATTTTTCATTAGACTAGCGATTTAGCTCCAAGCCAAAGAAGTCAAACTTCCAAAAATTTAATCTTTACTGAAGTGCTATCGGCATTTAGGCTCAGTCCGTGGAAACAAAATGGAATTTATTATTCTATACCTTTTTCATATACCAGAAACAAATTGGTCTTTTTTTTTTTTTTTTTCTTTTGGCTTGCTGGGCACCTAAAGCAATCTGTTACTCCATTTTATATCTACATGTACCTCAAAACAGGTTCTTAATCCATATCTGTACTAATTCATTCCATTCTAACATACCTGATCAATGTAAAAATGTTATATCTTGGGAAATTCCTCAGATATTCGTTTAGTTAAAAAAACAAAAAAAGTGTTAGAAGGAATGCAGGATTTCTTCAAGAGCAGTTTCTGACAGAGGATTATGACCAACTTTACCCCAGTCACAACCAATGTAAAGAATAACAAAAAAAGGGGGAAAACCAGAGAAAATATCACTTGATTCAGTAATGAATCATTTGACCTCTTCATTGACTTGACAATTACAGACTGTTGTAGATAGGAATATACAAATTTTTTTCACAAGAAGCCAACATGATACTGAGGTTGGTTCGAGTACTCCATTGCTGAGTTGGTTCTTCGATATACATTTTAAGAAGAGAGGGATTTCTGGTAAAGGTCTTTTGCTAAACTTCAGGACCCGATGCAAATAAGCTAACAAGGCCTCGAAATACTTGTGCAGAGAGTTTGTGAGCTTGAAAGATCTCACCATCCAAGTTCCAGACGCTCTCACGGCCAGAAGAAGTAAAAGTGAAAACTGGGGTCTGTACGTAATGCAGGACTAGGTTGAAAGAGCAGAAGTTACCATGCAATAAAAGAGACTAAAAACGCGGGCAAGGCATACCTTATGGTGTTCCACAAAATCAAAATTCAGAGGATTTCCACCCTTCCTTGCAAGCTGGGTAAGGTGCCTGTAGATCAATCATGGAATAAAAAGTGTAAAGAAATTCCTAAAAAGAAAATGCAATGCCAAGTTCTAACACAGAATAATGGGTAACAAACAAGTAGCTCAGTTTTCTTCTCTTTTCCTTTTTTGGGTCTATGGGAGACCCATTGGGCTTAGGCTACACAATGGAAGGTAGCCCTCTCCATCCCATTAGGCCATATCCCTTCCCATCCTCCAAGATTTTAAAGCGAGACTTCCAACATGGATGTCCCAAGCCATTGAGATTTTCCAAGGGTTAATGAATAAGCAGCCTATATCTCTTACACATGACTAGCAAAACAAAGAACAAACCAAGTATTAATTGGTCCAGCAGTCCAGCCATCCAGTCAAAGAATATATATATATATATATATATATATAAGGATGATTGCTCATTTGGTCCTAAGAAAGTTCTCGAATCTAGTGGCATAAAGGCACTTAATCATAACAGCCTTTTTAATATAAACTTACCACTGTTTGGGCCTTGTCGAACATTCAACAATGGTGAGGTTATCATCATAAATTTTCCATACGTCATTTTATAGTACTACCCCAAGAAGTACATATTAAAAGTAATCATGTTGGCGATGTGGCTCATATTCAAAGCGGATCACATGTACCGGAGAAAACTACGTGACGCGAGAGACAAAGGGAGAGAAGCAAGGTGTTTTATTCTGCTCCAAACCATTGACGGTTTCCATCGGCGCAGATAACGTATTTTGAATTCAAGGGCTTGTAGATTGGGCTTATCTGGAGGATTTTCCTCCGAGGGATAACTATAGATGTAGTTTAGGTTTACTAGAACTCTTCTATAGGCATTAGATGATTTCATATAAACATCATTATGTAACTCTAGATGGGATTAAGCTTCAAAGTTGTGAGCTTTGACAGATCATAGTGAAAACGAGGTTGCTACTCCCGTGGACGTAGGCTATTTCCAAAGCACGTAAATCTTGTGCGTTCTAGTTGTGTTTTTTATTCTTCTTATTATCGTTTGATTGCTTTTTGAGTATATTTCATCATCAAGTGATTGCACTAGTGATTGTTGGTGTTCGTGTTTGATTGTGTGCTTCCACTGCGCGTGTTCAAGTTGAACGAAACATAAACAAGTGGTATCAGAACTATTGATTCTACAATAGCTGGGGTCTCTTCGATTACGTTCAATGTGAACAAGTTCAATGGAACTAGTAATTTCAGGCTTTGGCAACGAAAAGTAAAGAACTTGCTAATGTAGTAAGGGATGGTGAAGGCATTATACGGAAAGAAGTCGGACGACATGAACGACATAAGTTGGAAGGAGCTTGAAGAAAAGGCGGTTTCCACGATCAAGTTATGTCTGACCGATGATGTGTTGTATCACGTCATGGATGAGGACTCGCCAGCGGCAGTTTGGCTAAAGCTGGAGCGCCGATACATGTCCAAGTCTATTTTGAACAAGTTGCATCTTAAGCAAAAGCTTTATTGGCTGGGTTCGAACTTGACTTAGCACATTAACACAATTAATCAAATCATTAGTGATGTGGGGCGAGTTGATGTGAAGTTCGAGGAAAAGGACAAACTGTTGCTGCTACTGAATTCCCTACATACGAGAATCTGGTTACGATGCTTAGGGAAAAGAAACCCTAAAATTGGAGGACATCACGAGTGCATTGCTAGGGTTTCATCAAAGGAAGAAGGCCAGTGATGAGGGTTCACATGGTGAAGCGACTCGTGGCAAAGGGTAATCAGGATCGTGGGAGAGGCAAGTTCTGGAGTGGATCGAGTGGTAATAAAACTCAATCCAGGAGGAGGAAGGACTTTCGTTGTTTTAGGTGCGGGAAACTAGGGCACATAAAATCGGAATGTCTAAAGTGGGATAAGGGAAAGGCAAAAGCTCAAGAGGGTTCGTCAAAATCCGTGAATGTAGTTGAAGAAGGGGACTCAAGGAGTAGTGATGGTGAAATGCTTACTGTTTCCTCAGGTTCAGAACGCCTTACAGATTCTTGGATCCTAGACTCGAGATGTTCTTTTCACATGACACCCAACAAAGCCTGATTCACCACTTGCAAATTAGTGAGTCCTTTTCCGTTCTGATGGGAAACAATGTGGTTTGCAAAGTTATCGAAATGGGGGATATCAAGAATTCAGGATCAAGATGCACGATGGTGTGGTAAGGATGTTGTGTGGGGTAAGGCATGTACCTAATTTACGAAAGAATATGATATCATTGGGTGCTTTGAATTGTGACGGGTAAAGTTACAAGTCCAAAGGTAGGACGATGATGGTGTGTGATGGCGTATTGATGGTGATAAAGGGACAGAGGATAGCAGGGAATCTCTATGCACTGCAAGGTAATACAGTTGTAGGTAGAGCTGCAGTTGAGATTTCTGAGATGGGAAATACTGTTTTGTGTAATGTAACCACACACAAAACGGTGGGTATTCTTAACTATGTCGGTACGGATGTTTGGGGACCGGTGAGGGCAGCATCACGGGTTGGACATGGGTATTTCGTGAGGTTATCACAAAAGGTATGGGGGTATCTCATGCGGCACAAGTTGAAGTTGCTTGCCAGGTATAACATGTGGTTGAGGTGGAGTACCAGACCGGGTCAGGTCAGATATTATTGCTGAATACGCTGGCATTCAAGGAGTTTTGTGAGCAGGGCATGGTGTATGCAGGGCTTGCAAGGGACTTCTTGGTGAAGTCAGCGAGTATGGCGTGTTTTTCGATTAATCAATAGTCAAAGGTATCACTAGATGGAAGAGTTGCAGGAGACTGGTTATGCAGTAGATTTTAGAGGTCCAGTTATGCACGTTTCTAGTGAGGTGGAATCTAGGCTTGGTATGATGTCTAGACGATGCATCTTTCTGGTATATAAGAAAGATGAGTTCAAGCTGGGTGATCCAATGGCAAACAGGGTGGCAATTGGTGGAGATATGGTTTAGGTGTTAAAGTCATGAGACGGCGTACTCAGGTAGATGAAGAGAAACGGGCGCCAGAAAGTTGCAGTAGCAGCAATGAGCATATCATGCAAGTGGAGTTAGAAACTTAGGGCAGGAGTGCAGGGAGTTCTAATTCAGGACACTTGCAGTGTCACATGATAAACCGGAGCAGAAAGGAGATTGTGATGCAAGTGGAATTTCAAACTCAAGGCAAAAATGCAGGGAGTTCAAACTCGGGAGACCGGCAAAATCACAATGGGCTTAGAGGCACTATCAGGCCACCGCCCAGGTGTGATATGATGTCTTATGCAATCATTACTACCAGGAAGGATCCTACAACCTTTTAGGAGGTAGTGCACGGCCAGGAGAAGGGTAGGTGGACTGGTGCCATGGTGGAGGAGATAGAGGTACTGTATAAGAATCAAACGTGGGGGTTGGTGGTGCTCCCAAAGGGGGAGAAGGAGATAGGTTTCAAGTGGGCAATAATTATGTTGTTTTGTGTGAATGATATGTGTATTGCTAGGAAGGTTCTGACTGAGGTAAATCAGTCAGGGACTCTGCTAAGAATGGAAGTTGACATGAAGATTTTGAGTGCTGCCAAGAGTATTCTTGGGTTGGACATTCGCAAGAGTAAATTTACAGGGAGATTGGGATTATCTCAGGGTGACTTTGTAGCTATGGGGATATTCGTGTTAACTCAGGGCGGCTGTGTGAGCAAAACACATGGAGATTGTGGTTATCTCAGGGTGATTTGGGGGATCAAGTGTTGGTGAGATTTAGCATGGTTGATGTTAAACCTGTCACCAGTACACCGTTGGCGAATCTAAGCAAACAGTTTACCGCTCAATACTCGAAGACGAACGGTGATATTCGGGTCGTATCAAAGGTTTCCTACGCCAATACAATTTGGTACGTCGGTGGGCAATAGAGGGTTCCATCAATTGTGAGGTTCACGGATGGATGCTACACAGGGGCTTGAAAGATGAGAGGCTTGCAACGGGGTACGTTGTGGGAAGGCCTAATTGTTGGAGTCTGGGGTACAGTCTCAAGGTGCGTTGGTTACAACTGGATCGGAATTCTTGGCAGAGACTAAGGCTTTCAAGGTAGTATTGTGGTTCAGATGATTGTTCAAGGAGCTGGGTGTTCAGCTAGGTGAACTTCCTGTTACCACGATCAAGTTCAAGTGTGGCTTGGACTTGGTTTACGTCTTTAGGTGATAGAGGGGAGGCGGATCCCAATCTACAGACCCAGGTAGAGCAGCGGTTATGCTTTCAAATTTCCAAGATGGTGAATATTCGCCAAGGTGGAGATTGTTGGCGATGTAGCTCATATTCAGAGTGGATCACATGTACCAGAGAAAGCTACGTGACGCGAGGGACAAAGGGAGAGAAGCAAGGTGTTTTCTTCTACTCCAAACCATCTACGATTTGGTCAAACTATTAATGGTTTTCGTCGGCACAGATCACATATTTTGAATTCAGGGGCTTACAGATTGGGCTTATCTAGAGGATTTTCCTCCGGGAGATAACTATAGATGTAGTTTAGGTTTACTAAAACTCTTCTATAGGCATTAGATGATTATATAAACATCATTATGTAACTCTAGATGGGATTAAGCTTCAAATTTGTGAGCTTTGACATTGATAATAGTGAAAACCCAAGTGCTACTCCCGTGGATGTAGACTATTGCCAAACCACGTATATCTTGTGTGTTCTAGTTGTTTTTTTTTATTCTTCTTATCATTGTTTTTCATTATCGAGTGATTGCACTAGTGGTTATTGAGTGTTTGTGTTTGATTGTGTGCTTCCACTGCACGTGTTCAAGTTGAACGAACGTCAACAAATCAGTTGCCTCATCGTGTTCAACCAAAAAGAAGGAAATCTAAAAATTATAAAAGCAGATGCAGCAATAGAAACTGCTCATAAAAGAGAGAGAGAGAGAGAGAGAGAGAGAGAGAGAGTAACCATAAGTAAAGTGCATGAGGGCAGTCTCTAATCAATATGAGATGCAGGAAACCATCTGAAAGATGTGCATCAGCAACCAAACCATCAGGTGCCCTTTCATTTCGGCAAGAAATTATGGCAGCACCAATACTAAGGAAACGACCCTTTGATCTTAACCATCTTGATTCTCCAGCATGTGAGTATGGTGTTATTGCTGAAGATCTTGTAGATGCATGCATTGGCTTTGTGTCACAAATGTTGCAATTAACACGGCAAACAACTCTTTCAGATTTTTTGGACCGGCTCCACAATGCTTGTTTTGTACTGACCAAAGGACCTTTATCAGGAGTTGGATTTGTCTTTTCTGATTTAACTTCTATGTATTGTACTTCTGCCTCATATGATCTGAAAGAAATCACATGGATAAATCATAAAAATGGAACATTCAGCTGGAATTTAAAAATCATAAAACAATAGCTGAGAGTAGAGCATTTAAACAGCAGCAGCCAATTGAATATAAATGACTAAAATTAGGGCAACAAGAACAGCTTTGGAGCTCAAAACACAAATGCCAGCAAAGTTTGGGCCACAGCTGAATATGCTCTCTGTCAAAACAATAAATGAATAAATAAATTCATCAACATAAACTGCATAATAAAACAAAGGAAGCAAGCGTAATTCACTTTAAGGGGGCACTCAACTATTGCAGCAGCATCACATCTTCCTAAACCCTTAGTGTAATTTCATAATGTTAGCAAAAAAAAAAAGCTTGTAACATTTTTGAGCCAAACCAATCCCATAATCCAGGCATGTCCAGTTTCTGTCAGATGATCGCTCTACCAAAAAGCTTAAGCTATTCAGTTGTAGGCCAACAATGCATATCAATCCTGAAACACATCCCCACGCATGCAGCCCAATTCTCTTGCAGAGAGAAACAAATTGTGAATAATACATGTTACACGTGATGAGATAATTTTTAACAGCTATACAATAAATACAAACAAGAAGACTAGAATCCGAGACATCAAGGCAACCATGCTCTAAGAGTTTCTATCTTATCCAAGAAAGGCCATCGCATGGTACTAAGACAAAAGCAACAAGAATCTTGGTCCTTCAAATATAATATCTTTGAGATATAAGACAAAAGCAACAAGAATCTTGGTCCTTCATATTATATCTTGAGATATACCTGTGCCTCAAAAACACCTTTGTTCCAGCATAGTCATAACGTTTGGGGCCCATCCACCGGTATTTTTCACTCTCTGTAATGACATCTCCATAAAATCCATATCTGGGAACATTTTACATATTGATTCAGAAGAAAAGAACATTTCCAAGCAGCACTTCATAAAGTGTAATACGCCTATTGTCAATTGTCACACACAATTGACCACCTATAAAAGGAAAGGCGAATTCTTTAAAATCCAAAGATTTCAGAACTTCATACAAACTGCACAGAGATACTGACAGCAATGTAAATCTGAGTAAGAAGCCCTATATGAGCAACATAGAGACCCGACAATATGAAAAATGTTTTACAACACCGATGAGATCAAATGGAACAGCATGCAAGGCATGAAGGAAAAATGTCCAACAATTAAGCACAGGAACATGGAAAGATTATCGAGTGTAAAAACCAAAATCAACAAAACAAAAAAGGTAATGCGGAATAGGAACTTTTAAGGGATAAGATTATAAAAACACGCTAAGGTAGCTCAGACCAGTATTTTGTGATTTTTTTTTTTTTTTTTTTTTTTTTTTTTGGGGATTGCAGAAGATATATATTAAGAAAGTGAAGAGAGAAAATTATAATCTAGGAGAGGACAAGATATTCTCATGGCAGGGAAAACAAAAATAAATAAAAAGAAAACCAAAATAATATAAAAACAATGGAAAATAGAAACTAACACACACAAATTAACAAAACCCCTCTTTAAACCCTGCCCTTCATAATTGATAGAGCTCTGAAGCCCTGCTAATTCCTGCCGACCTTTTTTCATTTTTCTTTAGATCCAATCCTCCAGGATCAACCATACACAATCCCATTCCATCCAAAAGATTTTGAGCAGCAACATCCTGCTCACTAATCTTCTCTACAGGGGTAGGAAGAATCCCATCTTTACGCTGATTACTCCCTGCAAAATTCTCACCCAAAACCCCCTCTTAAAAAATAGATACATTCACTAAACCTTCAAGTGGAGAAGTGGGCAGATAAGAAATATCTCCCAGTGCATCAGAAAAATGGGAAGCATGATCCAAGTTTTCATGAGTCTCATCCAACTAGGGGTGTAAGAGAGTCAAGCCAACTTGCAAGCTACTTGCACTCAACTCACTCTTTAACAAGTCGAGTTCGAGCTCTATAATACTACTCACAAGCCAAATCAAGCTTTTTAATTTTATTATTCTTGTATTATTTAAGTCATAAAATATAGATTTTGTACATCATTATATTATATGTACATTATATATATTTTATACATGTATTTAATACTAATTAACAATCAAATCAAGCTTAATCAAGTCGAGCTTGAATTTTAAGAACTTGCAGTCAAGTCAAGTTCAAATTTAAAAATTTTTAGATCAATCAAGTTCAAATCGAGTTTTTAGAAATACTTTGTATTTTTATCCAACTTTTCTTAAAGAAAATAGCTTTTTCCTATTTAATTAGAAACGGGATCACAAAATGGATTCAGTTTTAAAACCTGTCACTCTGAACCATAATCATCCCCTGCTCATTCACTAGAACAACAACTTGCTACTAAACCAAATTTTAGTTCTGTATGAAGCAGAACCTAGACCAGCAATGATGATTCTCCCTTGGATCTACAGGAATAACTTAGAGAGTGGATAAACAATTATTAAAGAAAAACATCCATCTACCAGCCCTGTAACAATCAAGAGATCAAACAAGAAAGAATGCCAACACAAACACTGCAAAGCAAAGAAAAATTCATGCTAGCTAGGTCAACATATACAACCACTCATACTGTTAACCCACCTATGGTATTAGAAACCAACTATATACAATTGAAACCCAGCCGAATGTGGCAAGTAAAAAAGGGAAAAGAATAGCAAAAGGAAATCCACCCATGAGATTTAAAGAAATAATCAGGGATAATCTTGTAAAACTACAATAACCATGTTAACAAGAAACTACCCAGCAAAAGAAGCTGCATAGCGTATGCAAGGTTCGTCCTTTGATGTTGATGTCTTCTTCCAACTGACGATTTGAGCTATATCAAGATGCACCTTTTTCCCAAGGACAATTTGCAATGCAGATGTTATTGGATCCCGAGTACCAGTGGTGCTGAAAAAGTAAAAGCCAACAATTTCTTCAAACTTCAACAAGCCACAAAATTATGTCTGCTAAAAATCGAACCTATACCGAAAATTGGCTCTGCCCATTGTTAACGCCTTTTTTTATTGACACAAAATCAAAAATTAAAGAACATCAAGGAGCATGTATACATCGATTGACTTAAACATGATTTGTCTAGAAATTTAACATGACGTGAATATGCACCAAAGAAGAAAAATTCCATATTAACGGAAAACAATCCCCTGAGGTATTTAATTAATTCACTTTATAATTGAGCAAGTATCAGATCATGAGCCTCTGCCACATTCCTATAGTAATCCACGCTGTACTCCACACAAAGCTCAGTTAACTTTATAATTAATCAAATCAGATCATGATCCTCACCAACATTCCTATAGTCATGCATGCAAAGTGCACGTATAAATTAGTATTCTACTTGGATCTCTCTAGAATCTCAAGGGGAAGTAAAATGAATCACTTTTTGCTACAAGACATCTCAAGGGGAAGGAAAATGAATCACTTTTTGCTACCATAGACCAGGAATTGCCCAATTTGTCCAAAATTATCCCTGTAATAAGTAAAAGCACTTAACATTGGGCTTTACTTTTGGTTAGCTTAGCCCTTATTACACACCATTCACGTTTTTATCACCATCTAATATTTTTTATCCATGTAAGCACACTCTTTTCTGATTTTTTTAATAGTCTTTCCTATCAATTTCCACATTTTATTTTTTATTTTTTTTTTTTTTTTTTTTTGGCTAAGGAATCACTTTATACAACTTTATCGTAAATTCAATCAACCATAAAAAATTAGGGGATCTCACCTAAATTTTGGAGCAGTGTGTGGACTAATGTGTGGACTTCTGACTACTTTTTGAAGTTTGATACAGAATATACAGTTCCAACAAGGTGTCAATGATTGTAAATTAGTTTTAGTTTATAATTGAACTTTGAATTAAAGAATTTGCGGCATGCCAAACTGCATGGCTGCATGTTTACATACATCAAGACTCCCACACAACCATGCTAAGTTACTTCCATATTTGGAGAGGCAATTCCAATGACTTGAACTAATGACATTGAGTGTAACACCCTTGCTATTGAGTCACTTAAACAGGAAAACTGAAGGGTATCGTCACTAAACAGGAACGCTAATTGCTTCAAATCCCTTGAATACCCATTAAATAAGTACATGAAAGAGCCTAAAGGGTTGCAAACAATAGCTGCAGCATATTTCGAGAGCTTTAGAAAAATTTAAATATATGTATGTATATAAAGAATGCTTTTGAGCTTGAAACTAAGGTATTGTTTGATTAGGCTAAAAACAGAAAACAGTTACCCTATTTTCAGGAGCTTGGAGTTTGGACCTCGGATTTGGATTTGTGTGGATCTGGATAAAATGCAATACAAAATTGTATTGCGTTTCGTCCAAATCCGCATAAATCCAAATCCGACGCCTGAAATACATGCTTCTGAATACAACCTCAGTGACATTGCATAAATGATTCAGTCTTCAGTGCTTGATTCACTCAAATTCTGCTTATTGATATTGCAGGATTTTTTGGAGTCTTCAGTGTGAATAGTCAAATGAACTGGATAGAAAAACCAAAACCATTTTACTTGTGAATTTTAAAAATTTTATCAAATAGGCAATTAAGGTTGGACTGCATCTCTGTTCAATTTATGTTGCCATGGCTAAGACATAGGGTAAGCTTCAGGCTGCAAACTGTCCATAATAGAGAATCCAAGCAGGAATAGAAGAGAATCCAAACCTCAGTAGCACATGTTTTAAAGCTAATGAAATATAGCAAGGTCAGGGACCGACTGCTACAATGCTAAACAGTCCTACAATTGTTTTGGAGGGACAGGAGTGAAAGGAGAAGGGAGGTTATTCCAGCCATACACAACCCTTTATGATATTAAAAATACATGAACTATATTCACTTGGAATGCCAAAACAATAACCATACCTAGTGAAACTTACCACATCACAATTGCATCAGTTGAGCCAGCAGGAATAATTCCAAATCTAAACCGTTCATTAGGAAGGGGAAACTCGGGATCTTGATCTGACGAATTGTGAAGGCAACAAATCTTAAGTATCAGAAAGCAGCAATTACTTCTTTTTTTTAAGAGTAGGTTTTTTTTTCTTAAGCAAAGGGCCTCTCATGGCAGAAAATTTAGTGCAATCGGCTTAAATCAATGATAATATGAAATCATAACTAACCCTTGTTGCAAGAACCATTGCCTGTTCCTGTAATTCAAGAAATGTCAACGACTCATCAGATTACAAAATGTTCAAATCCAGAGCTTAACTGGAGCAGAAATGTAATTCTCATGGTACATACCGAAATTAGAGAGTGATCCATTATGCCCTGAACTTGGGAGAAGAGGAGAATGATCTTCATTTTGACTAGAAGCCTCAGTAACTGTTTCATTTGGATGATAAACCATGGCACTGTCATCATCCCTAACAGAATGAACAAAATCTGCAGGGGAGGGTGGGTAACAAGATTTATGCCTCGAAGAGAGAAGTCCATTCAGTATCTCATTGAAGAAACCATCGCCACCCTGGAAACACAATAATCAGAAAATATCCAAAAATCATGAATAATCAATTAACAACACTTCAAACCTCACTACATTATTAAAAAGTGGAAATGGTCATGTAAACATCCCCACTGTAAAACCACTTAAAAAGGAATAAAAACTATCTAGGTAATACAGTAGAAACACTTAGTTACAAAAACCTTTCCCCTAGGTGAATTTTCCATACCAAAACCTCAATTCTGCGCTTCTAACACAAAACCTTGACAAAACCTCCCTCCAATTATGACAGATCACTCCCATTGCTGTAAGCCTCAAAACACTTTGGGTAAGTCTATTTGCTCAAGTTCACATAGATTCAACACTCAAAAATGAATAACTATCAGCAGACAAGACTTGATTTTGTTTAAGGCTCACAATCATATACTTGCAAAAGCAAAGTGGGACAAAAAGACACAAAAAACTAAAAAGGCCTAGTGATAGTTCAAAGCATACATCATAAGGTGTGCCCTCACAATTTAGAACCGCAGAAAAAACCATGCAAGTTACATCTGTTCAATCTTCTTCAATTGAGGGGAATTCACTTCAAGCTAAGGAAGTGCCAGCATAAAAGTATAAATTACTTTTTAAGTTGTCCATTTCATGCATAAGTTATACAGGACAAACAAAAGCCCAATCTGTATGAAAATTATTTTAGTAAAGATTTTTAAAATATGAAAGAATGTAAGATCTTATGATCCTACTACGATCCTTTGATCCTACCAATTTGCAATTCTAGGTAGGATCAAGATAGCTTTAGTAAAGTAGGATCATATCCAGATCGCAATTTTAACAACCATGTAACTAATGGTCTCCTGCATGGAACACGCAAGAGATGGATAATCACTTAGGTATTAGAGAAGTTTTAGCTGCTGAAATGATCACCCTTAACAACATTATTCTCCATAAAGTGGCAAGTTGAATGTGCTGCTCTTAAGAATTGAAAAATGAATATACAAAATAAGAGTTTTATCCCATCGAGGTATGAGAAGGTATCAATTTATGTATATTAATTTTTTGGATTCCTTTTTGAGTGGGCAAGGATACAGATATTTCTTTGCATCAGCATCTTATTTATATTCATCAATGCAACGCACAGTTGAGGTGAAATGATGGCAATTGCTCTATACATTATATATATTCTGTTAAATAGAAACCATAAATTTGTAAAGATAAGAAATCTTAAATGAACCGTTTCCCACTATATCATCAACATGAACAGTACAGATGAGTGGATATAGAAACTAAAATTGTTACCAAAAAGGAGGAATGGTTGGGAAACTATTGGCAATCTCTTCCTCAGTATGAAAATCAATGTAAACATAAAAGTTCAAATGTTCATTAAATATAAAAGTGCACTAACCTTGAAATCAAAATCATGATAACTATTTGCTCAAGACCCTTTTGACATTGATGTCAATTTTCACCAAACAAAGTAAATAACATTAAAAACTTAAGGGCCTGTTTGATATCATTTATTTTTTTCTATTTTCATTGTTGCAATGAAGAACAAATTATGATAACATGTTTGTTCATGTAGTTTTTTAGTTTTTGTTGTCAATTATTAATTGTTTTTGAAAAAATTGAAAACCATATTACGATTTTCATGATTTTCTTTTGGCAACTTCTCACGACTCACATAATTTTAATATCCAGAATTTGCTTTTGTGGATTAAATCGTTCATCTTATACATAATTTTTAATTAAAATTAAAATAAAATGATCATGTGAACTTAAAATAATCAAAAAATATATATTCAAAAATTTTCTAAAAATTTGCAAAAAGATTTTTTTAAAATATTTTACAATTTTCAAATGCACAATAAGATTGTTCTTGTAGCACTAAAAAGTGAGCTTTGAAATATAATAATTAATTAAATTAATTACAATATTGTTTATTTTTATTATCATATCTCTAACTTATATTCTTTTATATTTTTGTTATTTGGATCATATTTGTTAAAAAAATGAGCAATTGTTCAATCAAGTTTTTGAATTTGTTCTAGCTTTAGAAATATTGACCAGGTTGCTGATTTTCTGTTTTTATTTTTGTTTTTGGGTTCGTTTTCATAATTTTTGCACAACGCATCCAAAACATTAGGAGTTCATGCATATAATGGAAGATTGAACCTGAAATAGTAGAAATTAAGACAAATAACTAAGAGAATTGTATCAGTGTGGGAATCGCCAAAAGAAACTGTGACATATTGAGTCATTGAGACATCAAGTGTGTCTGCGCGCGTGTGGTGTGCACATGTGTGCACATATGTGTGCATGAGAGAGGGGAAGGAGGGAGGGAGGGAGAGCTATTTGTATGGTGTAAATGATGACGACAACATCATGGGTATGAAAATTTTTATCAATATACTTCCAGTCATGATAAATAAATAAAAGTGGACACTTGCAAAGAAACACCTTTTTCAATGGTTTTTAACAGATACAACTATTAAACACTTATCCCAATTCCTAGCTCTTTGTGATTGGCTTCTTTCAATGAATTAAACAGTGTTATACAATATCTCACCAAGAATTAGAGCATTGTCAATTAAACAATATTTTTTCAAAACTTAATTAAAGTAATAAAAGTAGGCATATTATAACTTCTCAAATACTTTCGATGTTTCAACTCTAAGCATTTCTATTTGCTACTCAACACACATTTACTAGAACATCCATAGACAAAGTTATTGTTTATATAGAAATTATACTTTCAAGCTGGAAGAGGTAAGCAAAATAATATGGTGCTATAACACAACATAGCTCAAGAGGGAATTAGGCAATGGAAAGAGTGGAGGGCAGAAGAGAGAGAGAGAGAGAGAGAGAGAGAGAGCAAAGTACAAGTGCATAACCTCAAGTGTGGATTCGAGTAAGGAGATTGGGTTCTAGCCATGGTTAGGAAATCAAATTCATTTTCCCCTTCAAACTGGGCTTCAGTTCATGGACCAGGTTGACCACAGGCTAGAGTCCTGGCAATGTTGGCTAGGTCTTGTGTCTAGGCTCTAATATAATGTATCTCCGAATTAAATGCACACTCACCATAAGAGTATGCTAGGAGTTCCACATACAATTAGGATCAACTCCCCCCCCCCCCCTTTCTCTCTCTTTCCCCCTCTCACTCTATCTCACATCTGTTCCCACCAACATTACCTAGCTGCCAATTTTGACCTACAAATGGAAACCTTTGAACCATTCAAGTGTCCCTAATGGGGTGACGGAATCCTAGTATATGATAGATTCTAGAATTCAGGGAGCTCCCTAGGCCTCATTCTTGATTCAAGCCACAAACGACAAGCTGTGCTCAAGCACCACCTTCCAACGATGGTCAAAATTAGACTTAGGAACTACACTCAGCAAAACATACACACTTAATAGAATAAGAGCTACAGGGTTCCAACTAAAGGGGATAGATCACAAGATCAGCCCACCAAGAGATGTCTAAAGGGGAGAGATTATAGAATTCATTTTCCCAGTTCACATGGCAATGATCAACTGCTGCCACATGGCACAACACAATAGGCTGGTCACTGGTGTTAATGGGAGTGAGAATCATCTGCAGATTCAAAGCAAAAAACATTTTTTTTTTTGTTGAAAAAATTATCTGTAAATTTAATAGCACTTTTGACAGCATAATTCTTTTCTCTTAAGATCCAACTTCTAAGTGTCTAATTACAAGTGATGTCTAAAGGGGAGAGATTATAGAATTCATTTTCCCAGTTCACATGGCAATGATCAACTGCTGCCACATGGCACAACACAATAGGCTGGTCACTGGAGTTAATGGGAGTGAGAATCATCTGCAGATTCAAAGCAAAAAAAAATATTTTTTTTGTTGAAAAAATTATCCGTAAATTTAATAGCACTTTTGGCAGCATAATTCTTTTCTCTTAAGATCCAACTTCTAAGCGTCTAATTACAAGTGATTTCTAAAGAGGAGAGATTATAGAATTCATTTTCCCAGTTCACATGGCAATGATCAACTGCTGCCATATGGCACAACACAATAGGCTGGTCACTAGCGTTAATGGGAGTGAGAATCATCTGCAGATTCAAAGCAAAAAAAATATTTTTTTTTTTTTGTTGAAAAAATTATCCGTACATTTAATAGCACTTTTGGCAGCATAATTCTTTTCTCTTATGATCCAACTTCTAAGCGTCTAATTACAAAGCATGAAACACCATTCTTCAATATGACAGTAACATATTTCCATCACTGGTTTCACAAATTCTAAATTGTCATCAATTGAATAGCCAAATTTATAAGAACCGAATTTCTGAACAAAAAAAAAACTGTGGCATAGGAATCTCATGACTTACAACAGCAACAACGCCATCATATGAACCAATCTCCCTGTTTTTAATAGATGCCATCACATCAAATGCATGTCCTGCCCTCTGCGTCACTATCACCTAATGAAACAATTGAAAACAACCATTAGAGGAGGAACAAAAATCATGCTGATATAATTATGCACACCAATTGCCAAGAATTTACCTTTGTTTTCACTTTAGCACAAGAAAATATAGGAGCCACAGCTTCCCAGGTTCTACAGCCATTCCCTTTCCCACTCATTGGATGAACAAAAACCTAGTAAATCAGAAATATATTCTGGAAAAAATTTTACTACTTTTTACATCTAGTTAGCAAACAAATAAAATGTTTAAAATGTTATAAAGCTTACCAAAAGACTCTTAGGTCTCCCAGATTCCACATTTAAAGAAGCATTAATTCGGTTCACCCACATCTGACATGTCTCCAAGTCCTTATGACCAAAAGTGTACACAGCCAAAACCCAAAGAGAAGGTTGAGTCTCTGACTTTTGGACACCATGCACGGTAAAGCGATACATCTGCATCAGTTAATGGAACAGAATCTACCAGTAAACATCATTGCCACAACCAAAAAAATGAAGAAGTTCACAAAAAAGAATAAGTTTATAACCTCCGATTCCTGGCCCAAAAGACGGTTTGTGGCATTTTGAAGAAGTGATTCATGAATCAAACCCCAGTTTATGAACTCAATGGCATATACATTAGAGAATTTGATCTGAGTCTCACTTTCTGGAACAAGTTTAATGCCCAGACAAATGGAAGGAGCCTGCCCTCAGCCCACATAAAAAACAATTATAAAAGCATTCAAAAAATGCAATTAAAGCATTTATATCTGCACGGCATTAAAAGTTTTTGAGAAAGAAACTCAAAGCATAAAACTCTGTATATAAATTATGGTTTGCCACAGATTTGGTATACCAACAGTTCCTAGAGACAGTAGCATGGAAGCTTCACTAATTTAGACAAATGTCACTTAAAACAAGGATAGCCAGTATACTAAACAGGAACAAGTATGTTGCCGGCCACTTATGCCAATATGTGGCAAGGGGGGCCGGGTCAGACACGTTATATGGACTGCCGAGAGGTTTCAAGTCTCAGTATCTTCCATCTCTCTCCTTTTTTCCTCCTTTTCTTCCACCTTTTTTCGATTCATTAGAATATGATGCATGGAAAACTATCTATAAAATGTACAGTTGATGCATTTCAACAACCATGTTTAACCTGAATCTACAACTTATGGGCACAAAACTAGTTACTTGCTATCTGTGTCAAGCCTCTTGATACACTATGACTGACGTCCCTCATTGGTTTTCTGTAGTCATTTTCTTTGACACTGAGTTGCAGAAAGGGTAAATATGAGAAGAAATACGAAGAAACTTTTTGGATCATTCTAATTAGACAGTTCTACAATTATTAAAACTATAAGATCCCGATCACAGATGACTGTAAATGGAGATATTTAAGATTTACAGATGATCATTTCCTTTTGTTGTCTTCAGAATGAAGCATTATCTCCATCCATTAGTGTACTGTACCCAACTATGTAAGACTCACAGATCATGGAAGTTTCATGGAAACCTATAGCCTCAACTGAATTTTATGGAATCCAGCCCAAACAAAACAGAGATCAAACTCCATGCCAGGGTTTTTATCGAAGCAACAGAAACTGCGGCCCAATCTTTCATTCATCAACTTGAATTCACAAAAGCTGCTTAAGAAAACCACGTATCAAAAGGAAAACCAACCTACGTATTGCTAACACACACCTAATCTCGTTTTGCAGCATAAATTCATGGATATCAACACCTAGAAGCGACAAAATTGGCTTCAACGAAAAACATCAAGGATCAAAATAGAAAACACAATGAGCAACTAAGAGAATCTGAGGAGGGGAAAGAAAATTTTTTATTCTTTTTCCAGCGATTCAACAGTTGACACAAAATAAGCTTCGAGTCGCCTTAATTGTGTACAAACAACTCGAGAACAATGTGCGCAAATTGAAGAACAAAAATCTCAGAATGACCGAACACCGCGATCACAAAACATGTATATAAAAGAAATTTAAAAACCCATTGCTCAATCAACCGGATAACTCTAATCCTTTTTAAAAACTACCATTTGACGATCATCTATACACGAATGCACTTATGTCTTGAAAACTTCAACCGCTATTTGGTAAAGAACAAATATTAAAATAAAAATCAAAATAAAAACCTTACACTATCTGAGGATTCAGCTAATTTCCAAGATAACCCAGCTGAATTAAGAGTGAGAACGACTTCCCCAACGTGGTCCAAGAAGAGATTCGAACTGAAAATCGATTCTTCGCCATCAAACTGCACACTGGGCAGACATTTTTCTCCTATGATACGAACATTTGCATTTCTATCCATTTCAATTTATATACAATATTCAACAATCGGCAAACAACATCCAAACTTCCTGAGATGAAATCAAAATTGGCATCTTAAAAAAAAATAAGGGAGAACAGGGCGGCGCGGTTTGCGCTTCTAGATTTGGCATATACCCATTTCAAGAATGCGTGTCAACGCTCTTGACGTTGGTCCCAAAGATAGAAAATTCGTATTCGCTTCCGAGTTCGGATCGGGTGAGTCGGATCGTGTGTTCAGAGTGTTCGTACGTCCGAGTTTTAAATAATTTTATGCTACATCCAAAAAATAGATTTTAAGGATTTTTGAATTAGAGAATTTAAACAAAAGTCGACGTAATATAGCAATGGGTCTTACTTGTGTTTATACAAAATTTAAATTTAATGTCTGGAATTTGAATTTTTTATTTGATATTAATTTGTTTTCCATGTTAATAAATTTTAAGTACTTTTATTAATTATTTTCTATTTTATGAATTTGACTATTAATTATTATGAATAGAAATACATGATTTAAAAATCATGCATGACTCTATAAAACTAACTTTGTAATTATTAACTGGTTAACTTTATTTGTCATTCAAGTCTTGAGAAGATGGCTTATAATTATATTAAACATGATAGAAAAATTTATTGATCTGTTTGGTATCATTACTGTTTTCTATTTTCTGTTTCTATTTTTTAACAGTAAAGAAATAGCTTATAAAAATGTGTTTATTTATGCTATCAGTTTTTTGTTTCAGTTGCTAATTTTTTGTTGTTTATTAAAAAAAAATTGAAGACCAAATTTTATAGTTTTCAATTGTTTTGACAACTTGTTGTCAAAAATTTTGATATCAAAAAATAGTTTCTTTGGATTAAATTATTCATTTTACAAATTTTTAAATTAAAATCAAAATTAAATTATCATATGAATTTAAATATAATCAAAAGAAAAATATACATAAATTTCAAAAAATAATAATAAATCCAATTGCAAAATACTTTTACTATTTTTAAATTGTAATGTCTAATAAATTTTTTATTGTAAAGTAAACTTTGAAAGTAAAACAATTAAGTAAAATAATTATAATAGATTTTGCTTTTATTATAGTAGTTTTTTTTAATAAATACTATCTATAATTTTATTATTTTAATCATATTTTTCTAATATTATTTGATTTAAAGATGAAAAATAAACTTTTTAATTTATTTTTTAATTTTTAGTAGTTTTATAAATATTAACCAAACAGGTTGCTAGTTTCTAATTTTTGGTTTTTATTTTTGGTTTTTATTTTGGTTTTTAGTTTTTATTTCTCTAATTTTTGACAGTGATATCAAATGAACCCTAAAATGTTAAACAAAGAAACTTATTTTATTAAATAATAGAGGTGTATATTAAGAAAAATGTTACATCAATTAATTCTTATGGAAAAATAAAAGATAGCTTTAGTCGCTAACTATATTAGATAGATTATGTTAATCTATTTATAAGTTTTTTTAAAATTTATAGTTATCTTTCTTAATATTTTAAAAGATATATTATATGCTCTTATATTGAATGTCGTGTACTATACAATGAACCTTAATTGGTATTATGCTATAGTACTAAGTTTTAAAAATTGATTACCTTCGACTTGTATTTCGAAAATCAGTATTAATTCATTTTAGAACTTTACAAATGAAACAATAAAAAACAAATCACCTGTGCCAAATTTAGCCTGTTGTAGCTGAAGTTAGGAGACATTCAGGAGAGCTGGCGCTGAGGTAGAAACGCGGTGCATTTATCTCCATTTTATCTCTCTATTGTAACTTCTCATTTATGATTGATTATGTTTACTTGAGATTAAATTGTGATTTAAATATCAACCCTATAAATAGAGGGCTGAGGAATATAAGATATGTACAAGTGAGAAGCTCAGAGAGCAAAGAGGAGAAAGAGGAGGAAGAGAGAGAGAGAGAGTGAGAGTGAGAATTGTAATTTTTCGACGAAATAGTGAATATTTGGTGTGTGCTCCGTCGACGTAGGTCGATATTGACCGAACCACGTTAAATTTCTGGTGTCATATCTTTCTGGATGCTCACAGGTTCCTAACAAGTGGTATAAGAGCTCGGTTGGAGCAGAAAAGCCAGATCGGAAATGATCCTGAATCAGAGATCTATCTAGTGGATCAAAACTAAGTTTTGAGCCCATCATCATATTCAGCTCGCCAAGACGAAGAGAACCATGCAGACCCGAGCTCGAACGGAGTCTAGAAGAAGTCTCACTCGACCTCACGCACTTTGCCGAAGCAAGACGCGTCGACACATGCCGGTGACCAGCTCCTCACGCACTGCACGCGATTGCACACTTCTTCCTCGCTCGGACAGCCTCGACCCGACCTGGGGGAACCTGACCCAACCCGAATACAGACTCAGACCAAGTTAACTCAAGAATCGGTCCTCAACTCGGATCCGAACCGTCGCCTCAGCGCCACGTCATCCGAGTGCCACGTCAGTCGATAGACCCCACGGCCGCGTCAGTAGGTGGTGTAACGACCCCCTTACCTTAATATAAAATGAAACATAATAAATAAAGTAGTCAACCTGAACCCGTGGGTAGCAGGGCCACCAGTCATACACAGCGGAACTTAGGCAGTAGTAAATATAAATCACAACCATCAACCAATAATTCATAATACCAAAGTCTACTATAATCCCAAAATAACATACATATATTTTCAATCTCCCACAACATTCCAAATACAACTAGGATCTCATAACAAAATAATTCTGATCTTAGTACAAAATTTTACCCTCCTAGTAGGGTAACTCAACAAACTCAACGGCAGCCATGACTCGTCAGCCTCTCAGGGTCTCCTGAAAAATTAATTAAATTCGGGGGTAAAACACTTCTCAGTAAGGAAAAATAAACTAAATACAGTTATGTGGCAACATGAATATTTAATGCAATTATACATATATAGTACATTTCGTATATCTATAAACATTCATCATAACATACTGGATCATTATATACTTTCGTATTTTCTAATAAATCATATCGTTCATAAAATGTCTATTATATCTAATAATACTGAAAACATACTCACGATGAATAGCTAGCTGATGTCGTGTATTACCCCCCATGATGGGTTGTGCAGCCCAAAGGCGGGACCCAACAATGGCTGGTCGACCACTGTCCAGTCAAAAATGTCTGTAAGTGCGATGAGCCCGCCACACCTGGTCCGAACTGTCAGGTGAACGTCTACACTCTACACTAAAAGTCACATCGACTATCCATCTCCCACCCCCTCGTGGGGTGGTTAGCACCAATATGATCATAGATATCTAATCTATATAGCTACGGTACCGTGCTCCTGAACTGAACTAAACTAATATCCGGGTTCTGATAACATATAATATATGATAATATAATGTTTAACATAAATGGATTGATAGCATTTTCTATAATTTCATAAATACGGCCTCGTGTCAAACATTTCATAAATACGACCTCATGCCGAACATTTCATAAATAAGGCCTTGTGCCGAAATCATACATAAAACACGGCCTCGCGCCTGCTATCAATCACGGTCTTGCACCGAATATCTCATACATATCATTCTGAAAAATAAATCAATTATCATGTATTTTCAACATCATTTTGTACTGTAATATTTCATATTCCTGAAAACACACTTCATTCATAACATAGTCGTATCATAATAGTTCTCACGTAAAGTAATATTCATGCCACACATTTGATGTATAAAACCATACTTTATATTCTAAAATCATAATTTCTGACATCTCATACATAGATATACATTTCAACAAAATATCAGTATTTTCCTCAAATGTGCATTTCCTTCGTAATATACTGATATAATACATGCTTTACTAAAAAATAACTGATGAATAATAATAATTTGCATGAAAAATAATTGCTTTAGTTTATTCCCTTACTTTGCAACTAAAAAGCCCCTATGAATTCCTAGACTCACACCCATAGGATTTCCTGATCAATACCCTGAAAATGAAAACTCCTAGTACTAAACTTCAGTTTTTTCACGTGAATATCATTTCTTATATCTACAATAAGATCAAATTTGGCATAAAAAGTCTTACCTCAACTCAAGGATGATTTTTGACTAACTTCCACCAACAATCCGTTTCGGCAGATTTAGAGAGAACTTCCCTAGGAGCGTCGTGGTGGCCTCAGATCGTCGATTCGGCGAACGATAAAGCCGAAATAGAAGAGAGAGGAGAGAGAAACCGAAGGGGGAGAGAGAGAGTGTGAGGGTTTCTTATTTTCTACGTAAATCTGAGTTTTTTTGCACTATTTATAGGGTCGGATTCATCGACAAGACACGTCACCTCATCGACAAGTCCTGTAGAAAGTTCATCGACGAACCCGCACCTTCGTTGACGAATTTCAGACTTCCCAAAACCCTCTCTTGGTAACTTCTCATCAACGAAACTTGTCTTCGTCGACGAGGCCCTCTTATATCCTCATCGACGAATCCCTTGTGTTCGTCAACGAGGACCTGATAAATTCCCTCAGTTAATACTCCCAAAGTGCAATGTCATCGACGAACGCTCGTCGACGAATTTCAGACTTCCCAAAACCCTCTCTTGGTAACTTCTCATCGACGAAAGCCCTCTTATATCCTCATCGATGAATCCCTTGTATTCATCGATGAGGACCTGATAAATTCCCTCAGTTAATACTCCCAAAGTGCAATGTCGTCGACGAAATCTGCTGCCTCCTTCTGTTTCTATTTCCATTCCCTTCCTCTCTATTTAAATACCATTTTATTATTCGGGTCAGTAGAGGTGTGCCCCACTACCACGTCAGCGCTTGCCATGTCAGCAGGTGGGCCCCACTAACACGTCAGCACTACCACATCAACAGAGTTGACCAAGTTTGACCAGATTTGACCATTACTTTGACTGAGTTTTTCAGAGTCGTTTTGGATCCGTTTTTCGAGCGACTTGAACCATTTTTAAGGTTTTTTATCGTTTCGGATCCAACCGTGCCACCATTTAAGCTAATTCCATATCTATATCAGTGAATTGAGATATCGAATGAAAAGAACTAAAAAATTGAAATGTTCAATGGTAACAATTTCGGTTTTCTGGAAGATGCAGATAGAAGATTATTTGTTTGGGAAGGAATTGCATTTACCATTGAAGGGTAAGCCAGCATCCATGAATGAGGACGAGTGGGAGTTGCTTGATTGAAAAGCCCTCGGAGCCATCAGAATGACGTTGTCAAAGTCTGTGGCGTTCAATATCAAGCATATAACATCCACCAAGTCTCTGATGGATGCACTCTCTAATATGTATGAGCAGCCTTCAACCGCAAATAAGGTACATATCATGAAAAGACTAGCTATGATGAGCATGTCTGCAGGTGAAAGTTTCAGTAGACATTTGAATAATTTCAATGATTTGTCGGATCAACTTGCCTCAGTCAGGATAACTTTTGATAATAAGATTCGGGCCATATTGATTCTCAGTCAGTTGCCTGAAAGTTGGAATGGTGTCGTTACTGCCATCAGTAGCTCTGCAGGAAAATCGAAGCTTGTATACGATAAGGTCGTCAGCATGATTTTGATAGAGGAAATCAGAATGCAGTCGAACCATGGCTCCACTTCGAGTTCAGCCTTAAACATGGAGAGTCGAGGCAGAGGAAACAGGCATGGATGATCAAGCAATCACAGCAAATCTAGGCCCAGACGGTCTAAATCCAAAAATCCCAAAGGTACGTAGGACACAGGTTTCTAGAGCACAAAAGTTATTGAGTGCTGGAATTATGGAAAAATTGGTCATTACAAGAACCAGTGCAGAAGTCAGAAGAAAGAATACGAGACGAGGGCAAAGACAGAAGCAAATATTGCTTCCAAAAATGATGAGATGTTGATCTGCTCTTTGGAGAGCAAGCAGGAGTCTTGGGTCTTAGACTTCAAAGCCTCATTTCATGCCACTTGCTGCAGAGATTGCCTAGAGGAGTACACACAAGGTAATTTTGGTAAGGTGTACCTTGGCAACGATCAACCTTGCGACATAACCGGCAAAGGAGTTGTGAAGATCAATATAAATGGGTCAGTATGGAAGCTGAAGGATATCAAATATATTCCAGACCTGAGAAAGAATTTGATCTCAGTTGGTCAGGTGGCAGATGATGGATACACGACGAAATTCATTGGCGATGAATGGAAAGTTTCAAAGGGTGTACTAACGATTACGCGAGGTAAGAAAAGCGGAACACTTTTTCTAACCTCCAATGCCTCTATGTCTATTTCAGTTGCTGCAAGAAATGATGACAGCAACATTTGGCACCAACGACTTGGTCACATGAGCTAGAAGGGACTCAGGATGATGCACTTAAAAGAAAAATTGAGTGGTCTATAATCAGTGCAAATTGGCATGTGTGAGGATTGTATAGTCGGGAAATAGAAGATGGTTAGTTTCCAGATAAACACCCATGCCCCAAAGAAGAAGAGACTAGAACTAGTCCACTCAGAATGTGTCGGGACACAACAACAGAATGTCGAGAATCCTCATGTGGAGGAACTAGGGGAGCAAATCGTCGCACCACCATCTCCTAATCCAGCTCCAGAGCTTAGGAGATCTACTCGGTCTCATGTACCAAATAGAAGGTATATTGATTACTTACTTCCTACAGATGGAGGAGAGCCCGAAGGTCATGATGAAGCATGTCAGGTGGTAGATACGAGCAAGTGGGAGCTTACGATGAAGGATGAGCTGAAATCCCTCACCTCCAACACAACGTGGAAGTTAACCAAAGGCCTTTACAACAAGTGGGTGTACAGAATCAAAGAGGAGTATGACGACTCCAGAAGGTACAAGCCTCAGTTGGTAGTCGAAGACTTCAAGCAGAAAGAAGGGACTGACCACACTGGCATCTTTACACCAGTTGTAAAGCTAACAGCTATTAGATTAGTCCACATGAATCAAGCATACAAGAAGGTGGTGACTATAGAGAAGCTGAAATTGTGTTCAACTTTAGTTGGTCTTCATGCCTAAAGACATATATTTTAAGCACATCATTTATTCATAATACTGGTTGAGGAGGCGTCTCTATCTCCAAGTGGGAGATTGTTGTAGCTGGAGCCAGGAGAGCTGGAGCTGAGCTAGAAACGCGTGATGAGTTGGAAAGGTGGTGCATTTATCTCTATTTTATATCTCCATTGTAACTTCCCATTTATGATTTTATTATGTTTAATTGCGATTAAATTGTGATTTAAATATCAGCCCTATAAATAGAGGGCTGAGGAATACAAGATATGTACAAGTGAGAAGCTCAGAGAGCAGAGAGGAGAAAAAGGAGGAAGAGAAGGAGAGAGAGAGTGAGAATTGTAATTTTTCGGAGAAATATTGAATATTTGATGTGTGCTCCGTGGACGTAGGTCGATATTAACCAAACCACGTTAAACTTCTGGTGTCACATCTTTCTGGATGCTCACAGGTTCCTAACATAGCCACCATGCAATTATGCATAAAGAATTCATATTACTCAAAAGAGATTGAATAAATGGACTTTAATAATAAAGTCATGTGTGTATGTGATAATATTTGGATCAGATGCAAAGATGCATAAACTCAAATACTCATTTATATTTTAAATACATAAAATTCATTTGAAATATAACCAATAAATTAAAACATATAGGATACATATGTCTACTCTTATGTGTAAAACAGAGTTATCACCAACTCAACACATAATGTGTAAAAATGAGGATTTGTATGGATTTGAATCATCCAATTCGGTGTAAGTGAGTCTTCTGGTTTAGATTAAAAAAAATGAGGATATTAGTTGGGCAGTTGATTGAGTTTGAGCCATCTAAGGATGGGTTTGGTCTAGGTCATCAAATTAAAACCCAAAGTTATTTTTTAAGATAAAACTTTCAATTAACATTTGGTTTTAAAGAATTCAAGTAGGAGCTTCTTCAAACACTCCTTTGAATAAATATTTTCAACTTATAAAAGTATGATCTAGGTTTCACATTGTTCCAAATATTAAAGCAAAATATTGTGTCATGTATTATGCTCTTATAATTATTTTTTTTGCTTAACACTTTTTTTAGTGTGCACTTTTTCTAGTAGTTGTAAGGGAGGCACCTGCAATACACGTGCCTAGCTCTATATATTGGTTGTATATGCCTACTTCAATATCTAATAAAAAGATAGTGAGAAATATCCATATCATATTCAAGAAAATCAATTTAGTTATCTTTTATATAAAAATATTAAGTTAGCTAGAAAGAGAAAAAGAATAACTAAAGCACTCCAACCAACAAATACCCAAGGCAATGCATGAATTCGTATGTAAACATAATTACTTCGATTTGCCTAATAAGTTTTCTTTGTTTCAAATGATAAGCAGCAATCATGAAATAGAAAATAAAGGTATGTGAACACTGCAAATATATTAACACTTAAACTAATAAAGGTCTAAAACAAATGAATATTGTAATTTAAAATTTAAAGAGAAAAGATTGTGTCTGCACATCACGAGCACAATAACATCATTGGCTAACACAAATAACGAGAAGAAATAGTAAGATTAGAATAATACGCGACATATCCAAGATGCTCTAATATATCTTTTTGAAGGTCCAAAGTCTACTATTAACTGCAACAAAAGAAAAAAATATATATCTTTTTATGTTGTTATAACATTCATCATAGTCACTGTCTTAACCATAGTACTGTCCTTCTAGAACTGTGTATCTATCTTCATTATAAACATGATAATTGCAAGTCTCCAAGAAATTCACATATTTTTTATTCCATCATTTTTTAAATATTTTCTATTTTATTAGCTACATTTTTGAGAATCCACCTCCCTTGAAAGATATCACGGAAATTCTTGAACATCTTAGAAACAAATGTGTCGCGACGTTTGCGACACAAACTGGAAAAAAAAAATAAAGTGGTTTTTAAAACATTTTCATGGAAAGTATGGTGTAATGGAGTCGCCACTAACCTTTTAGTGTGATTAGAACACTTGATTACTACTCGGTAAGGGAAGAATCGGTCTGCATTATCAGAGTCGGGTCCAAGAGTTCGGTTACGCGAGAGGAATGTATAAGCACCTCCTACACGGCCATTCTTACGAATGGTACCTAATTAATGGAAAATTATCCCACAAATTAAATTTAATAAGCCTTTAAAATTACTCCCTTTCAAAAATTGTAAAGAAATGCACAAGAAAAATACTATATAAGTATTCCCTCAAAACCAGGGCATACCGCACTCCGAAGAGCTCAATGCCTCCCATTGCAATCATCAGGATGGAAAATCGAGAAAATACTTCACAAAATACACTCCCAAAATATTTAAAATCCATATAAGTTTTCTAAGTATGAGAATACTACTTTGGGAGGTTTTCATGTGGGGATCTAAAATGTAAAAATGGATTTCTCAAGTCTCTAAAACATTTTTCCTAATTTTCTCCATTTTTTGGATTTTTGTAATTTTTTCCGTATTTTTCCCCAAATTTTGAAATAACCAAAAGACAATTAAAAAAAAGCAATGAAAATAAGTCAAAATATTTTTTTTTGGGATTTTTATCATGAGCTTTCTGAAATTTTGTGATTTATCTAAGTGTGAAAACATTTTTGGTTGCAAAAATTTTTTGGACCTTTTCTTGTTTTTTTATGATTTTTTTAACATTCTCCTAAATTAAAATCAAGTACAAAATATGGAAATAAGTAGGCAAACATATCAAAAATATTTTTTTTCATTTTTATGATGATTTTTTTGAATTTTTTTGTACTTTTACAGGTTTTTATAATCTTATTTTGAATTTATTGTGAATTATTATAATAAGAAAATAAAATAAGAAAAGTTTAAATCGGTTCCATGCTGATTCAAAGGACTTGAATCAGTTTGGAGAAGAACTGGTTCGGAAGGGGTCAACCCGTTTAAGGTCCGGTCAAGACCGGTGCGCCACGCAGCATCTTCCGAGTGGCTAGGAACATATGGATGGAGATTAGTGAGCTGGCACAATTAGGGACGTTGATGGGAGATGCCGATCTGATGGTGTTGGGGGAAACACACCCTCGCTTGCGTGTGTGGGGAACAGACAGCCCATGTGTCATTCAATAGATAGGGCAGCGAAGCTCGAGGGGGCGTTTGACACGGGGCACAATGATCGTTGATGTGTGGTGGCAATCCAATGATAGCAACAAGACATGCACGGATTGTTGGGTTGACCAAATCCTAACCGTCCAAAGAGATCTAGATCGTAGGGTGGGCGAAAGGTAGCGCATGAATTGCATACATGGCTCAAATTGAGGGCGTTGGCGACAAACACAGAACAGACATTGATGATTTGTCCGTATGCCGTTTTGATCGTGCGAAGAGGAGAGACACCACGTGCCACAATCCTAGAGTGCCAAAGCTTGGCATATTTAAACTAAAAAAATTTCATTCCTCTCATTTTTCACCCTCTCACCAAAAAAACTCTCTCCTTCTCTCTCTTTCTTGTCCTTGCTTCTTAGTCTTTCCTTCTTGTCTCTGCCCTGTGAAACCCTACACCTCAGAAACCCTAATTCTTCTACGAGCTTCCCCCTTCTCACACTCAACTCTGATTTCTCATCTTTCCATTTCTACAACTCTCTTCATCATCTCTACTCTTGATAAGAATCTTCGATCTGACTTGCAGGTCTCCAAATTTGTCCTCATGACCTTGCTCTATCTCTCTCTCTCCTTAAGCCAAAACCCTAGCTTCTCCTTCTACCCTCCTATCTTGAGGCCTCCCTGAAACCCTATTTTCTTTCCCTTCTCTCTTCCTCTTCTCTAAGATTCCATGAAGAAAACCTAATCTACAAGCTCTCTATCTCCCACAAAGCTTTCTTTCCCTCTTCTCTCCTCCAAAGCTCATACGAACAAAAACCCTAAATCTGTCATCCCTCTCGGTTTCTCTTTGAAGTTCCTAGTTCTTCCATGGTTCGAGCACATGAGATCAAGAAGGAGAGGTTCAAACTTAGACCTAAATAGGTCTAATGAAAGCTAACTATCTTCGAACCTTCTTGCTTTCTTTTTTTCTTTGTGTATATTTTTTATTTATTGGTGAATGATGTGCATGATCTAAATACCAATTGATTTTGATGATGTTGGTTTTGTGATTGTCTATAAAACTCAAGTGATGAGGTGTTCGAGGTCTCTAGCTAGGGTCCCTGGGTTTAGGATTTGGGTCTTAAGGACGAAGACGAGTCGAATCATTTTCACTCGGTGAGTGAGAGTGAGGGTTGACTCACATGAGTCAACCCAGGTTGAGTTGTGGGCTTAGGTAAACCCGAGTGAATCACGTGACCTTAGTCACGTGTGGGTTGAGGGGTGAGTTGGAATTAATTTGGGTTTTGGGTTCAGTTTTTCAAAATAGGCTGGTTTGAAACTCTTTAAAATTGGCCCCGAGGGTTTGGATTTTCAAAACGGGCTTCAGGCTTGCTTTGAAATGGGCCTTAGGTACTTTTAAAAGAAGGTTGGGTTGGGTCCGTGTTAAAGCAACAGGGCTTTGGGTTAGAAGTTAGAGATTGGCTAGGGGTCTTTAAAACAAAGCTGGGCCGATTTTTTTTCAAAACAAGGTGGGCTGAGTGCTTAAGTCTAGAGAGTCTGGACTCAGGTCCGGGTTCAAACTCGTATACGGGAGGTTTGTTTCAAAGACACGAACCCCCGTTTGGGTTCGGGTTTAGGGTAGGGGTAGTTTCTCAAAATGGGTTCGAACCCAAATTCGGATTCGGGTTCAAGCTGGAGACCTGGGTATGATACCTGTTGATTCTAAACTCAGGTTCACATGAGAATCTGAGGCTTAAACATGTGTTCTTGCGTCATCGTGAGCATGCACAATTATAGGTGAATTGCAGGAAACAGGGAAGGGAATGAGTGATTATACCTCTAACTTCTTTCTCCAATGGTCTTCTTTTCCAGCTTATGAGTTTGTCTGGTGTTTGGTACTCTTAATCAGCTTTCTGCTTCTCTACTTCTACTTCTGCTATCAGTTCCTCTACTTCTTTGCTCTCTACAATTTGGTAGAGTTTATTTAACCTCTGAGTTCTTCTCAATTTCTGCTGAATCTTCTTCCTCTAACTCTCTCCTCTCTTAGTTTCTGCAAGATTTTGCTATGCTCTCCAATGGTCCTATTGATTACAGTGCGAGCCTACCTATTTATAGCGAGGCTTTGGGGGGAATTTGTCCCCAAAAGCCCTAACAGAATTCCCCTCCAACCAACCTGGTAGCGAATATTTTTATTCTTTGCACATGTGATTTTCTGTTGATTGCATTTGCATTTTCTTTTTATTTTGTGAATTCCAGTTAACTGGTTTCGTTGCTCTTTGTGCGCAAGTGAACTGGAAGGTCCAGGTGGCAGCTCTGGAATGGAGGGCATGGAATTTTATTTTATTTTTTTTTGTAATTTTCTCTTCTTCTTTTTTTAGCTTGTATTTGTTGTATTGGGTGTACCCCCCTTCCTTTTTATACTGCGACATTTGTTTGTACACTTTTATTTCCCTGTATTTTAACTACAACTTTCCGTATGATTTCTTACTGTGCTTTGCTACCCTCACTTGTAACTGGGACATGTGCCCACTCTCATGTATTTACTTTTAATAAAATGTTACATCATGCTTTTCAAGTCTGACCAAAATCCCAGTGTTAAAATTAGATAGTTTTGTCCAAAAGGAAACCTGGTAATAAAATGTGACCTTAAGACTTAGCAAAATAACAAAGGACCCGTACTTGAAACAAAAGACTCAATAAAATACTCTATTTTAAAATTAAAAGACCCAATTGAAAGACTCGAATTAAAATAAAAAAAAAATTGAAAATTCGTTTTTAACACAAACTAGGACTCAAAACAAATTCAATTTCCAAATGAAAAGAGATAAGGAACTTCATTTAGGAAACCAGGGGAAATCAAATTAGAAGAACTCGGTTTTTAAAATTAAAAGGACTTGATTCTTTCAAAAACCAGGGACTTACTTCACAAAACCTGCCCTAAAAGATATTGACTTTGAAATAACGGGACATTAACTAAAGTTGGAAAAGAAAACTCATTTTAAAATAGAAATTAAAAGGACTCAACATTTTCCTAGACTAACATGACTCAAACTCGCAATTGGAAGACTCTATGACTAGAACTCCAAAACGGGACTCTAATTTTGAAAAGGACTCAATTGAAAATAAATTGGGGCTTCCAATAACTATTGCTTGGATTTAAAGTTAGTTTCATTATATCGGGTCTTCTCAGGGTTGCCTGGTTAAAATTAGGTTGTCTACAATGTATCGACCTGCTATTTATTCAATATTTTTTTTTTAATATAATAAAGTCATCTGTCAGAAATATTGAAAATAACATCCCAAACTCAAAGAGCACTGAGGAAACTCTGTCTATCATACATATCTAAGTAGCGGTACGCAAAACTAAGAACTGCTATATACAATACAATATACCAGAAAACTATATTGTTCTGCAATATATTTACAATACAAAATACCCAATGATGTCTCTATACTCTGAAAACTATCCCAAAATACTGTTATCTCAAAAATACCTACCCTTCCCACAAGGGCAGCTCAAGTCAACCTCTACCCGCGAGCTTGATCTACTCGTCTAGCTGAATCTCCTGAAAAATGGTAAGTCACTGGGATGAGACAACGCTCAATAAGTGGAAATATGCTATTACTAGTGTGTGGCGGCTAAGTTAAATATTTAAAATACTGTAATAATACTATAATCTGAGAAAACTAATAAACTGAACAGAATATATCTATTTCTCATGTAATCTTTAAAATATGACTGTGTATCTGAGTTTGCTATCTAAAGGTACTGTTAGTATAATAATATAAATTGCTGCTGTGTGATATATCTGTACATAGGAACTTCTATTATACCCCGGGGTCTGTATATCATGATATATCCCCTCATGATAGGGTTGTGCGACCCGTAGGCTGGACTTACTCTAGTTGGCCTACCAAGCAAGTCAATCTATATCTGCACATCCACTAATCTGTAATAATCTATGAAGATCCTAGCCCACTGCAATCTTTCCGGGCTGTATCAAACCTTTGTCATCGTCTAACTGGCTACCTCAACCCAGCGTGCTGGGGAGACTGCAATCTCTCCTAGCACGGTTAGACGGAATTCACATGCTATTTGAGTCATGTGGTAGCACGTGTCTGAAACTAGCAACGGTATCGTGCTCTACTGTATATCTCTGTCTATAATATCCGCAGGGGTCTATAACTGTGTAATACTGCATACATATATAAATATATAATAATCTTGCTGCTTTTAACATGATTTCAAAAACAATCATAACACTATATTTCTGAGCTATTTTATTTGAGATATCTGACTAAAATATATATATATATATATATTATCTGTAACGACCTGAATTTTTAAATGAAATTTAAATAATAAAGAGAGAGGGAAATAGAAACAGAAACAGAAGGAGACCGTAGACTTCGTCGACGAACGCGAAATGCATTTGGGGAATAAAATAATTTTTTTTAGAGATTGCTTGAATTCATCAACGAACACAGGGTTTCATCAACGAAGGTTTAAAGGATTTCGTAGACGAACACAGGGTTTCGTCGATGAAGAAATACCGAGAGGGGGTATTTCATTTGCAGCTTCCTCTCTCTCTCATCTTCGGCCCTCTCACTCTCTCTCTTCGATTTTGGCCCCACCAGTCGCTGGATAGAAGATTTGAGGCTACCACGACGCTCCTCGCGAAGTTCTCTGCGAGTTTGCCGGAGCGGATCGTTGGGAAAACGAAGTTGGAAATCATCCCAGAGTTGAGGTAAGACTTTTTAAGCCAAATTAGACTTTGAGGTAGTTATAGAAATTGATGTATGCATGAAAATATTGATGATTAATACTGGGAGTTTTGAGTTTCAGGATATTGAGTAGGAAATCCTACGGGGGTCAGGCTAGGATTTTAGGGGGCTTTCTCAGTAGCCAGGTAAGGGAATAAACTAAAACAGTAATTTTCCATGCAAATTATTATTGATCATGAGTAAATTTATTTTCAGAAAAAGCATATGTTATATTGTGTATTATGAATGAAATGTACGATTGGGAAAATACTGCTATGATGATTAAAATATATATGTATGTATGAGATGATAAGAAAGCATGATTTTAGAATATGAAGTATGATTTTTTTTTTAACAGCATATGTGTGGCATGAACATTATTTTTATGTGAAATGAATCATGATATGAATGATTTTACAAGCAAAGCATATTTTCAGGTATTTTGAAAAGACGAGTTATGCTATACTGAGTTTGACGAATATATGATAAATGAGTTATTTTCAAAATATAAATACCTGAAACGATTTTGGCACGAGACCATATGTATGTTCTCGGCACGAGACCATATTTATGTTATCAGCGTGAGGTCGTGCTTATATTATCGGCGCGAGGCCGTATTTACAATGTTATCGGCCCGAGGTCGTCTTTACTATGATTTTGGCACGAGGCCACATGTATGATTTCGGCATAAGGCTGTATCTATGTTTTCGGCACGAGGCGGTGATGATGTTATGTATGTTCATGTATTATATGTTATTACAACCAGGATGTTAGTTTAGTTCAGTTCAGGGCTCGGTACCATAGCTATATGTGTAGATTAGATATCTATCTCAGATTAATGCTAACCGTCCCACGAAGGGTGGGAGATGGATAGTCGATGTGGCTTTCAGTAGAGTGTGGACGTCCACCTGGCAGTCCGGACCAGGGTGTGGCAGGCTCATTGTACTTACAGACATATTTGATTCGGCAGTGGTTGGCCAGCCATTGTCGAGTCCCGCCTTCGGGCTGCACAACCCATCATGGGGGGTAATACATGACATTAGCTAGCTATTCATCCTGGGTATATTTTCAGTACTACAGTTACAACAAATGTTTTTATGTATGTTATTGCAGTGATAACAGATGCTTATGTATGTTATGATTTATTAACAAATATGAAAGTACATGATTATCCAGTATGATGTTATGATTATTTCTAGAGTTATGAAATGTACTGTATATGTTTAAGCACTTTAAATGTTCATGTTGCCACACAGCTGTATTTAGTTTATTTTCCTTTACTGAGAAGTGTCTCACCCCCAATATTAATATATTTTTCAGGAAACCCAGAGAAACCAACGGGTCAAGGCCGCCGTTGAGTGAGTGGAGCTTCCCTACTAAAAGGGTAAGCGTTGAGTTAGAACTAGGAGATTTTGTTGCATAGTCCTAGAGTTATTTTGACTTTTTGGAGATTGTACATATAAACAGTATATTGATGTTAATAGAAAGCTCTGATATTATGTTTTATGATTGGATGTTTGAGATTTTTATGTTTACTACTACTAGGTTTCCGCTGTGTTTGACAGGTGTCCCCACTACCCACGGGTTCGGGTTGACCATTTGATCTATTATGTGACATTTTATATTTAGAAATTGAGGGACGTTACATTATCTATCTGTATCATCTGTGCTTTCTGTCTGAACTATCTGTAATATCCGTATAAAATATTTGTATATAATATTTGTGTGCTCTATATATAATATTTGTATCCTCTGTATATAATATCTGTGTGCTCTGTATATAATATCTGTATATTCTGTATATCTGCTGTAGCATCTTGATGTTATTACTATATAATCTGTCTGAGTGTTATGGTCTAGAAATCATGTTTTTCTCTGGAAATACTGTAAATCTCATTCATTTCTAATATCTTGAAATATCTAAATATCTGTAATACTGTAAAATCTTTATATATATATATATATATATATATATGGTACTGTAATAAACTCATGCCACACATTTGAATAAACATAGTCTCATGCTCAATTTCTGTAATTCTGCTATAAAAATAATATTCATAATTCTCTAAAAAATAATCTGATATACATGCTTGTAAATACACTTTCATAATCTTTTGTATACATTTTAAAAATTGCTAGCATAACATATTTCGCTTACCTTAAATCTGAAAAACCCCTATAAAATTCTGACTTTATACCCGCAAGATTCCTAACTCAACATCCTGAAAACAATATCCCCCAGAACAAAATATCAGTATTTTCTTACCTACAACATTTCTTATAACTACAAGGAAGACATAATATAAATAAAATACCTTATCCTATATTTGGGATGAATTTCAAATTAACTTTCCCTATGATCTGCTCCGGCAGACTTACATAGAACTTTGCCAGTAGCGTCGTGGCAGCCTCAGATCTTCAATCCGGTGAAAAATGAGGCCAGGACCGAAGAGAGAAGGGGAGGGGGTCGTAAGAGAGAGAGAGAGAGAGAGAGAGAGAGAGAGAGAGAGAGAGAGAGAGAGAGAGAGAGAAGGGTTTGGGCTGAAATTTGATTAAAAATCCGAATTTCAGCTATTTATAAGGTTGGATTCATCGACGAGACATGTCACCTCATTAACGAGTCCTGTAGAAAGTTCGTCGACGAGCCTGCACCCTCGTCGACGAGTTTTAGTCTGCTTTAAACCCTTTATCGGTATCTTCTCGTCGACGTTTTGGGTCTTCGTCGACGAGATCCTGAAGAGCCCTCGTCGACGAAACCCATTTGTTCGTTGACGAGTCCTGTAGAAATTTCTTGGGTTATTACATACAAAGTGAAAGCACATTCTTAATTCCATTACCAAGAATTTGAAGCACTGTACATGTATTAACATTTATTTCTTTTAGTTTACGATTCCAATGTAACATTTCATGTAACGCCCCGAACCCAAGAGTTGGGCTCGGGGTTTTATGTTTTCCATTCTCAAATTTTTAATACCATAAATATCATCCAAGCAGCGAAAATTAATTAAACATCCTCAAATAAAATATCAGAGTTCTATTCTATCACCAATATAAGCATCTCTAAATAGTTTTATCACAATCCAAGGATTCAGAATAAAAACATAAAGTTCCTTATCTTACAACCACTTACAGCTACAAAAACTAACCCTTCCCAAGCTTTCTAAGCCCAATCTCCAGAAGGACCTGAAAAGTTCATAATTCGTCGGGGTAAGACACTTCTTAGTAAGGCAGAATAAGTTATTACCAGTGTATGGCTAACATGAGTTTTTGTGTATATAAAATATAACCATTACTTTAACTCAAAGAAACTACATTTATAAATTATAACTCACGCCTAAATCATCAATCTTACCACAGAAAAATACATACACGTATTGTACGTAATACCACATCACATCCACAATCACAATACATTTAATTCATATATGAGTACTCACACCCACAAAGGTTAATGCACAAATACTTCACTTCCCTTCACTTCATGTGGTTCTTTGGGCATCCCTCCCCATCGTTCCCTCTACATATTGAGCATCCCTTCCCATCGTTCTCAACACGTACTTCACAACAAATAGTTGTTACGCTTTCACAATGACCTATTCATTTTAAATCAGTAAAACGACCTCCTCATTCACTGTCAATGTTTTACCCCCTTTATATAAATGACAATATAATGAACTCTTCATTCCTGCCAACGTTATATTGCGATTTATATCAAGGACAACATAACGAACTAATCAGGCCTGCCAACGTTATACTGTGAAATACACGAATAACCACACAAACAAAGCATCCAAGCATATAAATTTATTTACCACAATACTCACAACCGGTTTATTATGAAGCATTAATCTCATGCCACACAATTTGAATGTCATATCATTCCCTACTAATTTAACCGGAGAACATATATCATTTAATACTCAGTATACTTTAATGAAATCCAGGGTATGATCACCTCTACCATTTTAATTTAACTCAAAATATATAATTTACAGGAAAACGGAGATGATCAACCCTACTCACCTTAGTTTCCCCAAAATACGGGTATAACCACCAAAACCATCAATTTCATACGTATATTACATTTAGAAAATACTATATTATGTTCATGTATCCACATACTCAATTCCAAATGGTTTTATTTCCAAATTAAACTTATATAATATAATCCCCATACCCATACTCAACTTCAATCGGTTGGATTTTGAAAAACAACTTGTATAACGTTTCTAGTATCATAAACTCTAGTTTAATCGGTTAAATTTAATAAAAAAAATAGCATAAATTATTCCCCTTACCTGTTCCTGAAAAATATGTTTAAAATGATCGGAAGATGGAAACCTAGTTTTTCAAAACCGTTGCGGGAACTGATCCGGCAACCCAAGAATGGAGAGAGAGACGATCAGAGAGTGAGAGCAGCTTCGGGTGATCCTGGGAAGAGAGAGAGAGAGAGAGAGAGAGGAAATGAATTTTCTACAAAAAAAAGAGCTTAAACCTATTTATAGGCAAGCTAGCCTGCACAAAACGGTCGATGGTTTTCTTGGGCTTGACGAAACCGTTGACGGTTTGGCTCTATGCTCCTTTTGTATAGCTCTCGGTAGTTTAAACCGTCAACGGTTTTCTAAGATGGTCTTAAACCGCCGACAGTTTGGTGCTGAACCAAACCATCTCCATTCTTTTTCTTATTTTTCCTTCCCTTTTATTTATTTTCCTTTTCTTTTATTTATTTTCCTTTATTTCCTGGGTTCAAGTCTCTACATTTCATCTAGTTATACAACTTATGTGGTTAAAATATACAACAATAATAACTTTCATGTATAGGAGTTGTATAGTGGTGACATTCACAACTTAAATTGTTGCACACATAGGTATACAAATTACGAGCAATTTGATGCACATATTTGCAAATTCTATATATGGCTTTTGGCAATACTCCAATACACATAGAGATTTTCATATGCTTCACTCTTTCATTTGCAATCATCACTTGTGTACAACAAATATTAAATTACATAAAATTGATACATTAGATTTGGGTATGAAATAAAAGGAAACCAATGGTGAAAAGGCTTTATAGATGACACAATTTCAACATTTATGAAAACGATGTTATGATGCTTATGAATGACAAAAAATATATATTTAAGAAAAAGTTTGATGAGAAGCTTAAATAGATGGGATAAGTATGGGGGAACACACACAAACAAGAAAGGAATGATGTATAATAGATATTTATGAAAGAAAGAGAGAGAAAAAAATTCATATAAAAATGTTCAAGATGAAGTTTAAGAATATTTTAAAAATGATAAAAAGTACACTCACATGCAAAGAAGATGCTTCAAATTTATTAAAAGTCAAATGTTGATTACAAAACCCAAGACAAAACAAATTCAACTAAGTAATAGAAAACAAACAAATAATAACATAATAGTTGGCTTTGCAATACAACATTCTAATTTATGTTGGTGTTTGCCCATGAATTTGTTAAGTTGAAATGGAAATGAAAAATTTAATGGTCTTGATGATGATGAGCTGCAGATGAAAATGAGAATCGCGTAGGAGCCAACTTTTATGCGCTAGAGTGATAATATCGCGTGCCAAATTCATCCCATTGAGTCACAATTAATCCCTTCCTTTACTATCATCCTCTGTATCTATATAATGAGAGCATTGTTGTGTGAATATGCAAGCCAGTGAGTGAGTGAGGAGTGTGAGAGTGCTGAAGGTGAGAGAGAGAAAAGTGTGAGAAGAGTTTAGTTGAGTGTGTGTCTCCTTCTCTTATTTTCTCCCAGGTTATAGTAGATTTGGTGTGCTCCGTGGACGTAGTTCAGATTAGACTAAACCACATATATTTGGTGTTCTTATTTTGTACTTGTTTTTCTTGTATGTGTGATTATTGTTTCTAAATCCCTAACAATTGGTATCAGAGCCAGATCAGAGCAAAGTCATCAGATCGGAGCAAAATCACCAGATCATGCCCAGTATCTTAGAATTGAGATTTCAGGCCACCATCGTGTTCCTCTCGTCGATACGAAGCCAATGGTGCAAACCGGAGCCTGAATGGAGGTCTCAAGAAGCCGCACATGCCCATCCACACTCAGAGAAGTGAGCAGCATCGTCTTGCGCTCCCACGTGCCACTAGACTCGCCTCCACATACCCTCACGCACCGGTAATTCCACGGCAGTCACCGTCTCTATAGAACGATGTCAGCAAGACGTCAGTGTAGCCAGGTCAACCATCCACATCAGTGTTGAGTCAGTGCCTCGTCAGCTTTGTCAGAGCCGCGTTAATGCACAGTCAGAAGACACGTGTCATCGCCACGTCAGTAGTGTCACGACAACAACTAGGCCCACGTGCCACGTTAGCACTAGGCCCCACCTGCCATGGCAACACTGGGCCCCACCTACAACATCATCAACTGGGCCCCACCTACCAGTCCACGTCATCTCTGGACCCCACCTACCACGTCAACAGCCAGGTAACAACCTCAGTAACTGTAACGCCCCGAACCTGAAACTAGGGTCCGGGGTGTTATTCAAAATATATCTCTGATATATCTCACCTATGTATGATGTCATAATACCTGACTCTACATCAATTACGCAATGAAAATAACAAGATATCCTCAATAAAATATACCAGAGTTTCTATACCTATATACATCTCAAAACATAACCTAACATCCAATATTCACAACATCCATATACATCTCTGAAAACACAAATATATTACAACCCAAAAACATAATCAGAGTTTATACCCTCTCTCTCTACAAAAATTCTACAACAGCCCCGAGCTCTCTAAGCTCGATCCTGTGGAGGTCCTAAAAAGATGAAATTCAACTATCGGGTGAGACACATCTTAGTAAGGATGGAATTCATTAAAGCAGTGTGTGGCCAACATGAGATTTGTGTACAATATATATACATATTCATTATTTTCAAATAATACCATAATTATAAAACCATTCTTTGCTCCTAATCATACACATGCAAAATATTTTACCAACGAAAGTTCCCAATGATTGGGGTAATTACCCGCCCAAACAAGTAGCACCCCTCTGCTCCGATACTTTAAGCAACCTACAATCACATTTGAAGCATATCAGGGCACTTACCTTACTCAGTAAGCCCTCAGGTGATTAGTTTATCTTATACTCACACATTCATACAAAAGTTTACCGACAAAGTTCCCGAGAGTCGGGAAGATTACCCGCCCATACAAGTAGCTTCCCTCTGCCCTAATACATTATGCAGCCTACAACTGCATCTAATACTTATTAGGGCACTCGCCTTTCTTAGCAAGCTCTCAGGGGAAGAGCATACCCCGTCCCAAATACATGTAATAATACCATATATAATACATTTCTTTCTTTATTCTATATATGTTATTTCCATATCATTCATTACATTCATATTCACATTCCATATTCTTATAATCTATTTTAATTTCATTCTTGTCCATATCATTTCCATTTTCCAATTTCCATATCCGTCATTTCCATATTATCCATGGTTAAAATAACAATTATGCGTTTAGAACTCTCTATATCGAAAGATCGTAGTCATGCTTCCGCCCCATGATGGGTTGTGCAGCTCGAAGGCTGAACTTAACTCTTGTTGGCCTACCAGAGCTAAATCAACCACATTCTACTGTCTGTAGGTACGATTAGGTACGATTAGCTAGTCCCACACTAGTCTAGACTCCAGGAGGACACTACCCTTCCTAGCACAATCGACCATCCCATCTTCACACTCTGTCTAAGACATGTGGGTGCACTTGCTCCACCAAATATATCCGTAATAGTATTGTGCCCATTTTGCAGTTTGCCAATTTCCAATTTACCAAAGTTCTCAAACCATACATTGCCATTTAACAATCTCAAACACATGCATAATAAACCATATCCCATTTTGAATAACAATATATTTCCAGTATTTCCTACATCTTATACATATATCATAGTTCAACACAGAAATTTCCTTTTACTCATGCCACACAATTGAACAACATATAATCATACATGTACTGAAAATATGTCAACCACAATCAACGTTAATACACTAAAAATATTTATTTAATTTCTTACACATTTATCTAGAAAATGTGCCATTTTATCTTTCCTTTTTCACAAATATAACTATTAACACATCCCCAAGCTCATAAATTTACCAGTTAACCAGTTGGCTTTTCAAAACTCACATAAATATCATAAGCATATATACATATTATTTCCATTGTTACCAGTTAATTTCATAAAAAACCTGATTTAATATATTTCCCTTACCTGTTTTCTTGAACTATGCCAACAGGAACCCCAAAATGATGCCCATGGCACTCACCTGAACCCTAGATCAAAAACCTTAGTTTATTCAGATAATCCCCAAATAACCTACTATTTCAGCATTTTCCAAACCTATAAACTTCAAATAAACATTTAAAACCTCAAAAATAAGAATCTTAACCCTTACCTCAACTTTGGAGCGTTTTCCAAAAAGCCCAGTTTAGAAATCTACTCCGCTAGATGTGTAGAGAATCTTCTTTAGAACATTGTAGCAATCTCCATTTGTCGATTCGGGTTGAATCCAAGCTGGATTTGTAGAGAGAAGGTAGAGAGGCATTTTTAGAGAGAGAAAATGAAGGAAAAAACTATTCTCTTCGCAGAGAAGCTTCCTCATCCCTTCTTATATACGCTGCTGCCAGGTGGCTTCGTCGATGAACCACAGATGGGACTTCATCGACGAAAGGAGGCGTTTGTCGATGAAACTTAAAATATGAAATTCACTCACTCGGGATCTCTTCGTCGACAAGGAACTGAACTTCATCGATGATCTCTAAAATAACACTTGTCGACGAAGACAAGAAATTCGTCGACGAGGTCTGCTGTTCTCCCTTCAAAATTTCTTCTTTTTCCCTTATTCTTTATTTATCTATTCCATCTGTTATCTTCCTAATTATTTAATCATTATAATTTTTTCGAGTCTTTATAGTGATGGCATTAGGAATATTCCATTAAGTGGGAATATATTTTGTTAAGTTTAATGGAAAGTTGGCCAATTTTTACGAGAAAGTTTGACCAAGTTTCGGAGTCATTTCAGATTCGTTTTTCGAACGACTTGAACCATTTCTAAGGTTTTTGGCTATTCCAAATCCAATCGTGCTATCCGTTTGAGCTGATTCCATATCTATATTGATGAATCAAGATGTCAAATGAAAAAAGTTTAAAGATCAAGATGTTTAACGACACCAACTTCGGTTCCTGGAAGATACAGATCGATGACTACTTGTTTGGTAAGGAGTTGCACTTACCATTGAAGGGAAAGCCAAATTTCATGACGGAGGACAAGTGGGAGCAGCTTGATCGAAAATCTCTTAGAGCTATCAAGATGATGTTAGCAAAGTCTATTGCCTTCAATATCAGGGACATGACAACCACCAAGTCTCTTATGGATGCACTCTCCAACATGTACCAGCAGCCATCAGCCGCCAATAAGGTACACTTAATGAAGAAGTTATTTACCATGAATATGTCCACAAGTGAAAGTTTTAGTAGACATCTGAACAATTTCAATGAGCTGTCGGATTAACTCCCTTCAGTTGAAATCAAGTTTGACAGTGAGATCCATACCTTACTGATTCTTAGTTAGTTGCCTGAGAGTTGGAAATGTATTGTTACTGCAATCAGTAGCTCCACAAGAAAATCAAAATTGAATTTTGATGAAGTCGTCAGCGTGATTTTGGCGGAATAGATCAAAATGCAGTCAAACAATACTTCCACTTCTAGTTTAGCCTTTAATGTGGAAAGTCGAGGGAGAGATTCATGGAAAGGAAGTGGGCATGGACGATCAAACAATCGCGGTAGATCTAGGACCAGGCGGTCCAAATCCAAAAATCCTAGAGGTTCCTAGGGCACTAAGAATGTTGAGTGCTGAAATTGTAGAAAGATTGGTCATTACAAAAACTAGTGCAAAGGTCCAAGAAAAGAATATGAGGGAAGATAGAAGCAAATGTCGCTTCAAAAGAAGGTGATATGTTGATATACTATTTGGAGAGCAAGAAGGAGTCTTGGGTTTTAAACTTTGGAGCCTCATTTCATGCTACTTGCAGTAAAGATTGCCTAGAAGAGTATATACCAGGTTGTTGGCCTAGTTAGGCTTACAAACTCTTGGTTTTGATGATCATAAAGTAAAGTTATTTAATGACTTTTCAAGTGATATGATTACAGGCAAAGATGATTTGTTCAAATCTCACCTAAAAAGCTTACAAGGATTACAAAATAAGGAAAGTCACATGTGAACACCGAAGATCCATAATGAAAGCTCATAGAAGTTTGAAATATCGAAGAACATCATTGAAAGGACTCGAAGCAAATGTCAAATATGAATTTTTCATTTTGAAACTCATTAGGCAAAGAGACTTAGAGACCTTAGCATAAAACTTGGAACAAGTTTTTCAAAGTTAAACAAATTCATTTTCTAAGATTAATTGAGCAAAGAAGAGAGAACTCAAAAATATGTTGGAATGAGGAAAATCCAGTTGACAGACGACTGGCAAAATTAAAGTATTTTAACTGAAGACAGAAGCCTGACAGATGACTATCAAGGTTTTGACAGACGACTGCTAGTGAAAATTGAGATGTCTGTGAGTGTTCTGCCAGACGATTTTCAACCTTCTGTGTATATTGAAAAATTGATGTGTTCATGGACAGACGACCGTCACCATATGGACAAACGATTGCCACCCTACTAAGTTGTATTAAAACTACATTATTATGGTGACAGACGACTGCCAGTCAAGGGACAAACGACTGCCACCTCTCTGCCTATGAATTTTATAGTTGTAATATATGGACAGACAACTGCCAGGACTTCACAGTTGTCTGGCTCGCGTCAGTTTTCAAATTTCTAACGGATATATTTTTTAAAATTCAAATTATTTGAAGCTTAAATATTTTTAAAACTTGGAAACAACTCTAAGTACACTTGGGGAACAAGCAAATAGTTTTTTCTACCTTTATAAATACCCTCAAGAATCATTGCTTTAAACACCAAGAAATCAATTTAGCTCTCATTCTCTCTCAAAGCCTACTGAAATTTTGAAAGTGTGCTATTGCTCTCATCGGTCACAAAATTCTCTAAAAGCTTTGCTGAGTTTCTCATTGAGTTTGTGCATCAAGTTGTTAATTCTTTCATCCATTGAAAGATACTTATGGTTATAAGTTTCCAAGAGCTTCATTCTGAAATTCATGTTCTGAATTTATTGAAGTGCACAATGTTTCAATTTGTAATAATCAACTATTTAAGGAGTAAGTTCTTGTATGCCTTATTTTGTATCTTTGTAATAGGTTAATTGACGGTTCGAGTGCTGAATCATTGGACCAAACAAGGGGATGTTGTTTGGAGAAGGTAAGCTCTAGCCTTACCCAAGGAGTGTTTGTAACTGGTATTGTTTTGCCTGGTTAAGGAACGATAATAGTGAATCATTTGGTGGTTTTGCCAAAGGCGAGGACGTAGGCTGTGTTGAAGCCAAACCTCGTAAAAAACCCTGTGTTCTTCTTTCTCTACCCTATTCTTTATTTTTCAGTAAAAGATATAATCTATGTGATTGCTTTAAAATTCAATTCTGAATGTTTGGTTGTTAAATAGACCAGAAGGCAATTTGTTTTGAATTGATCAGCATTGATTGCGGAAACCAAAAGGGACTACGTTGGTTGATCATCCTTGACTGATTAATCTGAAAGTTTGTTGTAATTGGTGTATTCCCAAGAGGGGGGGGGGGTGAATTGGAATTTTAAAACTTTTTCACCTAGGTTAATCTATGCAACAACGGTATGTACACAACCTAGGATCAGTCTATACAATTTCCTAACGCGTAGATAAATATACTGTGGAAATTAAGTCAAACGCATCATTCACCCATAACATACACGTGCGGTAAATATAAAATGCAGAAATATAAGCAAACACACGATATGTTATAGGGGTTCGGCCAACTGTGCCTACGTCCCCGCCTCTAGCTCGCAAGCAGAAGGATTTCACTAATAGCTCACTTAAGGGTGGAGCGGCACCATTTACAACCAGGTCAAATTAACACAAGGCTGACCTCAACCTTAACCAGGTCAATTAGCGGGGCTGACCTCAACCTACACGCCTTAACAGGACGACGCACCTAGCTTTCCTAACCGGGTCTAAGCCAATCCAGGACTATTCCAGCGCTAATCTCCCTCTTCAGGCCTGTGCCTGGAAATACAACAGTATTTGAAATACAATGAAACGGTACAATGAAAATGCTTTTAAGTAAAGCAGATGTGTACCCAGATACGCGCAATGACAAACACCACAGTATGATTCAATATGTATGCTCAATGTGGTCTAGATGGTTCAACTCTCAAAGTGTTTTCTATCAGTGTAATGCGTACGTGAGAGTGTCAAACAAATAGTCTTTGTATCACAAGAAATGTTCAAAAGATAAGTTCACACAAAGATGTCTAGTCTCAAGTATTTCAATCAGCAGGATATTTCAAGGATGTGAGTATCAAATGAAATATAAGCTCGGTTTGCAAAAGATGCGTAATCTTTGTCTTCAGCAAATAATATATAAGTGAAAAAATATTGCAACAAAAACCACTATCTCACAAACAAATATCTCTTCAAATATATTTTTCAATACAAAGCACACTAGATATTTGAAAATGATTTTGAATAAATTTTGCAAACAAAATACTATAAGATCTTCTCAGGATATTACAATGAATGTGCAAGCTTAGAAGATCTAACAAGGTCTTCTTAGGATAGACTTATCAACAAAGTCCCCTAAGAATCCTTTGGTTTTGCTCTCTAATAAAATCGTGCCAAGCAAACAAAATAAGGAGAGCAAACCTATTCAAACACACTCAATCCACTTACAAATGATGTAGGCAATGATAGAAGGCAAACTTGAGTGAATGAGGCCCAAAAATGAGTAGAATAGGGTTTTTATTTTTCAGAGAATTCTTCCCTAATCAAAGTGGCTAATCTCTCTTAAGTTTCTCAAATGAACTCATATATATAGGCAAGGGAGAAAATATGACCGTTGGGGACCTATTGGGTATTATTAGAAAATTTTAATGATGTTTAAAGCATTTTAACCCTGTTTAAAAAATATTAACTGCGGTAAAAAATTAGGGCAACCCGAGAGGTCCGGTCGACCAGAAATGGTTCGGTTGACCAGGACTCAAATGGCTCGGTCGACCAGGGGACTTTCGAACTGAAAGGCTCGGTCGACCGGAGAGGGAGATTTCCCAAAATTTCGTGTTTCGGTCGACCAGGGCATTTTGAACAGCTTGGTTCGGTCAACCATACCGCTGGGAATTCTCCCGAGGACCCTTCGGTCGACCAGGTAGTTGGAGTACAAAATTGATCGGTCGACCGGGAGGTCAAAATGTTGACTTCTAGGTGGTTCGGTCGACCGGGGTCAAATGAACTATAGGGTCTCGATCGACCGGGACCTAGGTCAACAGTTGACCCAGGGATGGTTCGGTCGACCAGGCCAAGAATGAATTGTTTTGGCCGATCGACCGAAAGTGCACCAAGTGTGCATTTCGGTCCCGTATTAACACAATAAAGCCCTATTTAAGTGCCTAGCAAATATATGTAAATATGTGTGTGTCCTAGGGTCACTCGGGTCCAAAATAGAGACACCGAAAAAATTCAGTGTCGGTCAACCGAAGGGTACACCCTAGGGTCTTTCTAAGGTCCTTTCTCATTTATGATTTGGTTTGAGCTTACGTAGTAAATCATACATGTGATATGTGTGAGCTTATTACAAACCAAGTACCTACTTACTATTACAGATCAATTAAATATATTACAATATGGAATAAAACTTTGGTCTTCGGGCTTTACTTGACTTTGTGCACATCTTTATTTTAACATTCTTGATTCCTGCACAAAAACTCAAACACTCATTAGATACAATGAGTATTTGTCATAATCAAAATCGGGAGTGACCAATAAGGTCAACAAAGTTTATTTAAAAGCTGAATATTAGGAAGAAGAATAATTGTGATACAAGGCTTATAACAAGTTCAGCAAATTTTCACATTTATACAAAGCTATTGTTTCAAAGATTGAGAGATTGATCTTATTGTGTTGATTGCGATTGTGTTTAAGTTTTGATTGTTGTTACAACTCAAAAGAACAAAGACTAAGGGGAATAAAATTTTTAAAACCCAATTCACCCCCCTCTTGGGAAGCTATTCCAATTTCACAGGTAACTTCGGTAAGGTATACATTGACAATGATCAACCTTACGACATAATCGGCAAGGGAGTTATGAAGATCAAGATGAAGAGGTCCGTATGGAAGTTGAAAGATGTCAGATATATTCCAGACCTAAGCAAGAACTTGATCTCAGTTGAACAACTAGCAGATGAGGGATACACCACAACATTCATTGGTGATGAATGGAAGATTTCAAAGGGTGCACTGTCGATTGCACGAGGTAAGAAAATTGGAACACTTTATGTGACTTTTAATGCATGTATGTCTATTTCAGTTGCTACAGGAAATGACGATAGCAATATTTGGCATCAACGACTCGATCACATAAGTAAGAAGGGACTCAGGGTGATGCACTCAAAGGGAAAGTTGAGTGATCTACGGTCAGTAAAGATTGATATGTGTGAGGATTGTATGCTCGGGAAACAAAAGATGGTCAGTTTCCAGACATACACCAATACCCCAAAGAATGAGAGATTTGAACTAGTCAACTCAGATGTATGGGGACCGATGACCGTCTCACAAGTGAAAGGAATTACTTCGTGACATTTATTGACGATCATTATCGGAAGGCATGAGTTTACTTTCTGAAAAACAAATCTGATGTTTTGATGCTTTCAAGATTTGGAAAGCAATGGTTGAAAATCAAACTAGTTTAAAAATCAAGAAGCTGAGAACTGATAAGGGTGGTGAGGATGAAGACACCAAGTTCAAGAAATTATGCTATGAGCATTGTATCAAGATGGAAAGAACTGTGCCAAGTACGCCTTAGCACAATGGCGTAGCTAAGCGAATGAACCAATCATTAACTGAAAGAGCCAGAAACATGCGTATGCAGTTGGGCTTACCAAAGTAGGTATGGGCAGAAGCAGTCAACACAACTTGATTAACAGGAGTCCATCAGTACTATTGGACCATTATCTACCAGAAGAGGTATGGAGTGGAAAAGAGGTGAGACTTTCACATTTGAAAATTTTTGGTTGTGTAGCATATGCGCATTTTAGTGATCATGTCAGAAACAAGCTTGATCCAAAGTCCCAGAAATGCACTTTCGTTGGTTACGGTGAAGATGAGTATGGGTATCATATTTGGGATGATGAAAACATGAAGGTGATCAGAAGCAGAGATGTGATCTTTAATGAAAAGGTGATGTACAAAGACAGATACACAACAGAACCAATAGAATCTGTAAAACCAGTTTAGAATGAAATAACCTATGTAGATTTGGATGACGTCTTAGAAGGTGTCAAGACACAACACACCGAGAATCCTCAAGAAGAGGAGACACAACAGAAAAACGTCGAGATTCCTCAAGCGGAGGAACTCGTGGAGCAGATTGTCGCACCACTGCCTCCTACTCTATCTCTGGAGCTTAGGAGATCTTCTCAACTGCATGTACCAAATAAAAGGTATATGAATTATTTACTTCTTACAGATGGAGGAGAACTCGAATGCTATGATGAAACATGTTAGGCGGGAGATTCGAGCAATTGGGAGCTTGCAATGAATGACGAAATGAAGTCCCTTAACTCCAACAAAACGTGGGAACTAGCTAAGTTGCCTAAAGGTAAGAAGACTCTTCACAACAAGTGGGTGTACAGGATCAAATAGGAGCATGACGGATGCAAGAGGTATAAAACTCGATTGGTAGTCAAAGGCTTCAATCAGAAGGAAGGAATTGACTACACTGACATCTTTGTACTAATTGTGAACTTAACAATTATTAGATTAGTCTTAAGCATTGTTGCCTCGGAGGGCCTACATCTCGAGTAGTTGGATGCGAAGACGACATTTCTTCATGGTGATCTTGATAAGGAGATTTACATGCAACATCGAGAAGGATTCTTAGTAAAAGGTAAATAGAATTTTGTGTGCAGATTGAATAAGTGCTTGTACGGTCTCAAATAAACTCCTAAGTAATGCTCAGGAAATATTTTTAGAAGTGCAATGCCGACCACTATTGCTATTTCAAGAGGTATCGGTCTAGCTATATCATACTATTATTATATGTCGATGACATATTAGTTGCAAGACCAAATATAGGAGAGATCAGGAAATTGAAGCAGCAAATGTCAGAGGAGTTTGACATGAAGGACTTGGGCTCAGTCAAGCAGATACTTGGGATGCGGATCTCCAGAGATAAGCCACAAGGAACATTGCGATTATCTCAGTAGGAGTATATTAGTCGTATTTTACAAAGATTCAATATGAGTAGTGTCAAAGCAATAAATACATCATTGGCTAGTCACTTTTGTCTCTCCAAGGATTAGGCTCCCTAGACAGATGAAGAGAATAATTTCATGGCTAAGGTACCTTACACCTCAGCCATTGGAAGTCTCATTTACATCATGGTTGGTACTAGACTAGACATTGGTCAAGCAGTGGGAGTTATTACTAGGTTCATGTCAAATCCAGGGAAGAATCACTCGGAAGTAATGAAGTGAATATTGAGATATCTACGTGACACTATTGATAAGTGCCTACGTTTCAGCAAAGGAGACTTGAAAATTCAACGATATGTTGATGCCAATTTTGCTGGTAAAATTGATCATCGCAGAAGCACCACAGGATATGTGTTCATTATTAGCACAACAATAGTTAGTTGGATGTCACAGATATAGAAGATTATTGTCCCATCCATTACAGAATCTGAGTATATAGTAGTGACAGAAGTCAGTAAAGTGATGATTTGGCTTCAAGGTTTATTGATAGAGTTCGAAATAAAGCAGAAGATAAATGTTTTGCACAATGACAGTAAGAGTGCGATACATCTGGCAAAGAATTCTACATTTCATTTAAGAACCAAACACATTGGATTACGTTATCATTTCTTTAGATCTCTATTAGAGGATGGAGTATTGACACTAGAAAAAATCCAAGGTAGCAGGAATCCGACAAATATGTTGACAAAGGCGATGACTACAGAGAAGCTGAAGTTGTGCTCAACTTCAGTTGGTCTTCATACTTGAAGACAGATTTGAGCACATCATTTATGTATATACAGGTTCAGATGGTATCTCCGTCTCCAAGCGGGAGATTGTTAAGCTAAAATGGAAATGAAGATTAAATGGAAATGAAAAATTTAATGGTCTTGATAATGATGAGTTGCAGATGAAAATGAGAGTCACAGAAAGCCAGCTTTCATGCGTTGGAATGATAATACCGCATGCCAAATTTATCCCATTAAATCACAATTAATTCCTTCCTTTACTATCATCCTATGCATCTATATAATGAGAGCATTTGTGTGTGAATATGCAAGCGAGTGAGAGAAGAGTGTGAGAGTACTGAAGGTGAGAGAGAGAAAAGTGTGAGAAGAGTTAAGTTGAGTGTGTGTCTCTTCCTCTTGTTTTCTCCTAAATTATAGTAGATTTGGTGTGTTTCGTGGACGTAAGTCAGATTAGACCGAACCACGTATATCTAGTGTTCTTATTCTGTGCTTGTTTTGCTTGTGTGTGTGATTATTGTTCCTAGATCCCTAACAGAATTAGTAGGCTTAAATTCGTAATAATGCAAAATAAAGCATGTGCTAACAACCCATGATGAATGTCATATATGTTGTCTTTGCCCATTTTCATAAGTAAATTGCACAAATATAATTTCAAAACAAGTTTCATACTTGTCGATAATTGACTTAACTTCCAAATAGAAATAGAAAGCAATAAGAATACAATTTTTTAGAACAAGATAAATTAAAAAAAATGATTTAATAGAAAGAATTGA